>NC_084663.1:119708550-120021300 GCF_028389875.1 Rhea pennata
CAGCAGAGGTTTCCTCCTTAGGCAAAGCACTGGCACCTGGTTCACCCAAGGGTGCTGTGCTCAGGTTACCCACAGCAGGGAGGAGTCGGGTGGCTCTTTGCCGCTGTAAGGAGGCAGATGCTGAGCTGTCCCTCACCTGGCGCTGGGAAAGGGGCCACAGTGCAGGCAGGCTGCGAGGGGCTCCCACAGCCTGTCTCATGTAATGCTCATGTGGAAACAGTGCCCACAGTTAGGTCCCCTACATCTCGTAGTTTCCACCAGGAGATGCAGCAAAGCTACTATGTGGAGGGAGTTTGGTGTATCCAAGCTCCATCGCCTTCAGATGGAAAGTGCTACACTGTCACTCACACTAATAGGGAAGGCAGCTGCACCACAAATAAGCAACCGCTTTGAGAGGTGAGAGGAGGTGGGCTCCAAACCACGTCTTACGAAACTTTGTCCCTTCAAGCTGCAGTCAAGGACCAAGGGTGTAAACCACTGTCCAATGAACAGATATTTGCTGATGCTTTAAACCCTACCTGTGTAACCTAAAATCCTCAGCTGGTGTTTTGCACAAAGCAGATGAGTTGTTCCTTCTCCTATGGCAGTTCAAGATAGGAAAGGGCCAGCCAGGTGGGGACTGGAGCCCCCCTGGTTGTACCACCCTCCCACATGCATAAGGCAGCAGGGAGAGGTAGGTCCCCTCCCACAGCCAGCCCTGACTCACATTGCCAAGCAGTTGCTCGCTCGCAGGCAGTGGCTTTGCCATGGCAGTTGTTATCCCTGAAGGTGGCCCTGGACAGCCTCCTCTCTGCAGACTTGTCCTTGGAGCCTTCTCTCACTAAGAAGCAAACTTGCAGGCATTTTGGTAGAGTGGGCCTTAGAGCTCTGCCTCCTGCTTTACTAAAAAGTGTCACGTGCAGGAAAAAAAAAAAAAAAAAAAAAAAAAAAAAAAGCATTCCTATCAGTCACTGGATCCTCAAACAGTTTTCAAAATACAAATTTGAAATGGACAATAAAAAAGACCAAATTTTCACATTCTGAGAAAACCCCATAACCAGCTCTGTTCTGCTTTTAGAGTGATGAGCCTATGGAAATACATTTATCATGTAACATGTAGCACAGCTGCTACATAATGCAATGACTACAGCATACCAGTAATTTTAAGCCTTCCTCAATTGCATAACTTGCAGTCTCTTAATGGGAGAACATATGACTCCTCATCAGGAACTGGATCTTCAGTGGTGCACCCCTTCATCACTCATTTTTCACCAGCATGCTTCTGTTTCCTGTACTCTTGGGCAAATATTGTGTAATACTTTCATAGATTTTTGTTCATAGATTTTTGAAACAGAAAAGGCAGAATTGTTATCTTTGACCTCTGCATATTATTAAAAAAAATCCATAATGTCCAGTTTATCTGTATATCAATAGCTGAAGAGTGAACTAGATTTGCCACGTTTAAAAACTAGCAGGATTGGTGGTGATGTGCAGTGCAGGAAATCAGGGCTATATCTGGTTAGATCCCTAACCGATGTGGGTTTGAATAAACCATTTACCGTCTGTGTGCTACAGCTTTAACACATATAAAAGGTTGAAGCTTTACCTATATTACAAGTATTTCAACTCCAATTCATTAAATAGATATGATGAAAGAAGGATCTAAGTGAAAAGTTTTTAACATTAATCGTCATTGTTACTATCATCAGTAACATAAGATACACAAATGATTTTTCTTTCTTTTGACATGAAATGAGTGGAGCGGAGATTTTTTTTTTACACTGTGTAAGATCGTTGCCTTGCAAAAATGCAACTGCAGCAGCTGTTTTTCTCACTAAAATCAAAAGGATTAACATTTTACCTATGGAAATAGTATTTCAGATGAACTAATTTGGCAAATAAAAGGGGGACACATCTGTAAATACAAATACTCTCACAGGTTTGGGTGACATTCATTAATAATGGTTTTCTTCCAAAAAAATTACATTTAGATCAAGAGAGAAAGACAGTTATATAGCTGCATCTTATCACCTACATATTAACAGACAACTATTTTTAAAGTACCAAACAGGATGACTTTTACAGCATTCACAGATTTTTTTTAAGTCACTGATTGGATACTGACAACACTCTGGCAGTCTCTGAGAAGACGACTGGAAGTCGCTTGTATGAGAGAATGACTTTTAACCAGGGTAGGAAAGGTCATCTCTAGCTAAAAGTACTAAGGCAGCAAAAGAAAGCACTTCATTAGGAGAAAAACTTGAACTTTCTTGATTAAATACATAGTTAGATAAGATACTCAGACCAACTATCGGCCATCAGGATATTCCACAGCAATAAAATATTCAGACCTGCTGTATCAATCTAAAACTATTCAAAACGTTTTCCAAAAAATTGCCTAAAAGGAAAGTGAAATCATTGTTTGCCTGTTTCTTTGGCTTTTTCATTTGAGGTATTTTTTACTGTTTAAACTGGTAGCTGAGATTTAAAAACAAACAATATGTTAGCAAGAAAGGTCCAGAATCCAGGGAATACTTGAGACTCCCACGAATTTCAGTAGGTTTTTACGAGACAACAAACTAATGATGGAAGAAATTCAAAAATGTCAAAGGTCTTATTTGGATGTTGGGAAAGCTGTGATGCTTGCCTGAATCTCTCCTGAACTTCCTGACTCTCCAAACTAAGACGAAATTTTCAGCTCTTCTTTCCCTCTCTTTTGGCAAGTAAGTCCCAGCCTAGATAAAACTGAAGATCAGCATAAGGCAAGTTAGACTAATAATCAAATAAACTCTGCCATGCAACTTTCAACATGCAGAACTGTACCTCTGACTCATTCTCAGTTTGGGAGGGGAGGCAGAATTTGTGTCTTTTCCTATTTTCCAAAGCACTTCTGCATCGCTACCGAGATTCGAGGAATAATAACTCATCCAATGAATCAACACAGAAATGCTGAGCACTGCATCTCTGCAAGAACTGTGAACTTCTTCAACCACGTGGTGAAAATTAAAAATAAGAAAGCTAGAAGTTGAAGCATTTCAAAGGCCACAAAGACAAAGCTAGGGTAAGTGATAAAATGCCATGATTTCTAAAGTATGCCTTTATTTACCAGTGAAGAATTTAGCCAGCATTTAAGAATGACTCAGATCAGCGTGTATGTTTAAATATAAAAGGCTGTAGATAAATACTGCATGAAGACAAGCCTGACTAAAAATAAAATATTTAAACTGTTCAGCAGAGAGCAATTAATACATTTAAATACCACAGTTACTTGCTTATTATTTATACATGTCCTTATACGTTTTGTATTCCCTTTGACCATATGGCATATTGTGATCTCTGAGGAGGTCATGACTTAATACAAATGTAACTAAAAAAAGATTCAACATCCAGAGAAGTAAAATGTTTGTAGGATTTAAATTCCTGAACTATTTTACTTGCTTCTCTTCTCTACATTAGTCTGCTCTTCTATTTCCTGCATTTGTCATGGACCCAGCAAAAACCTTAATTTTGCCTTCAGGTCTATGGAGTTGTTCCTACGTGGAAACACAGGTGCTTATACAGCTGTATATATGGCTTTGCCTGGCAGACTTGCATACAACACTACATGCCTCTAAGAACCGTAATTCTAGCATGCAGATTTAGTTCTTCCTCTATAGCTATCTCTGTGTATCCCCATGCATCCCCATCCTCATGCATAGTCACCTCATTTTGCCATGCTGCTTTTCTGCTTTGATAATTCAGCACAAGTTTCCCAGGCATTTCCTTACTGGGTGTATTATAAAGCAGAGTAATATCTGAAATTTTGATTAGGGGCAGAAAAGCAACCTCCACTTGAATCTGAGGCTACAAAAAGCTCAGCAATATAGAAATAGGAGATACCTGATTTTCCCATAGCTACATTTATATGTATACCCACCCCCACATACTCACACATACATACACACATATGCACATTTCTTTTCACACCTACATTGAGGTGATAGTGAAAAAAACTTATGTATACCCAGAAATTACATGCACTTAGATTATAGGCAGGTATCAGCGTTCACTCTGCTGAATTGTCAGACATTAATGCAGATGCCTAAGCAAAAGCTTCCTCTCTACTCACTGGCAAGGACAAGAGAGACCTCTGTAGAAGACGACTTAGACAGCACCCGATGTGGCACTCCAGATCACCTTCTGGGTGAATCCCAGCATAGGGAGCGACCTGCTTCCTACTTTAAAGTGCTAAAAGTTGTATGTCTAAAGCAAATGATGGGAACAGGACCGTTAGCTTTTCAGGTTGGAGTTGCAGCACTCAGTGATGTAGGTGACTCATACCACAGCAGAAGTTTTTCAAACAGCGCCTTCACTGAGATCTCCATTACTGGCTGGCTGGTGGTACATGCCTTGTATGTCCCGCCACCACAACTCACAATCTTGCTCAGCGTAGACAATTTATGTTCCACACTTCTTCCACACGTGATTATCTGAAATAATAAAAAATGAACAGCATTTAATTTAGGGTAGCCATTTGGACTGCATTATGCTTGGGTTACCTATTAAGTGAAATCTATTTGTTCTGTCACAGATGAAAAAAATGACATGCTGGAGCCACATTAATTGCTTTTTGACTTACAGTCCCCAAGAACTTTGGATCATCCCACAAATGGGCTTGCTTCCCTGGGTTTTGTATCTGAATCCTTGAGCTGGAGAACACTGAAAGATGCTTGTAGGTCAGGGGATTACCAGGCTCACATGCACTATTTCTTGCAAAAGCAAAGCATTGAAAAGCATATCTCGCTCTCCAAAATATGCTACTGACACTGAAGTTTTAGCCCAAAATATAAGAATAAAATTTTCAGACCAAGAATTGATTTATTTTTTCAAAGTACATACATAGCAGAGGGGTACTAGACATAATGATCTGTCATAATGCGGCTTGTGAAGGATGACAGTTTTCCAGGGCAACTACTGTTTTGCATAAAGGTTCAAGTAAGTCTTTGCTGCACAACTTACATGTATATATTTAGAGACACTCAGGAGCAGAATAAAGGCCCTCCGCATTCTTGAAAATATTAAAAGAAACGTTCAGAAATATACGGCAGATGATAACAAGACAGCGACACAAAGAAATTCTATGGTCTTTGCTATCGTTCATCAGAATAGGTTCTCATAATTGGTCCCATCTGGCCTTAAGATTTGTGAAACTGATACAGTCTAGGATAGACACTCTGTATAAAACCTGTTACCAGCAAGGTTTGCACAGGCTCACCCATGTGTCAAAATTCTGATCTAATTTACAGCTCAGAGAAATCCCTATTTTAATAGAGTCCTTAGAATATCAACTGTAAACAACCTTACATAGCAAGTCACACCAGAACCATGTTAAAATTTAATGGAAAAATTGAGAAAAGATCACTAACAGCGAATCAGGCATTTAGATTCATATAGTTACAAATGGCGTTTATGCCATATGGACACATGGTGCCGGTCTCTGCTAGAACACCTAACTTCACATTACATTCTGTTTGGCTGTGCAGACATGTGGGAATCAAGACATTTAAGTTCAGGAGCTAGTGGCCCAAACTTCATCCTTAAGAAAGGGCAGTTCAGTGCTGAGCTTCATTTTTCTCTTTTCCCAAACTGGGTAGTGTGACTTAGGCACTTCTCTAGAGCTCTTTGAAACAGAAGGATGAAAACCAGTTCCTGTGATCATTTTAGATATCAGACATCAGAGAAAGAAAACACATATGCATTTTGTTTGACTTAAAATGTAATGAAAATTGTTTAACAGTCATCAACTTATTAAGTAGTCTGTTGTCATCATTTGTAATTTCACAGAGAGCTTCATTCTGAACAGGTAGCTTTTCAGTTCAGTTTTCTTCTGCATGTATGAGAAAGTATTTGCAAGAATATGCACAATTATTCCAAATATCCCAAGCATTTCACATTTTACCATAATGAAAAAGTGGGCCAATGTATTGAAAAGTTTGCTAAAGTAAGTGGATGTTTTTTTAATGAAAAGAACAGTTGGTTCTACAGAAGCATGGGAATTTTTAGCAAGCACTGCACACTTCCCTTCAGAAACGGGTGGAAAAGCTCCTCTTTTTCCAATGAATCTGCAGGCAGAAGGGCATGTTTTCAATAGGATTTTCAATAGGACAATAGCCAATAGCCATTTTTTTGATAGCATGAAGAAAACTTCAGGTGAGGTGCTACAAGAGTACGGATTAGGTGAGTTTTTTCTTTTTCTTTTTTTTTTTTTTAAGATGTGAAATGAAAAAAAAAAAGCATGGGGAAACTTGCACAACTGTTTCTGGACTGAAATCACAGCCCTTTCTACTTTGGGTAGAAAGACCCATTGCAGTATATGCAAATGCCAGCAACACTCCAGGACAAGATGACAGAAATGCAAGTCAGAGAAAGCCTAGCTCTTTGACTATATTATAAAAAGTCTTTCTGTGGAAATGAATTCTCTCTGATCTTGTTCATTTTCTTGATCCAGAAATAAAACAACTTAGGGACAAATAAAAACTGGGAACTGAATAAGCAGTCTAAAACTATCTCACACTAGATAAAATTCCCTAAAATTATCTGCAAATTCATTGACACTGTTTTATTTTTTGTTAAAGACAACTGTTTTGGTGAGGAGGTAATGTATAGATTAAGACAGTATACTTAAACTCTGAAGTCTCCTTAGAGAGTTCTTTCTGGTATAAATCTGCTATCCTTTAACTTGGATTATAAACAATCTGCATGATATGCACCTGGTTCTGGCAGGGTCTCTATCCTTTCACTCTCCAAAGCAGCTTTATAAAGAGAGCACACTGCATTTCAACAGCAATAGAAATAATGTTGCAGTTGGGGATCTCTTGCACTGCTTTCATTTTTTTTTCTTCCCTTTTCATCTGAACTGAACCACACCTCTCTAAAAATACTCACTTTCTTAATGAAAACCATATTTTTCAGCACTGCTTTTTCTTTTTTTTTTCTTTTCGCCCTGTGCGCGCCTGACCTGCTGAAATGCCTGCACAAGCTTTAATGTCAGCTTCAGACGACACGTGTCTTATAGAAGTCTGGGACTCAGCTCGCGTCTGGGCCTCCGAGATCTGTCCCACATCTTTATGAGAAAGAGGGACAAAACCTTCTGGTTTTGGCATTTTCTGCTGGAGTCTGTTTTAAGCTAGGAGGGGGAAAAAAATAGCAACGTAGAGTCTAGACAGAAGAGATTGGGTTGAAATCTGGAAGCTATTCAGTGAGGCTACGGCACATGGCAGCTTGACTGCAGCAAGAGATCACATTACGCTGCCTAATTACACATGAAAAATGTACACATCACTTTTCTTAAATGCTTGGAAAAATAGATGTTCAGATGGCAATTGTGAACTGCAGTAACTGAGCCAGTTGTACATACTTGGAACGTTTCACAAATGGCATTTCAAAAGCTTGCATTTTTTTTACAACGTAATTATTTTTTTGTATGTTCATAAAATAAATTCTAAAAAAGGTATTCTAAATTTAGCAGATGGTTGCACTGTGGAAGGAACATGAAAAGGTGAAAATCCAACATGTTAGTAGGAAGACTAAGGGCCTAATCCTGATTCCATTTGAGTCAACAGTCAAATTCAACTAGACGTTTTTGAGAGTGTGGTTTGGCCCCACAGGTCCGGGTCCAGCTAACTCCTACTCATGTGCTTGACTTTACTTACACGGCCCCAGACGTTTACTCATTTGCTGTAAGCAGATCATGTGGTTTATATCTTCATTGGGAACTGCTCATGTGAGTAAAGATAAGCAGAGGCCCAACTGTTTGCAGTACCTATGGCCCTGAGATTATGTGTTTAGATTCTTAGGCCTATGAAATGTTTAGAAGAGAAGTTTCTTGGTTAGCATAGAAGGGGGGGGGAAATCTCATTTACTGCGCTGTTTGAGCGTGAAACTCTCTCCCGTCATCATCACCACCTCCTCCTGACCTCTCCCCACCATCTATTAATGGGTTCATTTTTTATACCACTCTTGCTATGCACTCATCACTTTCAGGGATATGCTAAAACAGTACAGAGGTAAGTTTGATGGAGTTATTATTTTGTTTCAGCCAGCCTGAATGACAGCTGCTCGTCTTTTTAGCTTAAACCCAAATGTTCAGGGAAGACTAAAGAAGAAAAGAGTTTTCTAAGCTGTTTCCAAAGATTTACTATTTCAATTCTTTGGTGCTAACAACATATAAAAATGGATTTGCAGGAGAAAATATTGTTGATATATCTTTCTGTCTCCCAGTCCTTTTCTAGAGGACTCCTCAAAGAAAGTTCCCTTAGAAACAAAAGAACCATTCTGCAGTCTGGGCACGGGATGATACTTCTCCCTCCCCTCCAGAACGAAAACATAAATGTCAGAACTTCCTCTGACTTTTTCAAGGGAATTTACACTGAGGGCTTTCCTCAGAATACACTTCTTGAGCGTCATTTCTCCAGTGTGATGATCTTCATTTTGAATGCTTCAATCAATTCACTACTTGAAGTAAGAAAGCCGTCTGGCAAGGAGAGACGCTGCTGACAAATTCTTCAGGCCCAGGGGTATATTTCTCTCTCTTTATGCTCCATAAGGAACTCCAATTAACCTCCTGCTCTGAGTAAACACCGAGGAAAAAACGATCTCTAGACCTCCTATAGTAACAACGCTCTCCATTTGACTTATCTCTCCAAGTGTCTTTCAGTACTTCATTCCTGGAGCCAGTGGACAGCCAGACCTTGGCTGAACTGCTAATCCTGCTAGACAAGGAGGAAAGAACATCTTGCAAAGTTTTGTTGCTGTTGTTATTATTAAAATGGACTGAGGATGAAAACTATCCAAGCTATCTGGCAAAACTGACCTGCAGAAAAGTCTTCTAAACTAAAAATGATAATTTCTGGCTGTAAGAGGAAACTTCCCAAATTAAGGAGATGAATTGCACCATACTGGCTACTTTCAGTCAGAATATGGCTTTTTCCTCTGATTATTTTACCACAGTATTCTGCAGAACCTTGCTCAGCTTTTCCCTTTTATGGCATTGCTGAAAAAAAAAAAAAAAAAAAAGGTGCTTTGCTGTTTAAATAACATATGCTTGCTGGAATCATGAAACAGTTGCACAATTCCAGCAGGAGAAATATCTGTTAAACAGGAATTAAAAAGACGCCCCAAACAGCGTGCGCAACTGCGGCCTGAAGCAGAATATGAACTTGAACCGCTTCTGCCTTTGCCAGGGGCTGCTTCGGCGCCGGCCGGGGCTCGGAGGAAGGAGCGGGCTGTGCGGCACTGCCGTGAGGGTGGACAGAGGAGCCGCGCGCGCCGAGCGAGCACCCTGGGGCCGCCGGGGAGGGCTGGGGTCGTGGTGAAAGCGGGAGCCCTGACCACATTAATGCACAGCTGTTCCCGTTCGAAATAGGCAGGAACGCTTGCGGGCGAAGGCTTCCTTCCCGGGGTAGCCTCTGCAGAAGTTTGCAGCGCGCACAGAGCAGGGCTCGGGCACTGAGCAAGCAGCTTGGCCCCTGCACCCTCCGGGCGTTTCGGCACTGTGGATTTTGTGCGTCGCTGTGGTCAGAGGCAGCAGCACCGAGCTCTGAAAGCCCTTCAGCAAACTAGGGCCCTGTCCTCCAGAAGGGTCAGGCTTGTGTGTAATTTATGAGACTTGTGGTAGCCCTGCTACTCTCTTGCTGTTTATGATGAATTTTAAATAAAGGTAATATTTTCTCTTCTGCCCATACTGGAAAAGGTCACTGGTAAAAGAGGAGGAATGATCGCAGGAAACAAATCACTTCCTTTGGTCATTTTTCTCACCACAGCCAAGCTATTTTTAACAAATCTTATTAAAAACTATACAGTCCTGTCTTTTCTGGAATCTATTTTATTGAACAAGTACAAAATAAACCAAGACAGGAAAAATGCACCATTTGGAGCAGCTCTTCGCTGCAACTGATTTAGCAGAACGAGCCACAGGGGAATGAAAATGGCTTTCTAGAACTGCTTCGTGTGGTCATCTCTCTCTCTCTCTCTCCATGTGGAAGAGAGGAATATTTTAAGTAAACCAGCTGCATCACTTCATACAATAGCAAATTATTCTAAATGTTCTGGCCACCAAAAAATAATTTGTTTTTGAGGTTATTCCGATTATCAGTGTTATTTGTTTAATTTCCTGCTACATCCAACTTTAAACAGCACCTTTGCAAAATGTTGTCAAATTCATGGGTGTGCAGTTAGCAGAAGGAACTGAACTGGACCGATCAGACTTAGGGATGTTAGGCCCCTTGCTGGAGAGGTATACTGGGACAAGAATTTGATGGGGGGAAATTCTTGCACAAATACTTTTCAAGGTGCCAAATCTCTTGCAAGTAATTAGTGCCTTACTTACAATCTAGGAATAATTAATATATTTGGGAATCGCATGACAGAAAGTGAAAAATCTCTCCACTTGCAGATGCTTCTGTTCAGATGGCAAGGTGAGGCTAACTATTAAATGGTCCTACATGTCTGCAAGCTTTCCATTTAACAAGGTATCTTTCACCATCATTGTATTAGTATCATTCTTCATCAGCTATTACTGACTTCATTAGGACCATGGTACAGCTCTGCACATATGAAGACTGAATTTTGTACTAAGAAATGATGTATAAGTGAGGATTGCATCTGAGCTGTAAAGAGAGATTGAGTAAATTTGGAGCCTAGTCATCTGAATCATTTAAGTACCTAACTCTAAATCATTTCAGGGGGATTAGGTGCCTAAAACCTTCATTGGAGCTTTTCCTCTCCCAGTCATGAAACTACTGGGCAGCATTATGATAGGCTAAGTATTAATATTTAACACAAACAGATATCCTCACTTTGCGAAAGAAGATGTGCTTTGGACTATTGCTCTCCTCATCTATAGATTTTGTCTCCATTTGTAAAAATATGCTTCAGTGAACTTACCTCCTCTAAGAAGTGCCAGGAAAACATCTTTGGAGAATGAACCCAAGCACCGCTCCACAGAAGAGCAAGGGTAGTTTCAACATGCTGGTTTAACTTGGAGTGATCTCATTATAGGACTATGGGAGAAAGGATGGAAGTTCAGACATGTTACATACATGTCATCTCTTACATGCTAGTACTACCGATAAGGGAGAAAATGTGCAGGCATTATGATGATAGCTTGAGTTACTAAAGGTACTTGTCCTACTCATTTTGTCTAGTCTTCAGAAAATTGTATGCCAACAAGCTGATCTATTTATCTGGATGATATATATTTTTAAAATAAAGGACCATCTATTCATTTATCAGTCCTTCAAATCCACCACCATAGGTCTTAATATTTAGCACACAGCTCCTCCTATATTGTTAATATATGTGTGCATGTGTGTAAAAGCATGAGTTTATAACCAATTATTTTAAAAAGCCATTACAAATACAATAATTATTATAGAATCAGGGTGCAATATCCTCTGAAGCTTGGCAAGTGCTGAGCTGGGGACAAAGTGTGAACATGACTCTCAAACCATGCATTGCAATTGGCTTCTAGTTCTGTGACTGAACCAAAACCATTGAAACAAACACTTACCAGCAATGAAGAGCTTAAAATGGCCAAATATTGCCTGGTAGCTGACCCTTGTTCTACTATCTCTACAACCCATACACATATGAACACCTTAAGACAGATACTTTGAAAGGTTTGCAAGATTTTAGACAAATACCACTGATAATAGAATAACCTCAGAGAGGTTTTATCTTCTAATAACTAAAACATTTAGAACAATTTACTGTCATATCTTTCAGAAGATGTATCCCAGAATTCTCACCATGATATCTGAATATCTTTTAGTCAAGCATAAAAAATGAGTTAACAAATGTCAGGTAGAACTGGTCCCATATTTTACTCCCTAGGAGAATCACGTGTCTTATGATTTTTATTAGTCAGGGCTCATTTCTTCTTTGATTAGTGATCAGAGGATGGAAACAGCTTAAATATTCAATCATATATTTTCCCGGGGATGCTCTTTCATTCCTCCCCTTTCCTACAGACTCCTATTGATCATTCCAGGAGATATGTATTTAAATATGAAACAGTTTCTTCCTCCTTCAGAGCTGTTTGCAATTTGCACTTACTTCAGGAGACAAAGAGGCTTGATTTACTGGGATATTAAGCTTAATTATTGTCCTTCTAGCTTTCAAGTCAGATTCCAGAGGGTTATTGTTTTTGTGGACCAAAGGATGGCTGATCCAACATCTCTGAGAGAAGCTGAGCAGACAGCTGTCCTGGACTTGGCACCTTAGATATTACAAGTATCAGTGACATATGTCTCCATGTTCTCAGTGACCATGTAACAAGGATGTTTCCCTAGAAGCAAGCCCCAATGAGCTATGGGCTACTGGTGTTAAGCTTTAGAAAAGAACTGACTGGCTTGTGCTATGATCTAGGTGCACTGGTTTGCTTAAGCTTCATTAAGGAGTCACTTGTAGCTCATAAGTTAGTGCAAAGATGACAGTCCCCCTGCCAGGGTCTCTTGGTAAAGGCTCTACTCCTCTATCCCCACCATGTCATTTCATGTCCCAGTGATGTCTTTGATTTGGAAGATTTGGAAGATCTGTAAGACAGGAATATGGCACTAGTGTTTTGTGGTTCCCTGGAGCAGTGCCTACAGGCTGTAGGATCCTGGATCTGAGATTAGCACTATGGGTTAATCCTGAAGGAAATCCTGTAGGTCTTGGAAATAAAAGTCTTCTCCTATATAGAAGACTGTCCCAAAATCTGAGATGCATTTAGGCTCTAATGGTAAGGGGCCTGACATCTGCAGGGACAGACCATCTGAGGAATAAGGAAATAGTTGAAGCCAGATGATCTCAAGTTTATATGAGGTTCAGAGTTTTATTCCAATTTTCCACTTCTAGCTTAATAATACAATAGAGTGCTCTTTTGAAAGGGTGGGTGGCAAGAAGAAACAACACTACTGACTGTCACAGAGCAGGACTGCTCTGGGCTGCTACCTGCAGAGGGAATGAGTCGGGAGCTGAGGGTGACTCCAGTGCTGGCAGTACTCTCACTAGCGGGACATACACCCATGGCATCTGAACATGGCGGGCAGAGCCGGGTGCTGGTAAAAGGGTCCATCAACAATCCTGGGAGTTCTCAGGGTTGAGATCCCCTCAGTGGACCAAGTCTGGGGTCCACTCAGGAGCAGCAGGAGATGGGGCTAAAAATAGGGCTGGAGATAAGACTATAAGTAAATGGTAGCTCAGATAAAAAAATGAATGCCCAGCTCTGAGCTGAGATGGAGCTCCCAGGCCGGTGGGCAGACGGTGTATGCATGAGGGTGAGACTGGTTTGGGCAGCTGAGGCCTACTAGTGCCCACAGAGCCCTAATACTGACCTAACTGCAGTAAAACAAACAAACAAACAAAAACAAAAACAGAACACACACAGAAGAAACAACACTGTACAGAGCTACGAGACCAAGAGGGACTGGTGAGGGGTGAGGAGTGAGGGTCTCAACAGGAAAACCACATTGATCTTCAACTAAGTGTTAGTTAAGGAGCACCGAGGGGTAAGAAGCAAACACTACGCTTTGCAAAGCACAGAGTGACAGCATGCATGTGTAGAGGCAGTTCAGACTAAGAGAACTGTACTACACATGGCATAGAGAACATCTCCACCGAACCCCACTGAGCATGTAGACCATCAGTTAAAGGAAGAGGAGCAACAGTTTAAGAACCCAGTCCATTTGGTTCTGAAAGCTGCCTGCAGCTAGCAAAGTCAAAAGGAAGTTCAGTGCTTGATGTGATGGCAGTTTTGGATGACAGAAAATCCCATTAAAATCTTTCTAGGCTGTTGGCACCTAAACTTCTTGTAAGAAAATTCCACTTTCCATTAATGCCACCTCAGTGAGTACTCTCCACTTTGGGATGAAATTTCCAGTCCAGCCCAGAGTAACATTCATTGCACATTGGTTAGTTATCCAGGTTGGGCAGGGAGACCCATGTTCAAATTCCTGCCCAGCTATTCTTCCAGCTGTGGAATAGGGGAAATCTTCTGAAACCATTTCCTGGAACTGAAAGGCTTTTCCTACCTTGTTCTATTTGGGATATCACAGGAGGGCTCCCCACCTCACAGATGGAGTCCTAACAGGATATAGCAAAAGTAAACAGACAGAAAATGAGGAATAACTTATTTAGCTGAAACTGAAGAGGGACTGTAGGTCAGGAGGAAAGATCACACGAGCTGGAATAAAGCCAGGACACCAAAGGTAGAGCTTTAAAACTTGCAAAAAATCCTATAGGAGCTTTATTAAGTACAAACAGCCAGGAGCTGTCTCACACCATCTCCCCATTCCCCCTTCTTTTTTTCTTCTCTTTTCTCCCTGCCCTTCTGGGTATCTCTCTGCAGAACCTATGGCACCTCTGAGTTGCCACAGCATACTTTCTAAAATACATACATGCTCACAGGATCCCATTTGTGTACCACTGTGAGGGATAACAGGACTGAAGACTGAGGAAGGCCAGGGACCAAACATGAACAGGGTCTTTCTCATTAATCCTGTCCAAAAGCTCCAAATGCATGTACCCTAAAGAAATAGGCAGCTTGCCTCCGGTAGTAGCTATTTCTTAAGGCCTAATATATTTCATTCTGGAAGGAGATGCCTCTGGGTTCAATGAAAAAAAAAAAGAAAACTTGAAACCATAATACTGTGATATAAAGAAAACTGTGGAAACCATATTAGAAAGTTTCATTTTATTAAGGTGTGCAATTTGGTTTCCTTCTAATTTCTATGTTGTTGCAACTTAAAGGAAGAATGTTTCTCAGAATGGTATTATGCTGACATTCAACAATTCAGAGTATATGTCCTTGGAATTTTTATAAAGTGCAATTTTTAAATATTATTTTTCCAAAATACTGCCCAAAGGAACTATTCTGGCTGATCAAACAGCCCTTGTAACTGCTTTAAATGCTCACACAGCATTTCTCCAAATAAGGCCTCATATGAAAACGAAACACCACAGGGGCTCCATGAAACACCAGTTAGCACCTTTATAAAACTCTGCTTCTAAGATTAACTATGCTACAACCCTGGCAGATCACAGAATTATAAGTCTTGTACGAGTATAGAGTGGAATTGTGTTAATTTGTCTCAGAGGATGTAATTGCAATAGTCCTTTCTCCTCTTCAGAGAAATCCAGCTCGAAGCACGGAGACGGTTCGCACCATGAGACATTTTACAAGAACATTCCTTTACAGGGGGGCTACTCTCTCATTTACACAGCTTTTCTTATGCCCTTCAAATTTCACGAGTCTGTCTGAAGAGGAAAGGCAAACGTCTATGTTGAAATTTGCTGTGTGGCTCCAAGCAATGTTTCATCCTGATGTTGCACTGGGTCTTTGACATTGCAAGATGTCTTTGCATGTTTAGGAAGAGACAAGGCAAACAGAAAAGGACTGAAATGCAATCAATGCTGCTTCCTTCCTTTCTTGTGCTTCCTTTTGTCAGCTGCAGAATATTCTCTTAGAGGAATCTGCAAGCCATCAAGTGCATCAGAACATAGGCTGTGTTTGCTCAAAGCTGAACTGAATTTTCAGCAGGATCCCATCTCCAGCTTGGAGTGTGACCCCACCTCAGTGCCGCATGTGCAGAGAGCCTCTGATCCTCTTGCACCTTGTAGTGCAGGTCTAATCCAGCAGCTCAGGCTGTCAAAAGGAGTGCTACTCCCATTCATGCTCCAGACACAGACCTCAACCCTGTCTTGAGAGAGTTCTGGCACTTGCTTGTTCAAACTCAGCTTGATTTTTTTTCTGGAGGTGTAGCAAACTGACCCAACTCACCCAGAGGCCAGACCCAGACATGGGCTGGGGGCAGGGGACTGTCCCTTACAAGTGCAGGGAGCCATTAGATAAGCTCAGCTGCCTTGTGAAACACCTCCTGGTGCTGTGGGTCAACAGATACTTTAAGCCAGTGTAAGCAGGAGCTGCCAACTAAATAGGTGGTCTCACTCCTCCATCATTCCACAGCCATTTTTTCCTCTCTTCTTTTCTTTTCTCTTCTTTTTCTTTTCTTTTCTTTTTTTTTTTTTTTTTTTTTTTTTTTGGGTCAGGTTGGTTTTTGGCTTCAGTTCCCCAGCCAGCTCACTGCAGAGGCATGCATTGACACACAGAGCTGGCAGAAGGGACAAGTGAGAATACACTACTAAAGGCAGAGGGCAGGACTTCTTCTTTTGATAGTAGCCTAGGTTTATATTGCCTTAAGCTAGAATCACAACCCAGGTGACTCTATTTGCCTCCACATGAAGTGGTATAAGCTTCTCCTTTTAAAGGGTTGGGGGGGATTGAGATCTACTGAGAATAAGAATTATCTGTGCCATTCACCTGAATGTTGCATTGTAGATTCCCTAGCTAACCCCAAATAGCTGGCATGTTAACATGGCACAGTGAAAGGCCACGCAGCAATACCAGCTTGGTCCTAAGAGCAGGACAGCCACATCTTCATGGCAGTGCAAGCAGGATAATTTGACTTGTCACTCAGTGGTGTCACCCTGAGATGGTCACATTCTTTTTGCTCCAGAATTAAGTCATTACTAGTGAATTTTGCATCATATTCCCTTGCACAGTGTACACTCACAATCCAATAAGCAAGATACCCAACAGAGAAGACGAAATCTGAGACAAAACAAGGGGTTGACCCTGATTTTCATAGTCCAAAGAACATATCTTAAGCCTTTGAACATTCTTCTTGAGAACTAAACTGCTTGCCTCATCTCATCTCTCCCTTTTTACCTTTGTGGTTCCTCATCTTTTTAGTCTTGGGAATTTTTAGTTTAAAAGGAATTACTCTGTAATTTCTGCCATTAATAAATAATGCAAAAGCTGATAAACCGTTAAGAAAATAGTGAAGTCTTGCCAAAAGATTTAGTTGAGACATTTGTTTTTGGGAAACCCACTGCACAGTACAGCCCACATGCACACTTAATCATACAGAGAAACATTTACTGCAGGATATATTTTTAGGCAATTTTTCAAATGGCAAATTTCCACTGGGGTACAGCACTTGTCCTGTCATAATTAACTATACAGAAAATATTAGTCTAGAGCTGGCCTACCCGATGGCAGAGGGAAAGCATTACACCCAAGTTCAAGAGAGGAACAGGGTCTCTCGCTGTGTGGGCTAGTGAAGACTAAGCACATTACATACATATTTGGCCATCACCACCACAAAAGGCCAAGAGCTTCTCTTACAGTATGTGCTTGGTAGGCCGATTCTGGAGTGAATAGCTTTCAGCTGCACAGGATGCTGCTTGGCTGCTCTGAGAGATGAAAAAAAGATGTAGGAGTCAATCACTGGAAAGAGGAGGTTGGATTTAAAACAGGATTAATGTGACAGCCAAGGATCTGAAGGGTGGTGGAAAACCCAGGAGGCCCCACAGCTCCTGTCTAGTGTATGCCTGCCAAGTCACACAGATTTGCAGTGTGACACATGTCTTCCATTCTGGATCACATGGCCACACAAATAACTCATTTGTTCACATGGCTTCAGCAAGCTGCTGCTCCCTTCTCCATGAAGGGCCAGCACCACATGCTGTGTTTTACTGCATGGCCTCTTTCTTCTTTACTTTAAGTGTTTATTGATTTTAAGAATAAAAACAACATACAGAACTTACACAGAGGTTACTGAGGTAACTCCTCAAGCAAATAATCCCTGTTCCTCTGACTGTGCTCTCGCCTCTGGATTCTTGGTCATGTATCTGATCATGCATAGAAGTGCAGACAGCAGTGGTCCCTGTCTCAAATTAAGGACAGCATTAAAGCACATGCTTTAAGTCAACAGGGATGGATTTAAGTATGTTCCAAAAAGGGCTTTGTTGAGTGAGAGTCTTAAGGAGCAGAATGGCAAGTCATCTGCAGTAAAGTTACTTTTTTTTTTTTTTTTTTTTAAACAGGGGAATGTTGTTGGCTTGGAAGGATCCTTCCCATATGTATCAGTGACAGAGGACAGTTGGAAGAGGTATTTCAATGATACACCAAATTGAATTCAGCTTTTTAAAACTTCTCTGTTTCCTCTTGTCTTTTCTTGAAGAACTCATGTCTTTTTTTAGTTCTCTGACTAATAAAGGGACAGATTCAGCTTCTGCTTTAGTCTTTCCAGGAGTCTCATTAAGCACCACTTATGTGACACTCATCCAGCAAATACCAGAATATCACTGTTATCACACTACACTGGTACAGCGACAATATATATTAAGGGGTGGGTTGCTGAGACAAGTATTCAGTTCATGTCTTGACCAAGCTGACTCTATTAATGTGTATTTACGGGCCAAGAGGATGGGGAGAACTAGTGAAATCTCCCTCTTGATCCAGATATGTCCATTTCCTCTGGCTCAGTTGATCAAATTTATATTGGTTTTTAAGATGTGAGATACAGATCAGGAGGAAGAAACTCTTTGTGAAAATGAAAACTTAGCTTTGATTCTACTTTTTCTACACTTTTCCAATCTGTGAGACCCTCTTGCTAATGACTTGGTAGGGCCTGTAGTCTAAGTGGAATAAGAGCTAAAGAAATCTTGTATATCAAAGTTTCTAATAATGACTAGTAAATAGGCAGTATCTGTTCTACAGGTAAATTCAGACAGCTATACCAAAAGCATGTAACATTGTGAGCAAGCAGTTTGGGTTCAGACAACTCTGGTAGCTAAATGATGGTATATCTGCAGAGTAATGAAGTCTGCAATTCTG
Source organism: Rhea pennata (assembly GCF_028389875.1). NCBI lineage: Eukaryota > Metazoa > Chordata > Aves > Rheiformes > Rheidae > Rhea > Rhea pennata. Next base: position 119,727,230 of record NC_084663.1, read on the forward strand.
CCATAATACAGGATGGTCACTTAAATCTGGGATCAGTCAGGATGCTGAACTCCTCCCACTACAACCCTCAAAGCTAGTATCACAGTATGATGTTAGGGTAAATACTTTATATAGTTAAGAAATTTTTCCTTTATATAGTTAAGAAATCTTTTTATGTCTTTTCCCTTCCCTTCCCTTCCCTTCCCTTCCCTTCCCTTCCCTTCCCTTCCCCTTCCCCTCCCTTCCCTTTTCCCTTTCCCTTTCCCTTTCCCTTTCCCTTTCCCTTTCCCTTAGCCTTTTCTCCTCCTCTCCTCTCCTCTCCTCTCCTCTCCTCTCCTCTCCTCTCCTCTCCTCTCCTCTCCTCTCCTCTCCTCTCCTCTCCTCTCCTCTCCTCTCCTCTCCTCTCCTCTCCTCTCCTCTCCTCTCCTCTCCTCTTCATAGGTTTTTGAATATCACAATACATTATCCTATTTCAGTAATGTAATACATTGACCCTCTTCCAAATAGTCACTTACAAGAGTTCTGCAAGCAGTAGAACTAATGAAGCCCAGTTTCTTATTTGGATTCTCTGCTATTGATCAAATGTATGTCCAGCTGAGTTTTTTTATGTATTTCGGACATTCATAAACTTTCTTTCCCATGCTGATCCTCCGATGTCTAACGTGGAATAAGCTAGTACTTAAGACTTTCCTTCAGCAGCAGCAACAAAAAGATGTTCTTTAGCCATTTATTTTAACACAGCCTATAATAAACATTAACAAAACTTTTTGAGCCAAATCTAGCTAGTGGGTCAAAAAGTTAATGAATACAGAGAAATAAAAGATAAACTGCCAAAGACAAATGCACAAGTCCAGTGAGATCTCATAAGCTTTGTTGCCCGTTGTTACCCCTCGAGCTCTGCGCAGGGGTGGATGAAGAATGAGTTGAGAGCTTGTGGGTGAGGATTAAAGGGCAGGCTAACATTGGGGACACTGTTGTGGGTGTTTACTATAGACCACTTGATCAAGAAGAGGAAATTGATGAGGCCTTCTCCAGACAGCTGGAAGTAGCCTCAAAACCACAGGCCCTACTTCTCATGAGGGACTTCACGCACCCCGATATCTGCTGGAAGGACAAGACAGCTAGGCACAAACAGTCTAGGAGGCTCCTGCAGAGCATTGATGATAACTTTTTGACACATGTGGTGGAGAAACCAACAAAGAGAGGTATGCTGCTGGACTTTGTACTAACAAACAAAGAAGGAATGGTTGGAGATGTGAAGGTTGGAGGCAGTCTTGGCTGCAGTGACCATGAGATGGTGGAGTTCAGGGTCCTGCATGGAGGAAGCAGGGCAATAAGTAGGATAGCAACCCTGGACTTCAGAACAACAAACTTCAATCTCTTCAGGGAACTGCTTGGAGGAATCCCATGGGTTAGGATCCTAGAAGGAAAGGGGATCCAAGAGAACTGTTTAATATTCAAGCATCACTGCCTCCAAGCTCCATATCAGTGTATCCCTATGAGTAAGAAGTCAAGCAAAGTAGGGCATGAGACCTGCATGGGTGAGCAAGGAGCTCCTGGCAAAACTCAGACAGAAGAAGAAAGTACACAGAATGTGGAAAAAGGTACAGGCCACTTGGGAGGAATATAAGAATGTTGTCACAGTATGCAGGGGTGCAACAAGGAAGGCTAAGAAGCATTTGGAATTAAATCTGGCAAGGGATGTCAAGGACAACAAGAAGGACTTCTTCAAATACATCAGCAGCCAGTGGAAGACTAGGGAAAATGTGGGCCCACTGCTGAATGGGGTGGGGGCCCTGGTGATGAATAATACAGAAAAGGCAGTGTTACTGAATACTGCCTTTGCTTCAGTCTTCATTGCTACGGGCAGCCCTCAGGGATCCCTGAGCCTGGCAAAAAGCAAGGAAGTGTGGAGAAAGGAAGACTTTCCCTTGGTCAAGGAGGATTGGATTAGAGATCGTTTAGGCAAACTTAACATCCAAAAATCCATGGACCCCAATGGGATGCATCCACAAGTACTGAGGGAGCTGGTGGATGCTATCGCTAGGCCAATTTCTGTCATCGTTGAAAGGTCCTGGAGAACTGGAGAGGTGCCTGAGGACTGGGAGAAACCAGTGTCACTCCAGTCTTCCTAAAGGGCAAGAAGGAGGATCCAGGAAACTACAGGCCAGTCAGTCTCACCTCCATCCCTGGTAAGATGATGGAACAGCTCATTCTGGATGTCATCTGCAAACATATGGAGGAAAAGAAGGTGATCAGGAGCAGTCAGCATGGATTCACCAAGGGGAAATCCTGCTTAACCAATCTGATAGCCTTCTAGGATGGAATGACTGGGTAGATGAGGGGAGAGCAGTGGACGTCGTGTACCTTGACTTCAGCGAGGCTTTTGACACTGTCTCCCATAACATCCTCCTTGCTAAGCTCAGGAAGTGTGGGTTAGACGAGTGGACAGTGAGGCATAAAGGCAGAGCTCAGAGGGTTATGATCAGTGGTGCAGATTTTAGTTGGAGACCTGTAGCGGGCAGTGTCCCCGAGGGATCAGTACTAGGGCTAGTCTTGTTCAACTTCTTCAATGACCTGGATGAGGGGATGGAGTGCCTCCTCAGCAAGTTGGCTGATGATACCAAGCTGGGAGGAGTGGCTGATACAGCTGAGGGCTGTGTTGCCATTCAGAGAGACCTGGCCAGGCTGGAGAGCTGGGCGGAGAGGAACCTCCTGAGGTTCAACAAGGGCAAGTGCAGGGTCCTGCACCTAGGGAGAAATAACCCTAGGCACAAGTACAAGCCTAGGACTGACCTTGTGGAGAGCAGCTCTGCAGAGAAGGACCTGGGAGTGCTGGTGGATGACAAGTTGACCATGAGCCAGCAATGTGCCCTTGTGGCCAAGAAGGCCAGTGGTCTCCTGGGGTGCATTAGGAAGAGTGTTGCCAGCAGGTCGAGGGAGGTGATCCTGCCCCTCTCCTCAGCCCTGGTGAGGCCTCATCTCGAGTCCTGTGTCCAGTTCTGGGCTCCCCAGTCCAACCGAGACATGGAGCTACTGGAGAGAGTCCAGCATAGGGCTCCAAGGATGATCAGAGGTCTGGAGCACCTGCCCTATGAGGAACGGCTGCGAGAGCTGGGCCTCTTCATCCTGGGGAAGAGAAGACTGAGAGGGGATCTTATCAATATGTACAAATACCTTAAGGGAGGGTGTCAAGAGGATGAGGCCAAACTCTTTTCAGTGGTGCCCAGCAACAGGACAAGAAGCAAAAGGCACAAACTGAAACACAGGCAGTTCCACCTGAATATGAACATTTTTACTGTGAGGGTGACAGATCACTGGCACAGGTTGCCCAGAGAGTTTGTGGAGTCTCCTTCTCTGGAGATATTCCAAACCCACCTGGACACGATCTTGTGCAATGTGCTCTAGGTGACCCTGCTTGAGCAGGGGGATTGGACTAGATGATCTCCAGATGTTCCTTTCAATCTCAACTATCTTTCAAACCATTAGATGGGACAGACACACTGTAAAGAAGACCTGACTAGTGTTTTTGGTAATAAATAGCCATGAGTTAGTGTATCTGGGAATAAAAGAAATTATACAAAGTATTTAGTAGTTCATGTAAATGACTTTATCAGACATAATCATCTCCATGTTTGCTATTTTAATCATGCTCAAAGATAAACACTCATTATCACTTCTTTTACAATTTTCTCCCTCAAGCAAGTATTATTTGGGAAGAAGTATGTTCCTTATTTTTTCTTTTCAGGTTTTTGTTTGCTCATTATTTTGCATTTTTATTTTAACTAACTGATTCATCAATATAGTTTAAAAAGATGTATTGAAGTCTCTGATAACCATCTATCTCATTTACTTCACTGTGCTTAGGTTTCATTATGTGCAGAACAAACTTATCAGACTGGCAACTCCTCTGGTTGAATCTACCTGTCAAAATCAGCAAATATGCTTTTAATTTTTTTATTTTGGATGTATATTTTTGTTATTTTAAACTCATACTGCTATAATGATACTTTAAAAAGAATAAATTAAAAACAAACCTATTAGCTCTGTGAACTGTCAAGATTCACATAAACAGATGTTTTCTAATTTCTTTAAGTTACAGTGTATTCACTGTATTCATGAACCTAAACTGAAAATAGCTGTTTAAATGGGTCCATGAATGAAGGTAAAACCAATACAGGCAGCTTGTGTAGGATTGTCTTCTCTTGTTGGTGTGGATGACTTTACTGAGAGGCAACTTAGCGTATTCCTACATTTTCAGTTGCAAAACTATCCCACTGCAGACTATTCCTACAAAATTACTTGACAGATATAAAACTAAAAATCTCAGAACTGTCATTTTAGATGTCTTGGGAGTCCCTGAATGGTTCTTCCAGAGCTGCTATGAAAAAGACGTGGCCGGTGGCTTCAGGAGAAATTAATGAAAACTAGCTATGCTGTTATACTGCATGTGACCTTTGTGTGCTGCTTTACACTGTCATTATGCAGTCATTTATATAGCCACACTCACTTGGGTTATGTGACATCTAGTTTACATCTGATCTTGGATAAACCAGAAATCTTGGCAACTGGAGAAGACTTCTAGCACTTCCAAGATTAGACATCTATCTTATGCTGCCTCTTGTTTCAGTTCATTTTTTTTCTCTTTGTTACTTCTTATGCCATTAAACTGCTTAGAATTTCCTTATCCACTGGATTATTTCATATTCCATCATTTACTGAGCCCTTGCTATGGCATGTAGGGCTTCAGCAATGATTCTGTACCTGAAGAAATTCTGTGTCTCATTTGCAAAGAGATTAAGCATTTTATTGCATATATTTTTTACATTGAAATGATGATTTATTGTCAGTTTATGATGGGATAGGTAAGCTCTCTTTCTCTGTGGTTGCTCTAGGGTTCTTCAGTCCTATATCACACCCAATCCAGACTCCACCTGATTTATGTCAGCCTTTAGAAACAACAGGACCCATTTTGGCTGTGGAGTCAGGGCTGTGCTGGCCTGAGATTAGAGCTGCTCCTTCTAGGCAGAACCATGAATCTTTAGGTATCAGTTACAAGTGAAAGATGAATTATTCTGACAAATACAGTGGCCAAGAATACAATTCATACAGAAGATGCATATAATATTGCTCAGATGTTTTGAAGTACCTAATTGAATCTATATCTGTGGAGGATTATATAGAGCAGGGAATTCACAGGTTGCAAGTCTTCAGACTTGCATCTCACTTGGCTTTCTTTAGGTGTGAGGTTATTGCCAGACTCAGTTTGGTTGGAAAAGTACAGTGAAGGAAAAAAGAAGTCCTGCATTTCCCTAGTTCCCTCAAATATCCAAGAAATATCCATAGAAATAGAATGTGCACTGAACAGCTCAAAGTTCAAAATGACAGAGAAGAAAGAAAAAAGACTAGGTGTATTAAATTTACAAAAGCTGGCACTGTGATATAGCTCAGAAAAAGACAAATTCAAACAGAGGTTTCTGCCAGTAGAAAGAATGAAATATTAATGGTCCCATATTTGTATTAAAATGTCATTGTCAATATTGCACACATTTATGTATAACTGTGTCTATAAAAGTAACATTCAAATTAGAGCAGATATGAAGAATGGCTACTAAGAGAGCAAACCAAGAGCCTTTTCAAGAGCTTTTTTAATAGCATTTTTTGTTTATTCCAACAAAGTTAGAGCTAAGGAGAGAAAGGCATAAGTGTACTCCATAAATAAATCAGGGAGGTATTTGAGCTACTGAAACAAAGGATAGCATTGACAAAAGAGTAAATACATATAAACTGGCCATGAGCAAATTTAAACAGGGAGTAAGATTGCTAATCATCAGAGAAGTGAGTTCTTAAATAGCTTTCCAACAGAAAAAGAGAGGAGTAGGTGGGCTTGGAAACTTTGTTTCTAGATAGCACACAATATACCTGTGAAAGCAACAGTCTGCAAAATCAGGCAAAACCTCATGATTCAAGCAGTCTTTTTGTGCCCTAGTTCATACAGCCATAAACTGGGTAAATAGAAGTAGAAAAAAATTTGCAGGGCAGACTGCAGCCCCCAATACATTTTGAGTAGATATTTTACAGAAGTCAAAACAAGGCATCAGAAACCAAGACAGCACACTAAGGCTGCTACTGCCGACAAGTGAAATGGCAAGAAAAGCTTCTATTTTCTGTAGTGAAAAGATCTTGAATTGCCAGTATGTAACTGTGGAAAGCAGACAGGCTTACAGAGCAAAACTGATTAGAACATGGTAACCATTCAGGCTCTACCTTAAAAACAAAGAAGTCTTTAAGAATTCTGCTGCATGAATTAAGATTTCTGCACAAAATATGCTGCACGCTTAAACAAACAGTCTCTTATTTTCTGCATGTTTTTTTTCTCTGCTGCACCTTAGAATAAATAGTGGGGGGTGGAATCTAATCTGGATTGAATGAGAGTGTTGCATTAGGGAAAATACTGAATGTTCCCATTCTTGAAGACCACAATTATTAATAGACAGAGGTAACAAGAGAATTAGCTGCTTAATGTGGCTGCCCTGAGACTGGAAATTCTAGGCCAAAAAACTCCAAGCACACAGAAAATGACCTTGCATTTAGCATATTAGCAAAGCCTTGGATCTCAAACAGTTGAAGACCAGACTTCAGGGGGAGGGGAGGCAGCAAGGTCACTGAACCTCTAATATATTGACCTGTGGCATCCAAGGTATCACATGAACCAAATCCCAAGAGAAAGAGCATTAGAAAACAGGGTACATCTGTGTATGCAACAAGAGTGATGATCCTTGTCAGCCTTGGTTTCCTGCAGGTATGTTCACTATGATAGGTAGTAAGGATTATACTATACTAGTGAATATTTGCCTGATGTCTAACCAGAGCACATAAGTGCAGAACGTTGTCAAGTACAGTGCACAGGTTCCCTACTGGGTGTCAGGAATCTAATTACATGTAAAGAATGAGAAAAACAGGAGTCAAAACCCAAAAGCCTTTCCCCTCTGTTACATGGACTCAGTGGAGGAACAGGGGTCTCTTGCAAGGGTGCATGAGGTAAACCTAGAATCTGAAAGAAGGTAACAGTGGTGCATCCAGAAACCTCTTGGAAGAACCTCTGTTCTCCACAGGGTAGGGCAAAGGAGCAAGCAGCCATCTTGCCTGGACTTTCCACTTTGCCCAAGGAAGGTCTCTGCAGAGCAGGGTTCATTGTCTTGGTGGCTGGCTCCCACAGCATTGTAGCCTTTTCATCTCCCAGGTCTTTGAGAAGACTAAACAAACAGCATCCCATGCCCAGAGAGGAAGCTGCATACATTCCCAGTCTGACATCCTCACAAATCCAACCTGAGATTTCTAGGCACATTCCTCTATTAAAAATGTGAAATACAGAAACACAGAAGCACTGAGGTCAGAAGGCACCTCTGAAAATCATCTAGTCCAACCCCTCTGCTCAGAGCAGGGTCAGCTAGGGCAGGTTGCGCAGGACCTTGTCCAGATGACTTTTGAATATCTCCAAGGATGGACTCCACAACCTTTCTGGGTAACCTGTTCCACTGCTCAACACCGTTACAGTAAAAAAGTTTTTTCTCATGTTGAAATGGAATCTCCTGTATTTCAATTTATGCTCTGACAAGAGACATAAATGAGACTGAGAAGAGTCTGGCTCCATCTTCTTTACTCTCTGCACCAGGTATTTATACACATTGATAAGATACCCCTCCACAAACCTTTTCTTCTCCAGGCTAAAGAGTCCCGGCTCTCTCAGTCTCTGTGTATATGACAGATGCTCCAAGCCCTTAACCATCTCAGTGGCCTTGCAGAACAGATTGCTCACCTACTTAGTGCAACTCTGTAAAAGATAATAGATATAGCATTATTTGCTACTTTTAGTTTAAATGGGAAAATGGTATGTCTTCTTATCTATTTTCCATTGTGATTATTGTTAAGGACTACTGTCAGGTTTTGCACTTTGAAAAGACAGCATATATTTATGATTAAATTGAATATTAACTTGTTATTGAAGGAATGAATGCTCTAATGGACATCTGAATGATTCAAAAATTTTTAAAAAACTCTATTCCAAGTCCAGTTTTCAAGAGCAAGTTGCCCCTCCATGATCTATTGCAATTGCTATTTCTTCTAAGAAAAACAAGGTCTATAATTAAGATGTGTTAAAAAATCTCTGCTAAATGTAGCCTATGCAGAAATATTTCTCTCATTCTTTCACATCACTTGAACAGAGTTAAGAGAAAGTGTGCAGATATGACAGGGTTTGCAGATAATATGCAATGTTTTTAGAAAGAAGTGTGCTCATGTATTTGTGAAGAGTATGTGATGATTTTTACCATTTGTGGGAGCACACATAAATGGAGACCAGGAACGTATTCTTCTTCCTCCTTCCCATGCAGTTTTGTAAATCTATGAGGAAATTAGTACACTACAAAGAACAATGTTTTTAGTGAATAAAATGTCTACATTTTGAGATGTACTAAGTGCGTACCAAGAACAAACTGATGGATATCTCATGCTTACGGGAGTCTGACCACAGAAATTAAAAGTTAGTTAGTTTAAAAGAAGAAGGTGGGTGGTAAATCATTTTAATTTCAGATAATGAGCCTTAGAAAGTATCATTTGAAACATCACTGTATGCATAGTCAGATTGTAGCTTAATAAGTTTAAATTTAATCAAGGTGATTAGAGTCAGTACTGCTGGGGTAGCATAAGTGGAAGCAAAGATTGGCTGAATATTCACTCAGCAGTGTTTCTCTCAACCCACTCACAACCTATAATGGGTTAGTATCCCAAATCTGAGTACTCCAGAATAAAAAGCTGAGCCCGAAACCTTACTTTAAATTGATAAGATCATGAAAAACTCTCTTCATGAGTCAGGGCACAACTTTCTGAAGGCTCAGAACAACAAAGCTTGTGATTTTGTGAATGGAGGGAGGGAACATGAGAATTCAGCAGAAAATCTCAACCAGCAGCGCCATACCTGCTCTGCCCCATTGCAGGAAACCAGTTTCAGTGTCACTAGCATAGAGTTATTGAATAGCTGAGGTTGGAAGGCACTTCTGGAGATCATGTAGCCGAGCTCCCCTGCTCAAGCATGTTACCCAGAATTGCACACAGATGGCTTTTGAATATCTCCAAGGATGGAAACTCCAGAACTACTCTGAGCAACCTGTTCCAGTGCTTAGTCACCCTTACAATGAAGAAGTATTTTTATATGTTCAAGTGGAATTTCCTATATTTCAATTTGTGCCTGCTGGCTCTCATCCTGCCAATGGGCACTGCTGAGAACAGTTTGGCCCCATCTTCTTTACATCCTCCCGTAAGATATTTGTATATATTGATAAGATCCCCTCTCAGTCTTCTCTTCTCCAGGCTAAACAGGCCCAGCTCTTGCAGTCTTTCCTTATAAGAAAGATGCTCCAGCCCTCTCATCATCTTTGTAGCCCTATGCTGGACTCTCTCCAGTAGCTCCATATCTCCCTTGTACTGAGGAGCCCAGATGGACCCAGCATGCCAAATGTGTCTCATCAGTGCTGAGCAGAGGGGAAGAATCACTTCCCTTGGCCTGCTGGCAATGCTGTTCCTAATGCACCCCAGGATACCATTGGCCTTCTTTGCCATGAGGGCACATTGCTGGCCCATAGTCAACTTGTCCACAAAGACCCCCACATCCTTCTCTGAAAAGCTGCTTTCCAGTAAGCTGGCCCCAGCATGTACTGAATCTCACAGAGATCCTGGATGTTCAGGAGAACTCTCACGGCCCTATATACTAGCACAGAGGATCCTGACATTCAAATTTATGTTAAGATCAATAGGATTAATATGAAAGATTACACATTTCTTCTTTATAGGTGATCCTGCCTGTAAGAAAGAATCCCACCTGGCCTTGCTGCCCTTTGTTATCCTCTTATTTCCACATTAAGCAGCCCCACTTGGTGTTTTGGGGGTAGATACTTCAATCAGTTTCAAATAAAGTTGAAGGTCTGCCTCAAGTGTGTTTTTCTGCCAAACAAATATTTATGCTTTAATCATGAAATCTGACAATGCTGGATTAATAGTCCCATAGTACTACGCTGTGCTGTAAGTAATGTATACTTCAACCCTGTATGAAGTATTGCTTTATATATATATATAACATAGAAGCAGAAGAAGGTGATGTTTTTATGAAGGAAGGATTTCCAAGTGTACACATTTAAGGGAAACTTAGTTCAAATCAATGGAACAAACCAAAAGAGAAATCGTTAGAAAATCTGAAAACTCTGATGAGTCAGAGGAAGTAACTAAAATACACGTTCAGAAAAAAAAATCTTAGCATGTTCTTTTGATGCCTCAAGCATTCTATGATCTGTTGAGAACTTTGTTGTACAAAACTGAACGAGGTAATATTAAAAGGAGGGAAAACTCTCGTATTCAGAAAGCAGGCTATGAATGAAGAAAAGCTAAGCTTTTTTCTTTTGCTATATGTTACATGTCTGAAAATTTGATCAATATAATCACTAGCTTATTTCTGAAGAGTAAAAGCACACTGTAAAATCTGTCATTCATTGGCAGCACTTTTAAGAAATCAGGCAGTTATTAATATCCCTGTAAAATCTACTTGACAGTTTTGCCTTTCTGAACTTATTCTATGGGAATCGAATAGTTGAAGAGCCTCATTTGGAATTTTACAGTTATATCTAGCAGTGAATTTTGACTTAATAAAAAGCAACCAGAAAGACAATTCTGAAAAACTATTGAGTTTGTCACACACACACACACATAGAGCCCTACATATGTTTATTTCATCGTGACTTGGAAGAATCATGTAATGATTACATATCCATGTACAATCAAGCATTATATCCTTCACTAAACTTGGATACTGTAAGAAATGTCAAATAATATTTTAGTTCCTGTAAATAATTACTGCCTGCCCAATTGTAGTTAAAACAAGACTAGTACCTTATCACTGTTAAGCAGAGTACTAGAATGAGTCAAGAGACCCAGTTTTAGTTCCCTTTTTGACACATGATCTGCAGTTCACTTTATCTTTTTGCATCTCTACATTCCCAACTATAACCTGGAAATACTGTTTTCCCACATTTATGAGAGACGTTCAAAAGACTGGAGACTTCAAAATAGGTGGAAACTGAGACCTGACGGCTCCATATTTTTATTCTACGATGTCTTTTATTCCACAGTAAGCACCTATAGAAGAGTAATAACTAAACTATTGATAATTCTATAACCAATGTATAAAGCTCGATTTGCAGTCCACTGAAAGCTTTGTAAGTAAACTACAAAGTGTTGCAAACTGGAGTGACTCTGTGATAAAATGTTAAACCACCAACAGTCTCAAACCTAGCCTAGCTTAATTTTTCTCACTTTTACTGCCACTATGGTGACTTATATGCAAAAAGAGAAAAGGCTAACAGTTCTTGTTACTCTTCCAGAATGATGTCACCTGGAGAATAAAAAAATAAAATAAAAAAAAAAAACAAAACAAAACAAAGGAACCTATTTCAGTTGAGTTATTTCACAGTCGAGCTTTTGCAGAGAATGAAGTTGTACATGTTGGTTTGTTCTGCTGCTGCGGTGGTTTACCATGGTGAGGGGGCAGTCTGGGCATTCTTAATCTGCAGCAGCAAAAATTTATGAAAGACATTTTATCACAGAGTTCTAGCAAAAGCAAGGGAAAAGATTCAATACACAACAAGGTCCTACTTTCCAGTGTTGTTCTGGGTCCTGGCTGACCCTCTGAAACACTGCAGTAGAAAAATAATTCTTGCATCACTTTGTCATCTGCCCTGCCAGTATTTTGCCAGTCTGTATAAACAAGGTTATATACATTGGTGCCTATATCACCTGGTCCACTCTACAATTTTATGCCCTGGCAGTCCTCTAAGTTCTCCTCCTTTTTTCTGGAGCTAAAAGAAGTTTGACATTGGCTTAGGTGTTGGAACATTACACAATTAATTATAAAGAGATGCTCGCAAAAACCCTTCACGTCCCAGGCTCCTTACACAATAAGGGAAGTAGTAATTCCTTACTACTGGAAGCAATATTAACAGGACAGTAGTATTTTGTCACAAACATGGATTTTGTCACAAACATGGATTGAATGCAGTCTGTTTCTACAAACGTGTGTTCTACTCTTTAGCTGCAATTCCCTCACATTTAATTTATTCAGTATTCAGCAAACTTACTCATTTTTATTTCCCTTCTCTGCTTTGATCACAGAATGTTCTCAAAGAATATTCCATGTGCACTATTCACACAAGTGCCTTCATTTAATTGCACAGGTAATTTACCACATGTGCTTACCAGGCTAGGGGAGCACAGGAAAAGTTCTGGCATGAATATTCACTCATGTGAATGGAAAACTGGGAAGTGATGAATGAAGCATTTTCTATTAAGTTTGTACAACCACAGACACTGTGGGTACAACCAGGAACAACAACGATGTATGTAGCTTAAAATCTGCTTTCCATGAAATTGTGCCAGTGAAAATCAGTCACTTAAAACTCTCTCTCAAAAGAAAAAAAAAAAAAAAAAAACCCACACACGTACAAAAAAAAAGGCACAAAGAGAGCCAAAATGAATTCATTTGGAAACTGCAGAAGAACATGAAGATAATTGCAGCATTCTGTAACACCTATTCCACCTATTCTAACATCTATTGTTCTATTCCATTATGTTTATTGCTGATATTAAATATCAAAATGCCAAATACCTCCAGGAATCAGTGTTTTACTGCTAAATGGTTTACCATAATATGAACATAGTTCAGATGATCATAATATGAGGTTGGAAAACAGCATACTAAAATGTATAAGAACATATTGTAGTGACAAAGCTGGACGGGAGAGGCAAATTGAAAAGATGCCTCTCTGCAACACTCTGGAACAGTTTTCAATGTACCATTGCTATTTAGATAACACTCTGACAGGCACTTTACAAATTACTAGGAATTTATGGGCCAGATCGTGACACCATTACTCATGCTGAAAAACAGCATATAATGGGAGTAGTTATAGGCTACTAAAGTCAGAAGTCTACCAGACCTTAAGTCACGAGCCAGAGTTTCACAGCCTAGCTCAACACTGTCACTGTGCAGATCACCTAGGAACCCACGGACACGCAGACAGATTTTGCAACAAAGGTACAGAACAAATCTGAAAAAATATTTTCCAGCAGTAAAGTGGGATAGGGGGAGGAGGGGCAGGGAGAGAAGCCGTAGGCTCCTCTAATGCTTTGTTCGCCCTTCTGGCTCCACTCTTAAAAAAATAAGCATCTCAAGGGATCTGGGCGGGGGGAGGGTGGTTTCCTCCCTCTTCTGTTCTTAGTACAAGATCAACTACACTAATTTTAAGAAATGAAAATGATGGCAATGCTAACGTTAAGAATTATTGCCTTATCAGTCAGTTACATACAAGAAATAGAAGAGTTGTCAAGACACTGTTAAGGGTTTTAATGACATGCCAATGCCCCTTTGGGAGGATACAGGCTCTCTGAATCTTTTGAATGTAATAGTAAGTTACAAATTACCCACATCTTGTTCCTGTGTTCTCCTTTATCACTTCCTCCATTCTTCCTCTTTGACTACTATAGTTTTTGTGTTTTTATTTTCTTTATACTGTTCAGCTCCAAACATACTTGATTCTAGCCATATCAGCTTCTTCTTCTTCCTTTTTTTTTTTTTTTTTATGAAAAGGAAGACTTTTATAACCACAGCAACAAATTTCTCTGCGACATGATTTATCTCATACTTTTTTATGGCAATGAGGGGTTTCTCCTCCTTAATTACCCAACAGAAGCAAAGTCTCTCATCCTTTTCTCATCTTTATGTACTTTTCTTTCAACTAGTTCCAGATGACAATATGGAAGGAAGTTTTCCAACTAAGTAGAAGCTCCCTCTCCTATATATTTCAGCAGACTCGCTCTATGAAGAACAGGCTACAGAATTTGTACTGACCACCCAGTAAAAGTCTCTCCTCCTGTCAGTGCTTCTTGTGGTAAAATTCCTTTTCTACATATTAAATTGTCTCTTTTTAACATGCTGTGTAATGACCCCCTTCTCTCCTCTTAGAGACCTTAGTCGTGAAATGAGAGCTCAGATTCTCTCAGATCTCATCTGTCTGTCTGCTAATTTTCTTGCATCTTCTGCAGCACTGACTCCTTCATCCTTCAGTTCTGCATCACCCAGACTTTCAGGGCACTCCTGGTTCTGCCTTTTTCTCCTTCTGTTCTACACTGTGGTGCCTATACAGCACATACCTTGTAACTCAGACAGCCTTGCAATGTGCCTTAGGAGTACAATTTGATTAAATGGTCACAAGGCAAATTCAACCATTTCTCTTCTCTCCCCCTGTGCTCCATCTTCTGACATTTATTATTGTTTCTATGGGAATTGCCCTTCACCATTCAAGACCAAAATGTAATGTTTATTTTCTGGTGTGTGTGTATTTAGCAGGGGAGTAAATACTAGGGGAGGTATTTAGCAAGGAAGAGTTGTGCCAGCAGATTCATACGATCACCAAATGAAAACAATAAACAAAAATAAGTGCTAATGAACTTAGGGTAAATCATTATTCCATGTGAAAAAAAAAAAAAAAAAAAAAGGAAGAGAGTGAGGAAAACCATACATACAGCTATGAGTAACCCACCCCACAGAAAGATGACATAGGAATAGAGAGATTCAGCTGTGCCTATCACTCTTCTGAAAGCCTTTTGCTCCTGCTGTTCACCTTCTGAAAGTGTAACATCAAGCTCTCCCCGCACTGCAAAGCAAGGCCAGCCGTGCAGAAGCCCAAGCCTAAGCCCAGCCCTGATGCCCAGGTTCACAGTGCAGGGAGAGTCCCATGCTGCAGAATCACTGTTCAGCCCAACCCTGCTGCACAGAAACACCCAGACTGGTGGCTTCCAAGCTTTTTGTCCGTGCAAAATCACAGGAGATATTGACAGCAGATGCTGCCAGCTCTATGCTGAGTCACCCACAGGCAGAAGGCTGGCCTCCAGTTGGTCAATAGGGAACAACTGAGCACCAGGGTTTGACTGAAAGCAGAGTGACAGCAAAGTATGCTCTTAAGGACCTGAATAGGTACTACTACCCAGTCTGTAACCAAGCCAGGGTCTGCACTGGCATTAAAGAATAAACAACAAGTTGGGAAGTTAGGCATGTTCAATCACTTTCACTAGTTTCTGTTCTCATTTGTGTCTTCAGAAACTGCATGTCCTCCACGGCACGCTCGTCTGCCTCAACTCTTCCACGTGCTGCTAAGTCCCAGTGTTTTTATTGGCATTACTACTGATCCATGGGAGTGCAGTAGAAATCCACGTAGCTCCCCATCTTCAGCCGGGCTCTGTGAGGGAGCTACCTCTCCCCTTCAGTGAGACTGGCATGATTTTTTAACATTGTCTGGGATGTGACTGAATTTGGAGGCAGGGAGGTCTCAGTTTTGCACTGGAATGAGGCTCCACCTTTTCTGATCCCTTATGCCACATAGCTGCATTTCCCATCTACTTCATCCTCCACCATACCTCTGAGGAGCCCTCACCAGGGAAACCCAGGTGCCCTTAGACCTCCTTAAAAGCTGAAGAGGCTGTGACAGAGTGAATGTAGTTCCCAGAGGCACTAACTCTGACAGATTTTGAATGATATGAGTGGTACTTCTCCAGCCCTAACTCTCAGAAGCTCTCAAATAGATCTCAGTGGGACTGGGAAAGTGGAAGATGACTGCAGTCAGTCAGCCAATTCTTCCTCTCTGCCTTCTGACAGAGAAGGCCTGATCAGGCCTTGGGAAAATATTACTGTAATGAATAGCTGACTGACATTTAGCAACGCAAAGCCTTTTGTTCAACTAGGAAAATGTCATGAAGCATTTTTCTTTTCAAGGAAACTGTGTGGGCCATGTTTATACAAATTAATGTTTGCACAGAAGAGAGAAATGCTGGAGAAGGAACCTTCACTTTATTTGCAGCAAATAGAAGCAAAACACTGTCTTTTAGGCGAGGGTAAATATGTCAAACCACTGACATCAGAGGGGAAACTCCCTCCCTTTGTGCCGTCTTCACCTAACTTGCATTGCTTTAGCAAAACCAAAGGTTGCTAAAAAACACATGGAATGAAAAATAAAATAGCCCATAACTCTGCAACAGTTGGAAGGGAATTCTAGCTCATTCTTCATCTCTCTCACGTGCTGTGTTGAAATATGAGGCCAAGAAGGAGGCCAAAAGACTTAAACGGCCTATCATGAGGTAATTCAGCCGCAAGCCCTGAACAAGAGAACACAATGATAGCAGTGTGCTTGCTGTTTTCACAGAACTTGAAATATCAGAGCCCAATAGACCCTAAAATGCACAATTAAAAATGAAATAACTCCTTGGGGCCAGGAGATTACTCAAATCTCCCTCTCTGAAAATGTTTAACTCAAGTGTCCTATAAAATAGTTAATTGCTTGTGGCACCTGCACAGTGTAGCTGTTGAGAAGAAACCCATAAAAGAACAACCAAGTATACTTACCCACTTTTACCATTGTGTCTTTCAGTGACTGTCACACATGTCTCCTCTTTATGCTTGGGATAGAAGGCTCATGCAGCAACAAGCCACATGTAATTGGTCTTTTCAGCTTTGGGAGAGGCAGCCCTAAGCAGCCAATCTTTTGCAAACAAGGGCCCATGTTCTGTAGGGGAACCTTACATGGGAATAGTCCATGAAGCAAAGGGGGTCAAAGATACAGACTGCACAGGATCCATCTCCTGAGCAAGCAAATCTGGGTTTACTTCCTCTTCAAGGCTCTCCTATGGTAAAAGCAGAGTCTAAGAAAAGGGAAGCGAGTGGTTTGCCACTCAGCAAAGATGAGTTTATGACATTTTGTACCTCCACAATTCCCCTGAGCAGCAGCATGGAGCAACAGCCCTCGGCTGCCTGAGAGGTTCTGGGCAACTTCAAGCATCTAAAGCAAATGGGGTTAATAATAATTGTCAACCAGAGAACAGGCAGTGAAGGGATACTGAACTCCTTCACTGAGACTAAAACCTGAGGCCCATGCACTGGAAGGATAGTGTTCAAAGAATCATAAAATCAGTAATGTTGGAAGGGACCTCTGGAGATCATCTAGTCCAACCCCCCCTGCTCAGCAGGGTCACCTAGAGCATGTTAGACAGGGTTGCATCCAGGCAGGCCTTGAAGAACTCCAGAGAAGGAGACTCCACAAACTCTCTGGACAACCTGGTCCAGGGCTCCGTCACTCTCACAGGGAAGAAATTCCCCCTCACAGTCAGGCGGAACTTCCTGTGGTTCAGTTTCTGACCATTGCTTCTTGTCCTGTCACATGGGACAACTGAAAAGAGATTGTCCCCATCCCCTTGACACCCTCCCTTCAGGTACTTATACACATTGATAAGATCCCCCCTCAGTCTTCTCTTCCCCAGGCTGAAGAGGCCCAGCTCTCGCAGCCGTTCCTCATAGGACAGATGTTCCAGAACTCTGATCATCCTTAGAGCCCTACGCTGGACTCTCTCCAGTAGCTCCATGTCTCGCTTGGACTGGGGAGCTCAGAACTGGACATAGGACTCGAGATGAGGCCTCACCAGGTCTGAGGAGAGGGGCAGGATCACCTCCCTCAACCTGCTGGCAACAGTCTTCCTAAGGGACCCCAGGAGACACATTGGCCTTCTTGGCCACAAGGGCACATTGCTGGCTCATGGTCAACTTGTCATCCACCAGCACTCCCAGGTCCTTCTCTGCAGAGCTGCTCTCCACAAGGTCAGCCCCCAGCTTGTACTGGTGCCTAGGGTTATTTCTCCCTAGGTGCAGGACCCTGCACTTGCCCTTGTTGAACCTCAGGAGGTTCCTCTCCACCCAACTCTCCAGCCTGGCCTGGTCTCTCTGAATGGCAGCGCATCCCTCAGGTGTATTGGCCACTCCACCCAGCTTGGCATCATCAGCCAACTTGCTGAGGAGGCACTCTGTCCCCTCATCCAGGTCATTGATGAAAAAGTTGAACAGGATGGGACCCAGTACTGAGCCCTGGGGGACGCCACTAGCCACTAGCCACTAGCCACAGCCCTCCAGCTAGACTCCATGCCACTGAGGACAACTCTCTGAGCTCTGCCCTTCAGCCCGTTCTCAATCCACCTCACAGGCCACTCATCTGACCAACACTTGCTGAGCTTATCTAGGAGGATGTTATGGGAGACAGTGTCAAAAGCCTCGCTGAAGTCAAGGTACACAACGTCCACTGCTCTCCCCTCATCTACCCAGACAGTCACTCCATCAGAGAAGGCTGTCAGATTGGTTAAGCAGGATTTCCCCTTGGTGAATCCATGCTGGCTACTCCTGATCACCTTCTTTTCCTCTATATGTCTGGAGATGACATCCAGAATGAGCTGTTCCATCACCTTTCCAGGGATGGAGGTGAGGCTGACTGGCCTGTAGTTGCCTGGGTCCTCCTTCTTGCCCTTCTTGAAGACTGGAGTGACATTGGCTTTCTCCCAGTCCTCAGGCACCTCTCCAGTTCTCCAGGACCTCTCAAAGATGATGGAGAGCGGCCTGGCAACAACATCCACCAGCTCCCTCAGTACCCGTGGGTGCATCCCATTTGGGCCCATGGATCTGTGGATGTCTAGCCTGCCCAGAAGGTCTCTAACCCTATCCTCCTCAACCAAAGGAAAGCCTTCCCTTCTCCAGACTTTCTCCCTCACATCCAGGCTCTGGGATTCCTGGGGGCTGCCCTTAGCAGTGAATCCTGAAGCAAAGGCAGCATTCAGTAATTCTGCCTTCTCTGTATCCCTTGTCACCAGGGCCCCCGCCCCATTCAGTAGCAGGCCCACATTTTCCCTAGTCCTCCTCTTGCTGCTGCTGTATCTGAAGAAGCCCTTCCTGTTGTCCTTAACATTCCTTGCAAGACTGAATTCCAGCTGAGCCTTAGCCTTCCTTGCAGCATCTCTACATACTCTGACTGCATTCCTATAATCCTCCCAAGTAGCCTGTCCCCTCTTCCAGATTCTGTGTACTTTCTTCTTCTGTCTGAGTTTGGCCAAGAGCTCCTTGCTCACCCATGCAGGTCTCCTGCCCCTTTTGCTGCCCTTCTTACTCATAGGGATGCACCGCTCTTGAGCTTGGAGGAAGTGATGTTTGAATACTAGCCAGTGTTGGCAGGAGGCTGTTTGAAATACTTAGTAGTGTGGCAAGCACAGATCCAGTTTTTCTCAGAAACTACAGGACAGCACAAACTCATGCAGCAGTAGTACCTTTGGGCTAGCAAATATGCAGATCTCCTGGAAGAAATGAGTGGAATTAACAAACAGCCCTGTCTGTTAGGATGCCTATTTGCAAAAAGGCAAACTTGGCCTTGCAGCAGGACTACCTTACCTGCTCAAAACACATTTGTTCAAAAGGTTCCATGTTTAACAGGAGATATTTGATTTGGAGAGGGAAGGGGGGTCACAAAAGATGCATATTTATATTGCAAAGTAAAAATCACTTGCACTATGTAATCTACTTTTGCTATTCAGTGCAACTGAATCATTGAAGCAAAGAGAAAATAGATTAATTCTTTTTAGAAAGCTTAAATACATGCAGAAGAATTTTATGTTAAACAAACATAAAAAAATCAAATTTTAGAGTTGAGAACTTTAGCTTAAATATTACCTTTAAAAATATTAACATAGATTAATATTCACAGTTTACAAAGTGTATTAAAGAAGTTATTCATACCCCATATAGGTCCGACGTTCTTACTTCTCCAATGCCAGTAATTTTAGTTATTGTTGTGAAATTACCCCACAGCCAAAAAAACAAGTGAAAGAGAAATTAGCAACTCACAAGATTAGTTTGTATTTTCATTTAAGAGTAGCAAAATTTTCCCTTAAAGACAAAATCTGGAAGTGAAGACAGGAGCTGTCTCAACCAGATGGTGGCACTGTAAGCACTTACTATCTTAGGGCAGTATAAATGGAGGGGAAAAAAAAAAAAGGGGTAACCACTACAGTATCACTTTACAGCATAGCATCTTTTAATTTATGAGAGACCTTCACAGAGGGCTAAACATACATGAGTTGGATGTGTTACTGAGCCCAAACCATTAGCCTAATGAACAGCATGCTAAAAAGAAATAGAGTGCCTCATGACATTTTAAAAAATGCTTTCAAAAGAAAAACAAAAACTTTTCTTTGCCCATTCCCCTTCCACTCCAAAACAAAGTTTTTCAAACTGGTCTCAAATAACAGAAAAAAAAATCCCAGTGGGCTGCCAGATGACCTCTCTTACCACACCACTAACAAGCATATTGATATCAAAACCTATCAAACATAGGAAGTGCAGGGCCCTGAATTTACCCAGAACTGTTTCATGAGCTGATTAAGCAGCAGGGTGTACTGGATACCAGGGAGGCGTATGATGTATCCATGGCAGCAATTTGTGAAACATGTAAGTATTATATATTTGCTATGGAGTATAGAGCAGAAATGTGAGGAAGATATTACCACTAGGATGAAATCTTGGCTCCTCTGGTGGCAAAGGGACTTCCGTGATTAACCAACCGCTGCATAACAAGGATTTTCCCTAAAGGGACACAGCAAAATATATAGGGTCTGACATTTTTTTTTTCACAAAGTATGAATCATTTTGCACTGGCAGAGCTATTCTTGATTTACAGGAGGAGAAGTGACATGAGAATCAACCAGATAATGCATCTAGAAGTACAGTGGCTATTTTGTATATTGGCAGAAAAAAATGGTGATGGAAAACATGCAACAGACTGGCCATCATATTAACCAAGTTCCATGACTGACAACAGAGTTAACATTTTCCTCCTGCTTTAATTGCATTTGCCACTGTTTCTCCAGCACCATCTTTTCTGTTTCCTCTTTCACATGTTACTTTTGTGGGATTTTTCCTTTTTAAGAAGTAGTCATTGCTTTCTCAGGTTAATCTCTGAACTGTTCCATTATTCTGTCTTTCAGAAAGTGGAAAATATTCATTTGGTTGGTCAGTGTCACTTTTCCTCTCTGACATGAATAGTGAAACCGATTCATACACATTGCTTTAAATTAACTGATTTCAAAGCATTTAACAAATAAGATCTGTAGCATCACAGGTTTAATGATGGGAAAACATGATAGAATTCAGAACCAAAACAACGATTTAGATACTAATCCTGAAAACAGGTTATTCATATGAATAACCTTACAGGCACATTTGAGCTCTTAAGAACCACTTAAATACATAAAATTAGTCAGGTGCAAAAGTATCTGAGGATCAGGTCCGTATCCACCAATACCAGCTGCAACTGGCTTCTCCTTCTTCAATTACCTTGAAAAAAAATGTATTTCTGCAGCAAAACACCATTTTTAGCAATTAATCCCCAGATTGGGAAGGAGAGAGGGGGGAAGTAAAAACAGTAAAATCCATAGTTGTGATATGAAGTTTTTTTCTCACTTGCAAAATTCTCCAGATTAAAAAGTAAATAAAGGATTGGGCATCTCTTCTTTAATCATGAGAAAACATACAACAAACATTTCCCTGA
Source organism: Rhea pennata (assembly GCF_028389875.1). Lineage (NCBI taxonomy): Eukaryota > Metazoa > Chordata > Aves > Rheiformes > Rheidae > Rhea > Rhea pennata. The sequence continues at coordinate 119,748,715 of NC_084663.1, forward strand.
CCTTTTTCACGTTTAGAAATCAAAAATTACGTTGTCAAAAACTTTTCAAGCTTGATACCAGCATCCATATGTTTGAGGTTATGCAGAAGGTTTCAACACATGACATTTGAAGTGCTGAGTAATGTGGCTAATATCAGGGTTTGTCTTGATCATATAAAGATATTCTGTTCCCAGAGAACTCATTATTATACACTAAATTGCATATGAGAATGACAATATAAGTAAACTACAGAAGGCCAACACCTATGCCCCCAAAGCAACAATATTTTATAGATATTCAGTACATCTAGGAAAAAATTGAGTGTCTGACTTCTTATTTTGATTCTCCCGAAGGAAGATTTTTTTAACATATAAATTTATGATAGAAATGCAGATGACAAAGCAGGGGAGACAACAGTTTGCCAAAGCCTGATGAAAGTGAAAAATACTGATTTTCTCCTTTCTGGATTACCTCCAGTCAGGCATATTTCTCCAGTCCCTCTGGGGCTTGCATCTTCTGTGAAGGGCGTAGCAAGCAGCACTTCCCTGCTACTGAAAAAAAAAGTGCTGCCATCTCAGAAGAAATATTGCCTAAAAATGACAACATTATTACACATACCCACTGAAGTAACTACTTTTCTGCTTTTAGGAAGGATATTCCATTATTTTCATCAGCAATCCAGTTTATCCTATATTGCCTTATTTTCTCACACTGGATCAAATATGGGGTAAAAGCAGATCATAGAATCATAGAATCAATAAGGTTGGAAGGGACCTCTGGAGATCATCTAGTCCAACCCCCCCTGCTCAGCAGGGTCACCTAGAGCATGTTAGACAGGGTTGCATCCAGGCAGGCCTTGAAGAGCTCCAGAGAAGGAGACTCCACAACCTCTCTGGGCAACCTGGTCCAGGGCTCCGTCACTCTCACAGGGAAGAAATTCCCCCTCACGGTCAGGCGGAACTTCCTGTGGTTCAGTTTCTGACCATTGCTTCTTGTCCTGTCACATGGGACAACTGAAAAGAGATTGTCCCCATCCCCTTGACACCCTCCCTTCAGGTACTTATACACATTGATAAGATCCCCCCTCAGTCTTCTCTTCCCCAGGCTAAACAGGCCCAGCTCTCGCAGCCGTTCCTCACAGGGCAGGTGCTCCAGACCTCAGATTATCCTCGGAGACCTATGCTGGACTCTCTCCAGTAGCTCCATGTCTCGCTTGGACTGGGGAGCCCAGAACTGGACACAGGACTCAAGATGAGGCCTCACCAAGGCTGAGGAGAGGGGCAGGATCACCTGCTGGCAACAGTCTTCCTAAGGGACCCCAGGAGACACATTGGCCTTCTTGGCCACAAGGGCACATTGCTGGCTCATGGTCAACTTGTCATCCACCAGCACTCCCAGGTCCTTCTCTGCAGAGCTGCTCTCCACAAGGTCAGCCCCCAGCTTGTACTGGTGCCTAGGGTTATTTCTCCCTAGGTGCAGGACCCTGCACTTGCCCTTGTTGAACCTCAGGAGGTTCCTCTCCACCCAACTCTCCAGCCTGGCCAGGTCTCTCTGAATGGCAGCGCATCCCTCAGGTGTATTGGCCACTCCTCCCAGCTTGGTATCATCAGCCAACTTGCTGAGGAGGCACTCTGTCCCCTCATCCAGGTGCCAGATGAAGTAGGGCACTAGATTTCTACAGAAGGAAAATGACTGGAGCACCTGAAACATCATGTTTATAGCATTACATCGTCTAGAGAAAGTCATTCTGAAATTAGAGTAAATTTGTTCCATATAGCTTAGATCAGTTCCAAATGATATAAACTGTACCTTCTACAAAATACAGACTCCCCCTCCGCCCCGAACTAATGAAAATATGGGGAGTTACCCTAGCTTAGATTTAGCAAAGGTAATTATTTTGTTAGTCAGTTGCCTCACCTAAATCAGGATGAAGGTACAACTGGTTTCAGAGAACAAACTATATCTGTATATGTATGTATGTATACTTTAAATGTGTGTGTGTATACAAATATATAAATAGTTTTTCTTCCTAGAATGCAAAGAAAGCTAAGGACATGTCTCAGAATGAACAATCATAGTGACTAATATTTTCTTTGAGTGAACAGAAAATGAGGAAATGTCATCATGATTTGCTTCTTCATATGCTCAGAAAAAAAAGGTAGTTTTACTTCTGGTTTCCCAGGGGAAAAAAAACACAGAAAAGATATTTTCATGGGGACGTCACATCAATTCTGCGCACACTGACATGTTGGTCATTCCTGCTGTGTTCCTCTTGTTCAATAGCCGATCCTTGCTCAACAAGTTCAGTGGGACATTATCAGGCTATCAGATAGGTATGGAAATAGTTTCAGGGGATGTGGAATATTATACTTCCCTCTGATACTGTACCACTCTGTCTGGGTAAATGCATTTGACAGAAACTCATCAGCAATCTTACATGAGATTCTCAGTGACTCCATTTGGGGTGAAGTTGAAACGAATTAACATACAGGTCCAAACTCAAACTTACATTACATTACATCCTACTGGCCAACCATTGGCCAAACCATCTTTGTGTAGAAATGTATCACATCACACAGAAGAGCTTTAATTCAACATATACTTTTAAGAAACCTTTTTCACGTCAGATTCATTTCTCCTGCTCATGGTCACAAGGCCCATTGCAGCTCTTTAGTCTCTCCCCTGGATCTTTTATCTTTCCCACCTGTGATTATTTGAAAAAGAAAGAAGCCTGTAAGGAAGAATCACGCAGGGCTCTTGCCTACTTGCTGGTACTGTAACGAGGATCACTCACTACCAAAATTAAAGCTTAGTTTGCTGTGTGAGTCATACCTGTCCATGTGTGCTTTCACGAAGGTTTGCTTTCCCAGAGGGCTCACCATGCTCTCGCTGCAGGTCAGGAGCAAGACCCGCTGCTGCAGGCCTGAGCAGGAGGCCCCAGGTGAGACCACTGTTTTCCGAAGAGGATTGTGAGAGAAGCTGTTTCATGAGGCAATGCTGCCAGGAAGAACACAGTCACTTTTTCAGACCCATTTCACCTGCTACTTTTGGCTCGTTTTAGCAGCACAAAGAAATAATTTCTTTTCCTGGATTTGGTCATTATTTTTCCATAGCTTACAAAGATCCTATATTTAAGAAAGACATCAAGTAAATTTCTTTGGGCTTTATTCCATAAAATCTGTCTGGAGTTCAGTCTTAGCACTAAATTATGGTACTAAGTAGGACTAAATTTACTCTTACAATTCTTCAGACACATTCTACAATCTAGAGACTGTCAGAAAAATGCTGTTTTACTAAACCTGAAATTCTATGTTCAAAGAATCATAGATCCAGAAAGTTTTCAGTAACATGTTGATTTCTATCCTCTCTTCCTTGGGGCCAGGAACCCTACAAATTACGGGGATCCCTGGCTCCTGGGGAAGAAAGACTCTTTGGTGGCTGATGGCTCCCTGAGGCCCTGGGAATGCTGGGCAGCTTCGCCATATTGACATTCTCATCAAATTTTTCCTGGGTAAGAGCAATGCAACTACACACAGCACTATTTCACAGAGCAGCTGCAAGACCTAAGGAAAGTCAAATCTGTTGGAGAATTTATGGAGGAAAAAGAATCGATCCTACTCTCTCTAGATGGAAAATTAACTTTAAAACTAAATTTTCCGTGAACTTGGAAAAAGATGATTTTTGGCGAGCTCTGTATGTAAACATTGAAAATTCTCTAAGCAATAGCTCTAAAACAGAACTGGGATAATTCACCAGAATCATCAACATTCACGAAAAAATAATAATCATTTTTCAGTGGCACCTCAGACACAAAAGCGTACTCTCCTTGGTACCATAAAACACAGGAACTGAATTTAGATTAAAAATATAAACTTCTATTATATGGTATCACTGCCAGGCTTCAGCAGAACTAAATCATATTTCTGCTAACGGAGAAAACAACTTCAGCTAAAACCAAGCAAAATAACTAGTCTAAAAATCTGTACTAGCAATACAGAAGTCACTGAAGAGGGAAGATAAAAGCTGCTAACAAGAACAAGCTAGACTGTGACACAACCTCTCACTGGCAGACTGCCTCATTACAGGAAAGCATGCACAACCCAAGCAGACTCTTATGAAGACAGTGTCAGTGGTTACAAATTAGAAGCAAAAATGAAGAGAGAAAGCCTCCTATGAAACCAAAAGGGAACAAGTGTGCAGCTAAAGTGACAGGGGAGAGACTGCCCAAAGGAGATGCTTTCTATTTGAATGCTGAAAATGTGAAAGAAGTCGAGACCAAATTATTGCTTCAAAATGGCTAGGGAAAAATGACAAACTTAATTAAAAAGTTTGTGCAGGGAAAAGCTATATGTGGTCTTAGCAAGTGGGAAAGATAGCAAACTTCTTGCTATCTTGTTGCCAGACGAAGACTCACAAATGACAGATAGACATTGATGACAAAATCACAATGTGAATAGATATGCTTGATATGCTGTAGCTAAGCCTGACAGCTACTCAGGGATCCTTCTCTTTCACTTTGGCAACACATGTATAACTTAAGCCAACAGAGTACTGTTGAACTGAACTGATGCCTTCATGAATCCTGGTGGGCATCTGCAAAGCCTGGGGCCAAACACTCACGCCTCTGCTGTAGTGCTTACAGTGCATTACAGTTCCAAAGGCCAACAGGGTCTTTGATCTTCATGGGAGACTCCTCTTTCATTTCAGACACAGGCCACTGATCTGACAGCGAGGCTGATAAGCAAGCCTAGATTTTATGATCCTGTTTCTACTTGCATGTTCACTCTGATGCTCCTGGTCACAACAAGGACACAGGCCAAAAATTTCCAAAGCACCATGATGATTAGAATGTCTCTCTAAAAGAGACAAACTGCATTCAACTGCTGGAAAAAAATATTACATTGTCTCACTGTTCATGTCCCACTACTGGAGCCTAGCCATTACAGCAGGTAGGCATATCACATTTCTGACAATTGGAAACATCCCAGGAAAGCCAAGGAAAAAGACTTACTAGAGGCAGTAATAATCTAGATAGAAGGATTTAGAGAAAAAAATTAAAGGTATTTTCTTCTGAATAAGTGAATAGAATTATCACTATTCTTACTGTACTTGAAAGGAAGCCTACCCCCAGGGATAAAACCCTGAAGGACTGAGAAAGAATGAGACTCAGCTAAGTAGAGTTATAATTAGAATGAGAAGTGATTATTTTATTCTGCACCTTTCTGCCTGACTTTTGAACACCTAAGAAAAAAAACACTTCATTCCAAAAACTCTTGAGGCAGGAACCACACCTCCCATCACAGATAAACTTGTCCAGGTAATCCCATCAAAGCCAAATCCTGCTTAGCTTGTTTGCTGTACAGAGACCCCCTGATTCTAAACCACTATTTCCCTCTTCAATTCATTACCTTCAGAAATGAAATATTCTTCTGGAATGCACATGTATTATTATTACCATGCAGTTCCATTTCTAAGGCATAAAAGCCCTCCTACCAGTCCGCCCCCCCAGTTTCATATGGCAATGATGAAAACTTTGTTTACTGTTAATAGTAATATGGAATATTTGTAGTACATATATGACAGTAGCCACCAGAAGTGCCAGTCAAGATAGAGGCTGTGGTGAGATTTACTAACTGTCTGAAAGCTCTTGATAGCTGAGAGAGTGACTGAGTTGGAAAACCTTTCTGCATCATGCGGAGGAGGCACAAGATAACAGGCAAAGGTCAGAGGTAGCTGGAGTTTGTTTGCCTCCCCCACAGGCTCATAACAGCACATATAAAGAGGGAAGAAGACAGTTGCATGGAACTGCTGGGAATAGCTCAAAAGCCAAGGGAGCTTTTCCATAAGTTTAATTCTCCCTTGGTCCTTCCTAAGCCAAGAGGAATGTTAAGACAGGGGGTAGAAGAGAGGGAGGTAAAGGAGGTAATATACATACATTAAAGGAAAATGCATTAAGGCATATAAGTGCAAAGACGTTATGGGAATGGGACCATGTAACTACCTCTACAGGGACCTGTACATAAAAGATGTCTGTATCACAACATTGTGTCTGGCGGTATGTTTCTGTCAGACACACTATATTGAGCAGCAAAAACCCTGTGTAGAAAGCTAATTTTGGTGAGTGTGGATGATTAGGCATCCTACACAAGTCAGCACCCAAATGAGCTATTAAGAAAAGTGATGGATACGGTTTGCCTAGAAGATCACAAAGTAAAACATCAGAACAACAGGGAAGTTATACTTCGAAAATGCCACATCAGAGCTTTATTTGTTTGGTCCTATAAGTATGTTACACATTTTTCATTTGGCCAGCTTCCAAAACAAAGGCAGAGCTTCATGTGACCTACATGTTAACAGATAAGATACCTGCACAGACAGCAAATCACGTCGGTCTTTCACAGTCAGTGGAGAGAAACTAGCAGGATGCAGTTCATCTAATCTGATCCATATGGGCAATAGAAGATGAATCATGCCCTACAGGTGTCTAAACCTCCCCATTGACTGCAGATGGAGCCTAGGTGACTAACTCTGGCACAGACATTGTGGACACTTACTTTTTGTCAAATGAATCTCTTCCTTCTCTCCCCCCTCCCCAATACCTGCCTCCCAGGCATTCACATGTCTCAGTATTAAAGGTATGATTAATGTTTTTATTATTTTGAGAGTGACACCTGCTAGTTCCAACCTTGCAGTATGATCCATGCTGCCTCCAGAAGGCCTTTTTGGACTCTAAAGGCATCAAAGCTTTCATTTGCCTCCTTGTTCACTTCCCTGAGATTAGTGCTTCCTAGCATCTTCACATGAAAGGAAGATGCTGCTCCACCATGCGAGTCATCCTCCTGCTGCTAGCATCACTGCTCAGTCCTGGCCATGGTCCATCACATGGAGCTTCACTGAAGTGAAGTAGGATCTTCACAGAGTTGCAACTGTTAGATGATGGAACAGGCATCCAAACCAACCAAGAAATCACACCAACAAATTCAATTAAAAAAATCTTATATCTTAATGATTCAAACTTCTCTAAAATTCTCAATCTAGTCAGCAAGCTCAGGTCCTGGTTTAGCAGGCAGGTAAGCACGTGTCTGGTTTCAACTAGGCATTGGCTATGGACTTAGGAAAGCAATTTGCTCAAATGAGACCTCTACAGGGCATCAGAGCATCTGTAGAGCGCTCCAGCTATAAATGCCTGGCCCTACTGAAATCAACAGCAAAGCTGTCGTTTATTTGACTGTGACCAGAACTTCACCCTAGTCATCTCTTTGGTTTTGTGCACAGCCAATGGGCAAATATTAAAGTTTGAAGTCAGAGTATTTATTATCCTATAAACTACATTTTGATAAGCTATCCTCTTGCCCTTCCCTGTTCTTAGTTGAAACACTAACTTTCTTTTACTACACAGTAAAAATAAACCTGCCGTATCAGGTTCAATTTCTTTCATACCACTCCATCAGAATGTTTGTTCTTCTTTATCACTGAGATCAATATTTATACATGTGGGTGGAAACTGTTCTTTCTGTTCACCAAGCTGTTATTGTGTTAAAGTTTAACGTCACTGGAGGGTTAGTAAATGACAACTAAGCCTACATCACCAATAATGCTTTATTTATTTAATTAAATAATGTGTTTTACTGAGAAAGCCAGACATATTTTTCCCAGCCAAGATCCTGAACACAGTCAGTTTTCACTGTAATGAGCTCTTAATGACTGCCTTTATTTTAATGACATCATTTATTTTTAATCACATCTCCACCTTTAGAAATGTTGGGCACAATCTAGTCGTATACTGGCTTTACACCACTATGACAAGTTACCTCATAGTACAACTGTTGACATAAAAAGTTAAAAAGAGATGAAAATCAGATCTGATGACTCTCTGTTTTTATCAAATCTCATTTTTTTCAGCTTCATATATGCCCAACATTTTTTTAAGCAAGAAAGAACTATTACATTTATTTTTCCTTCAAATATTTTTCCAAAGACCGTTGTCTGCTGTAAGGAATATCTCTTCTGAACTATAGGGCCAGCACAATTTTCAAAAGCATTTTTTTATGTCTTTTTGTGAAATAATTACTTTTTTAGATCATTTTCCAATTTTAACAAGCATTCTAGTAATTATTAGCCACTGCAAGGAAGCTCTGAGATGGCTTACAGTTCGAGTTCGGTTCAGATAAACATACAAAAGTTCAGCTGCTTATGCGACTGCTTGCACTTCTTGAGTCTGCAGAACAAGTCTGGAAACCTATCAGGCTCTCTATCTGAGTGCCCCCACATGCCAAGTCATGCCAGGAATGCTCCAGTTGCATTTTTTCATGGTGCTTCTGCAAGTCTGGTTTTGATCCTGTGCCGAACCAAGAAACACAAAGGTAGGTGACAGGGAAAATAATGGGTGAGGCCAGAAAAGAGGTTCTCTTCCTCAGAAAATGGGAGGGGTTTCAAGAACCAGCCAAAAGCTGCAGAGTGAACTACCCCATGACAAAGGGCCATGGAAAACCTCAATACTTTATTTTTTGTTGAAGCATGGGCACATTGACTTGCTCTAACTTTCTCTTACACAAACGTTAACAACTAGCCTGTACAGATTTAAAAAAGATTCCAAACAAAAACACTTCTGTCTCTCAGGAAAAGGTTAGAGAACAATCAGATATAACAAACAGATGTGAATCACTAATGAGCAGATCCTAAAAAAGAATTTAAACCTAGCAACAGCTTATGGTCCAATACCTTCATCTGCAAATGTGATGCCTGTCCCTTGAACCGACCTAGGTGCCTCCCTGTTCCAAGAACCGCCTCACTCTGATACTTTTACCTTCCCCTTAAACTCCACTTATGCTGGTCTTCAGAAACTGTGCCTAAATCTTCTGAAGTGCCACACCTAACAAACACGCTCAGGACACACTTAAAGGTGGGTCCCCGTTCCTCAGCAAAGGCAGTTAGAAAGATTTATTTTTAAATAATGCTATTGCAAGTGGAGGCGCCCAACCAGCTAACTAGCTTTAGATCCTCCCTGCCAGGGAAATGAAGGGGCTGGATACATCACACTGAAGCCTGTGAGGACTCAAACACACTTTCCAAAAAAGCACTTTGATCTCCAGGATACAGATCATTCCGGGTGAGGAACTCCATGCTCTCTTGTTAAAGTCAAGTCCCTGTGAACCCAAGAAGGTAAGAGTCATCAGTGTTGAGATGCAGAAGCAAACAACATTCTGGCACTCAAGGACAGCAAAAATGGCAGACCAGGGTTTATAACCAGTTCTGGGTCCCCAGACTCTCAGATAACCTAGTATAAGTAAGAAAAAAGTATTTCATCTGCAGTAGCATTGGGACATTTTCCAAAGTGGGCCCATTCAGGTTTTCTTTACAATTTAGATCCTACTGTGACAGGTTTTTATTATTCTTCAAAAGGCAGCCTCAGTAGTGACTAGCTTGTCATATTTTGAGCAGTATAGATAGTAGAGGCAGAAACTGGAGAGAAGGGTGATAGTCTTTCTTTTGATTGATCAGCAAGAGCATAAAGCTTCACTGTGGATGGAGCTACATTGGGCACAATACAGGCTCAGGAATTTAAGTAAAACTGAATTTTCCAGTCTGAGGACAAAGTAACAGCCTCAGTCCCTGCACTACAGAGCCTCCACCAAAAACAGGAGAAGCAAAGTAGTTGGGATGCAAATTAGATGCTGTCCATGATCTCCTCACTAATTCACCTGCTAGGGATTACCGTGCTACCTTGTCTCAGAAAAGCTTGGGTGGTTTGCGGGGAGACAGGCCTGTGTGTACATTAATAGGACCATGCTTCAGAAGCTACAGAATAAAATATGGATTTGGTCAAAATTGTTTCTGTATGTATGAGCAGCTTGTGTGCTCAGGTGCTAATAATGTCACTACCAACCTTGTTTTTCACCTTTATGTCTTAAAACTCAGTAGAACTACTTGTACCCAGGACATCTGTAGGAGTAAAGATAGGGAAAATTTGAAAACACAGATGTCCCAATAAACCTCATATATTTTGATGACAACAGATTTTTTCAGGAGAAGCACGTATGTAAATATAAATTGCAAAATCAGGCTCTAGGGAGAAGCACACTTGTCCTTTCAACTTCTGCAGAAGCAAAGAGAAGTCAAACAAGTGTTACTTTGCGGAAGATGCCTACCCACACTAACACCCTCTTCTGCCATGCGTAAAAGAGTACTGCCAGCATCTACAATCTTATTTCAACTCTGCCAGTGTCTGATATTTCCCTCACTCCTCTTCAAACTCCAGTTATAGGTAAGAAGAAACTGCATCATGATTTTCATTTTTTGTTTTAAAGGCGTGGGTTTTAGAGCTCTCATGGCTTCAAAGAATAGCTTGAAAATATAAACCAAATCCATGCTACAGGCTGTGAAAACAAACTCAAGAACCCTCAGTATATGTAAGAAGAAAAAAATACAGTTTTAAGCCAGTCTGTGCTTTTGTGTAGCTATGCATTGTTTTTTCTTTTTAACATATCACATGATCATTTTTGTTTTAACAATTTATCACATGCATCTCTTCAAAGTATGTTGGAATACTTGAAAAAAGCCTCTAAGTGAAATGTATTATTTTGTTACAGTGAATTTCTAGCTGCAACACTATATGAAAGCAGAAAAGGGTTTCTTTCTTTAAAGACATGTCGATATAAGATGGCCACTATTTTATTCTTAAAATAGAAAGAACAGAATGCACACATTCATGCAGGTATCTACTCTTTCTTTCTCAGAGGTAGTGGAACTCGTGCAAGACAAATTATAATGTTTTCAAATGTGTGCCTTTAACTTGCATTGCCTTTGACAGAGCAATGCATATGCAGTCTGGGCTGACTCTGGCTGTGTGGTTTCACTCAAAGCCAAATTACTCACTAAATTCAACCTCAAGGAAGTGATCGCGTTGGAGTGCAGCGCTGGCCACAGCCATCTACACCGTATTCCTGACAAGCGTGGGGCTTGTTCCACAGAAATCCATTACAGGGGCATGCTGCTGGCGCTGTGAGGAGCAACACAATTAAAGCCAGGAAAAAGGGGGTGGAGAGGAATTGAGGGATTAATCCCATTACATTACAACTTTTCTTATTTAGTGAAGAGGAAATACAATTAGGCGGAACATATTAAACACACCTACACAGATATCTAAACATCTCCCTGGTGCATTAGAATTCCTGCCTGTAGATGAAACAGGCAGACTCTGCTTCTTTAATCAAATTAGAAAACTGAACTTAAAATTATTCCCCTCCAGAGACATATTTGCACCTCCAAACATGTTCAGCAAGATAGAATATGAAGCCGAAAGGAAATTACTGAATTATTTATTATGGTTTTCTAATGGTCTGGGCTTACAATTTCAGATAGTAAAACGTACTGTAGAAAATGACTGATTACAGTGTATACCGGAAATTTGGGGGAATTAAAAGAAAGCCACTTTGCATAATATTGCACACTTCCATTTCTTGTGGAAAATTAAAAAGCCATTGCTCCTGACTAAAGATGAGTATAATTGCAAGCAAGGGAGTTTGGGACATGGGGAAGGGAAGAGGAAGATAGGAAGAGGGAAGGGGAACTACAACAAAGATTCAAAGTTTGCAGAGGTTAACATACCAAATTAGGTAGTGCTAGAAAACACAATTGAGGGCAAGCCTGCCTTTCAAAAATGTGTTGGACAACAGCCCACTTTCATGCAAGAAAGTGAACGAGAGATTTGGTAAAATCTGGCATGGCCAGATGTTCTCCAGCAACGGGTCTCTTACTCCCTGCATACCCAAGTGAGGTGTTCAGCCCCTTCTGCTTGGCACCAACTCTGCACAGGGACAGCCAAGGCAGAATCACACCTGGAGACGTTCAAACATAGATGCATGTCCTGCACGGGGAGCAGGACCAGGGAGGTCCATCTGCTGCCCTCCTCGGGAGGACTGCTGAGCTCAGGCATCTCCTCAGGTTCCAAGCGCTGTGGCGAGCTGTGGCGCTGCGTGGTTCCACTGTGGGATACTTCCCCAGCGATCGGGGGGAAGTCGGGGAGCGAGGAGCAATTAGCACTGCATGCCGAAGCACGGGGAGTTTACATTAGCAGCTTTCACTCATGAACTGGAGAATGTGGGGACTAATTACATTCTGCTGCACACACTGGGGACAGATTCACTCCCTTCTGCAACAGCACGATTGAGAGCAATCTCAGGAGTCTCTCAGAAAATCTCTCCTCTGGACCTATCACAGATTTTCACATCAGAAGCAGGAATCAATTTTTGTTGTTAATAATATTGATATGTACGGATTTCTTTAAGTCTTGCAGATAAATAAAGCAAATTCTGAGTGTAATAATGTCTAATATTTATATACACCGAATACTTGTATACATATATATATACACAAACCTATATATACCTAATGCATTTGTACCTATTTGCATATAAGTACATACATACACATATGTATATATGTAATTTTATATATTCCTAAGGTACTTACACTAATGCAAATATATACCTGCTAAACCTTTCACTATATTTGTGTATGTTACACACACTTATTTATTTAATGTTTATATATAACTAAAGAAAATAAGGCATTGTTAAAGTAGTTTGCTGGCTTCCAAATTCCAACCAGTAACAGAAATGAGGTTTGCATCTTCCTGTCAGGTTAATATAACAGCCATGCAATTGTGTCACTGGTGTGCTGAAATGTGTAATAACACACTATAGAATTTGTATTTGGATACTATATTGAAGACAATACTCTCAAGTAGCTGGCAACCACAGCAATTTATAGCATTGGAACAGTCCCACATAGGTTTCTGAAATAATCAGCGGAATTGGTTTCCCAGCCATCTATCATACGTTATATGCTTTTGATTGTGGCTGAGGGACGTAAGTCTTCACTTATGCAGTTTTGTTTTATAACAAAAGCTTTATGCTTTTCTGTACAACAAGCTCATAGTGCTAGACTTCGGTGGTCTCATCCAAGTACGTAGCGGCTTGGGTTCCCTTCAGACACATTCTTTATTTCTTAGATAGCATGTCACTATTTAGGAAAACCTTCTGACCTGAGGCCACATATTTTAGTAGCCTGGATTTTACACTGAAAGTCAGTGACGGAAAGAGCATGTGTAGGCTTGTAGGTCAGATTTTCAATGTTGGCCTAATTGCTCCCATAAAGTGCTCCAGACTCTAGAGGAAGCCCTGCTAGGCCAGTGTTTTTTTGGAACGCCCAACTTCATATGTTAAGTTAGAGGCACTCTTCAGGGGAGTTAACTGAAGAGCTATTAGGAACTACTCATGAATAGGCAGATGTTTCTGGATCCTGTCCATTTTGAAGAGGCTTCCGATGAGGAATGATGAGGAATCTTTATAGGGATTTCTGCAGAATGTGGCTCATCCCGCTCTCCTCCCCCCTACCCTAGACCCACAACTATACAAACTCACTGACCAATGGATCACTTCCAGGCATGGTCAGAAGCTCAAAGAGACTCTGGCACACTGGTAGCTCACTGCTCAGGAGACTAAGACCATAACAACGGGTGTTCTGGAAAGCTCCTCAAGACTATCAGGCATCAAGTAAAAAATTATATACATACATATACATATGTGTGTGTGTGTAATGAAATGAAAGGAAATAAAATTAAGTAAAATAAAATAAAATATGCTAATTCCTATCCAGTAAAGCCAACACAGCATTTTGCCTGCCAGTTTTGATGATAAGAGGTGGATATAGAAACAAGCAAGTTCAGAAGAAAAGCAGAAAGACAAGTAAGTACTCTCTTACCCTGAGCTCAGGTAAAGCTGCCCATACTGTAACTTTAGGAAGCAATCCACCTGGAAATCCCTCCAAACAGCCACTGCACATGTGCAGAGCAATTCTGTGAGTCAGACTTCCCCCCTTTGAAGCTGCCAGTGTTGGCAGGTCTGGGCTAGAGGAAATTCACTGTCCCTAGAGCATCAGTTCATTCTGGCTTTTCACAGGCAAGAGAATGAGCTTGTATCAAGGCAGAGATAATGCAGCAGGAATGGGAGGAGGAAGTGTATTTGGCTGATACCTTGATGGGGTTCCAGTCCTGTTGCTAAGAACATGAAGAAGTACAGCAGCCTGCACGGAGACCACACTGCTCACTCAAACTGTCAGTGCTGTTTTGCCAGGCTGTCTCTGCCACTGTCTCTCACCCAGGTCCAAAGAATGATGCCTCCATAGGGCAAGGTCTACAGGGAGCTGGAGTTGGGGATGGTGTTGGGGAGACACAGCATAGGATGTTTTTTCAGACATATGGAAACTGTTGACACTGATGCCTTTTCTTCAAGGAAACTCATATACAAATGAGTGACAAACACACAGAAGATAATCTCAGTTTAAGAGTTAGTTACAAAATCAAATTACACAGTGGCCTTGCAGTAAGTGCCAACATAATGGGAGGTTTTCATTTTGGAGTCAGCTGGGAAACTTCAATTTTTCCCCCTTTGTTCTACTTCCAGTCATCCAAAACCATGCCAGCCTAGCTTTCTGTCCATGGATTACGTAAGCAACTTTCTTTATAACACAAAAATGATATTTCTTAACAGTGGGAAACGGTACAAAGTACTTTGCTTCCAGAGCATTCTTGTCTTGGCTAGCAGAGGAGCTAACTCAGCACATAAAAGATAGTCTGCCATCAAGCCTGCCTTGAATTTTCCTAAGTCTTTATTCTGAGATGTTGATTAAGGGAGCAGAGACAATTTACATTACCAAGGAAAAACAATGGCGTTGCCCTAATCAAAGTACTGCACCACTAAAGAAGAGCACAAGACAGCTATATTATCAAAGGTAAGACAAAATAGGGTGTGCTAGATACATACAAGTGTGCATACCCATATAAATCCAGAGTCCACCCACATCTTTGGGGCTGATTTTGTATCAACTTCAAGGAGAATTAGAAAAATATAACCTATGCAATAAGGAGAAAATAACTACTAGTAGCTTAGAAGGCTTGTACAAGACATGCCATGGATAGTTCCAGTGAGAGAGAGGGCAAACACATTCTTCCTTGTTTTTCACAGTGCAAGATATGAAGAGGAAGGGAAATATGTCTAAAAATACACACGTGTGCGCATACACTTTTTCACAAAGCATGTAGCTACACTGTGGAATTCGTTAGTACTGGACGTTATGGAGCCCAAGATTATAAATGGAGATATTAGTCCAATTCATAGAAGAAAGTTCACCATCAGTTATTAAACACAAGATTTGGGTATGCATTTAGGCATCTTCTTTCCACTTCTAAAATTTTTATAAAAAATCTGATTTTGCTGCTTCTGAGCATGAGGAAACGAGTGGCAAAAACCTTCTAAAGTGAATATAATTTTCTGTGGAAGCTAGCAAGGCATGAACTCTGAACCTCCAATGGATAGATCTGATCATCCAACCATCTCAAATACGCTGACATATTAATCCAGAAAATTAGGCAGCTGAGGCCAATGTCACTGTCCTATGTAGGATACATAGGATAGAGAGGCCACTATTCTATGGATGATTAATTCCTTTCCTGAAGAGACCATGGGAAGAGAGTTGATTTTGTTAGCAGTTTTATGAAATGCTTCATATATTATTTGTTAAGTGGAAACAGCCATTGCTCAAAAGGGAAAGAGATATGTGTTTGTTATGTAACTTACTGAATCTCTTTTTCTCTTGTTTTTGCCAAGATCTGCTTGATAATGGTGTGAATTGTTTAGGCAAGCTCATGCAGCCTACAGACATATGTACATACAATTTTTAAAAGAACTTTCTGTTCCTTATTCCCAGGTACACATCATACCATGCAGCATATTTAAAAAACCTGCTATAGCGTGTTAATGGAGTGTGGAAATTACCCTGGAGGATAAGGCACGCTAAGTTTATTACATAACTTAAGAAATCTTGGCCAGGAAAAAATGTTGATCCTATTAAATAGGTTTTAATGAAGTCAAGATTTAGGTGATTTTTATAATAATATCTTCATTCCAGTTGCTGTTTGAGCATGCCAAGTTCTGTATCCCATTAGCCTACAAACTGTTATTGGTGGACTTTATTTTTAATTTTTATTTTTTAAGGACAGGATGGGAAGTTGCTTATGTTGGCTCCTTCTTGGCACTATTATTCTTCAAATTCTGATTATAAAGGGAATTCCAGTGGAACCACTAATAAGTGAACAAAAATAAGTAGTCCTGAAAAAAATGCTCAGGGATTGTCCTCATTGCAAAATACGTAGCCTGAATATAGGTATAGCATGCATAGCCTGAGTTTTTCCTTTCAGTTGATGTCTGTTTAGATATAAGGATCATTAGTTTGCATTCAGTAACGTTTAAACCAAACCTCTAGCTATAGGCTAGGCTATAGGCTAAAGATTTAGCTAGCATATTGCTGCATTTGCTAACATGACCGTTTTGGCAACTTTATTCTTTCTGGGTGCAAAGAGACATTTACTGACTTCCACCAGTCACCCTGTGTACTGAGATAAGCTCCCTGGAAAAATTCATAAAATGACTCAAATTACTGTAGAGATTCCCAGGTTAAACCTCTCAGCAATCTTAGCACAATACATATTTGAGAGTTGGACCAGCAGGTACTCAAATACCCGTATTTCCTTTTATGGAGGGGCTACTTTTTCCCAGACTAAAATAACTTGTGAGAAGAAAACACTAAACCAAACCAAACCAAAATAAACTTTAGTTATTTACACTGAAGTTAAATCCGCAGTGAAGACATACCCTTTTTTGACAGCAAGCTGAAAAAAACAAAGTCCTTCAGCCATGTCACTGGTCTTAGTCCTAAAAGGTTATATTTCTCTTCTGGAGGGATCTTGTTGCTTCAGATCAGTTTCTAACTGCTTTGTGATCTCACTATGAAGAAGTACACCAAGCTTTATGTTTGCTGCTGCAAAACTTGACTTTGAAGAAGTGTTGCAACAGAAATGCTAAATGAATTGTATTGAAAGCCTTGATTTTCCATTGAAAATTGTTCACTTCAAACTGTGACTGAAAGCTCATTATATTTATACATCACCCCAATGTTCTTCACGCTTTTTGAAGTATTTCATAAGGTATTACTTCAGTCATGATGTTTATGTTATTTCCTTAACATACTTATTACAAAAGTGAAAATATGTCTTAAAATCATGGAGAGAAGTAGGGGAAAATCACCTCTTCATATAAATGCATCCTACCCTAAACCGTAAATACAACATGGATTGTATATTTCTGTATGTGTGGTACTTCATATGACTAAAAGTTTCCCATTTTATTAAAAATAAAAAAAAAAATGTGTAGAAGGTACCTTGGTTAAAACCTAGGTATCTGAGAGAAATGCAACAGAGTCAAGTCTTGGTGAAACAGCAGAGACCAGCATGGAGTCCAAACCTTCCTTTTTAAACCTTTTTTGTTCTGCTTAGGAGTCCCTGCCACTACGACGGGACCCCCAGCAGAGTTAATAAACGAGTACCAAGAAAGATCTCCCTATCCCTCTCCTAAGGACTTAGTCTCTCCTCTGAAGCAAACTTGCTTGGGCCACTTTAGCATGATTCACAAGGCTTGCTGGAGTGAGAAGATGAACTACTGGATGCTTTAAGGTTTTGACTTGGAAATTGAGCCAATTGGTAAAAGCATCAGTAAAACCCCATGCAGTCTACTAAGTTCACAAATGCAACACAACTGAAATTTTCTTTTAATATTTTCCCCCCTTTACTCTTGGATGTTCTGGCACATCATGCTTTGTGAAGATCAGTAAACTATAACTCCTAATGATCGTAGATACAAATAAAGTAAGTATATGGAAATATATACTACATAGACCTTCTGAGATGAACAAATATCAGTTTTCAAATATAGCCATGAACAATGATATAATAAAAAAAATTAAATTTGGTAAAATAAATTACACATTCAGCAGTGAAGCTAATGTCACAGAAAGCTGCAAGAGCTGCAGGCAGATCACATGGGGCAGGTTTCCAAGAGTCATGAGTTTTTAGCTAAGAAACTCTCAGTCACATTAGTATCAAGGCAAAAAAAGATCTTTATAGAGACAGAGCTACACTATCCACTATAAGAGCTATTGCATTACTAACCTGTATAAAGTACACTGCAAGACATATTTGCTTGTAGTTGCAACCTCTAGTTCTGATTTTACTTAATGGGAAACTTTACTTTAAATGGGAAACAACTCCACTGAAGTCACTGGAATTCCATATGTGCAAACACAAATCTCTGAATTCAAAGTGTACAGCTGATTTAGAGATAATCTTTCAAAGATGGCTTTTAAAACCCATCCTTTCACATGACAGCTGAGATTCAATATGTAATGGTCACTTCCAGGCATAATGGTCTCAAAGTGTAAGTTTCTAATGTGAGCTAGCTAAATTCAGAATGAAACTTCCTTCATCCATCCTCACAATAATTGTATCAGGATATTGCTGCTATGACAACAACAACAAAGCCTCATGTTTTTTATTTTATAAAAAGAAACATTTCCTGACCAACATTCATTGTATTTCACATCTAATTTTTAAGGCAAACCAAGTATGAAGACATGCAATAGCCGCAACTGCATTCAATAAAGAAAATAATGGATAAAGACAGGCTCTGACAATGGGCTCTGACAAACCTGGCTTCTGCAGGTTTCTTATCACTCCTATTTGGCTGACCTCCCTGTGGCTGAAGATTGCCATCTCACAGCACAGGCAGAAGAAGGCGTACGTGTGTGTATTAGTAGTTTGCCTACTCCAGTTCAGAGTAGGCAACCTGCAGCTGCCAGTAGCCTTATGCTGAAACCCTGAAAGTGAGGTTAGACTAAGGCTATGAAGCACAGCAAAAAGTCATGGTTGCAGATTCCCTTCTGCTGGCACTGTTGTGGGAGCAGTAACCTCTGTCAGAGGGGTAGGAACCAAACGGCTAGAGGAAGCAAGAACCTCTTAAACCACCACAGCTGTTTTCTCAGGGAGCATGCGTCACTCTTTAATACAGTCTTTATGACTTATCATTATACTTTGGTTTCACTCTGCTACTGCTGAAAATCAGCAAAAACTTTGCAATTGACTTCAGAAGGGAGCAGAAGCCAGGTCTTTGCTATGGACTTCAAGCAAAAGGATTTACAACTATTTTCTTGCTGTTTCCCCTGTTTTCTTTCCCATACCTAAACAGAAGCACCCTTCATGCTTGTGTGTTATCCCAAAATGAACAGCAGTGACCACAGGAGCTTAAGTAAGTGAGCTTAGAAAGGCTTTATGGCCAGCTTTTGAATGTCTGGTGAGCAGCTCATTTCAGTGCGAACAGCAGTCGGTTGGTTCTGTGCACTCTTAATCTGGTATTTGCAGTGCTCCTTTCTGCCAGATGACATTTTAGGCCTTGGATGGTTTTACTCCCTCTGCTTGGTTTGGTTTCAAGTTTACATATAAACAGCCACTGCATGAGACGCCAACAAACTTTGACTCAATTCCTCATTAGAAAACAATTTTGTACTCCCACACAAATCCCCCAAATGCTTCTGACTCTCTAATAAAGCAGCATTAAAAGCTTGCTCTCTGTCAAGAGCAAGGGCCAAAATATGGTTAGCACCAGAGTACCCCTTCTGGAATAAGAGAGTAGAGAAGGATCATGAGCCATCATCTTCTAAATGAAGTGCCTGCTGTTATTATATTCTCTTGGGGTGTAACCCACAAGCAGCCCTACAGAGCAGGTGAAACCTCAGTGGCATGCTACTATGAAACACATGCCATTCTGCCTTTTCCAACCCCTCAAGTTAATTCTTACACTAAATGACTAGTCAGAGACCTACAAGCATTACCACATACCTGATTGGTACAAATGTAATTATGGCTGAGGTAGAGCTGATCTAAAAATAAAACCGTGACTTAAAACTGTAGAAGATTTGCTACCAGGAAGTAACTGGTCCTCAATACTCAGGTTCAGTTTACACAGATGACTGTTTTCAGATCCCATGTGGTTATAATGGAGCTATGTGAGTGCAAAAGGCAGATTCAAGCTGATTTCCAAGCTCTGCACAGAGAGACAACTAGCTTAGTCTCCTTGCCTCAGTTTCCTATCTAGACATAATACAGTGCTGTCTTCCTCTCGCCACTTGAGGATGTTTCCCTGGTTGTTTAAACATAGCTGTGTGCTTGCTCTGCTTAGGCTCAGTGCTGCCTGGAATATGTGCAGTTATATTCCTACAGCATCGGCTGGGGAGTCAAGACCTTTCTCTGGCTTCACTATTTACACTTTCAGGGCAGGCACTGTTCCTCCTGATATGTTCGTGTGGCACGTAGGACATGGGGACAAAAATTTCCACTGGGGCCCTTCAGGTGGCAATATCCTACAAAAAACTATGTGTGCCCAGACAGGCCCAATAGGACGACCCTGAACAGAGTGGAAGTATTGCAAGGCTGAAACACAAGCATGCCCAGTGTGTAAATCCAACCACCACAGAAGGCAAGAGGCTGGCTGCAGCAGCACTCCTCCAGCACTGATGCCTGAGTGCGCAAGTCCCAGGGGAGGAGAGACCGTTCCTCCTCTACACCTGCGAGTTACTCTTAATCTGGTATTTGCAGTGCTCCTTTCTGCCAGATGACATTTTAGGTAGAGCTTATCTGCTGGGCAAAGTTAAGGGAGTTCAAGGCATAAAAGGGCCGAGTCACTGAGCTCAAAATGAAGCGTGTTAAAGCTCCTGGGGAGCAAGATACCCCAGAGGCCTAAACTCCAGGAGTAGGACACCCCTACCCCAGGGGACTAAATAAATCCAGTTACCAAAGGCTTACTCTTGTGCATTGTGCAGGGTAACCTGCTCATTTTGGCTAAAACAGGTTTTAGTCCTCCCACTGCCACCCTTCCTTAAGATGTAGGTCCACTAGAAGATGTGAAGAGGAATAATTTTGGATGGGGAAAGCAGTGATAAGCAGCTGGGGCAGAACTCCATTTGGCACAGCTGTAGCCAGAAGAAGACATGTATTTATAGCCTAGACTCCACCCAGGGGGTTAGGATTCTGATTTTCACAAGAGAAATTTCAATCTCTCACCTCAACTTGAGCAAAGTTTGTTTCTTAGAGATTTGTGTTTGTCTGGTTTAGTCTGATCTGCTCTAGCTCCAACCCGAGAGAGCCAATCTCTCCCCCCATCCCTCAGAATTTTTTGCTGCAAAGAATTAACCCAGACAAAACCCACAGATGAACTGGGAAGAGAAGTTGGGGGAATGGAGCTGGCCTCTTTTGTGATGCACAGAGATCATCTGAATGATTTTCATAACCAGAATGTTCTACCTGGAAGAGGGGAATGATGATGGTTCTAAAACTTTGTGCTCACCTCAGTAATTATCAGATTCTCAGAAATATCAGAAATATCAGGTCTGTGCCCCCCCTTCCCCCCCCCCCCCACACACACACCTTCTGCCACCTGGAGAAAGGGGCTGGAAGCTCTATCTGTCCCTGGAGAGGCAGTGCTGAAACAGAAGCAGAGAGGTGGGACAGGAGGTCAGCTGCTAAATTCCCTATATTTCTGCACACCAAGCAGGGAAATGGAGGCATTCAGAGAATGCCACCACCACCGCAACACCAGGAGCTTTCCAGACTGTCTTTACATATCATAGACAAACAAACAAGAAAGTTATTCAGACATTCCCTGTGCTTTTTACAGAACACTTTAGCGTCAACACTAATAACTCTCAGAGGTTGTAACAGGATAAAAACACTAGCTTTGTCTATGAGCTAAACATCAAACTGAAGATCAGACTGCATCTGTGCACCTCAATAGCTGAAGTCTTTCCGGTCCAGGAAGCTGAAAGTCTAGCCCTGTCCAGATGTTTCCACACTATGCTAGCTGTATCAGGCTTTTACAAAGAGAGGCCTTTCAGAGCATTTCAAAATACTCGATAAAGTTTAGAGGCAGCAGAATCGCATCATCATCTGCCCCACAGCATTTCCAGCCCTGGGCATTCACAACAGTAGTTTAACACCTTGGGTTAAGAAACAAAGAATAACAATCTACATTGAAACTGGAGGAAGCTAGGCAGAAATCAATTACTGAAATTGGAATCTGGCCAGAACTCCCTAGATGTATGGCCCTACTCCTGCACGCACAAATTAAAAAAAATGCCATCAGATGGTTATGAATAATAATAATGGGTGTTGAAGATTTCTGCCCCATTCAAAAGACTGTAGAGACTACTGCTTTGATGGGACAGAGTAATGGTTGAGAGAAAGACTGTCAACTGCTTAATCACCAAAACGTTTCCTGCAGCACCCACGATCTCTGTGATGAAATCTCACCAACTATTGATTAGTCCCAGCCCTGTTGAGCATGCAAGATCAGATAAGGTCACAGCTTGAAGTGATTCACTGGTAACCTGGAAAAAAGTCTTCATATATGTAGCAACATTCATTAGCTTTACTACTTAATGGAAAATATGCATTTTAGAGGAAAAGAAAAAGCACTGCCAGGATTATTGTTCTAATTCTTGTTACACATAACTAAGCATGAATGAGAGTTTACACACAGTTTAAACTTGTTTCCATCATGGAAAAAGAAGAGAATATACTAAAATCTCTCTGTCTCAGGTCACACAGAAGATCTGAAAGTTGTGTTCCACTAAGGCCTAAAAAAGGAGTCTCAAAAGATTGCTCAAACTCTTAAATATTCTTTAACAAATTCATTTATCACAAATGTGTGGAGTGAATTTCAAACTTTGGGGCACTGGTTCATCCAGTTCTTATAACAGTCGTTCACTCAAAAACATCAGCTAATACTTACACTGAGTCATCCATCCACCAGACTTTTTCATTTGTTGTCTTCTTTCAAATTACAAACAGCAGAGAACAGTGACATTGATTAGAAAATTTCAGCTTTAACTTTTATTTTCCCCCAACACAATATTCACCAGTTATCATAACAAAAAAAATTGTCTCACTGAAAGTTATTTGGTGACAATCAAAAGAAGTGAAACACACAAAAAGTACAACACACTGAATCAGCCAGAAGTAATATAACCACATTTTAGTACAGTACAGCTTGTATATATCCCAAAGAAGAGATATGCTAAGAATGTTTACAAAGATAGAAATGTGAATGCTCAGCCCTGACTTTATTGGCATGGGGAGAAATTCTCAAGGGGTTACAGTCTTCCTACAGCAGATGTTCTTTACTGCGTAACTGGGAAACTGCAAAGCCACAGAACCCAAGAACTGTTAAAGTCTCTCTTCTAACAGGTAATTTTCTCCACTATGTATCTTTCTCAGGCTATACAGGCCCATCTTCCCTAGAGTTAATATGTTAATAATGTTAATAATGAAGAGTCATTGAAGAAGATATATTGCTTTACTGGAGAGGCAGGTCCTTCCTAGTTTCAGGATGATTCCTTCAGCTTAAGACAGCACCTAGCTTCTGCAGCTACTCCAGCTACTTTGTACTTCTCAAAAAACAATTAAAAAGTTACACAGCTGAATACTTAGCTACCTGAAAATTCTTCTGCCATACAGGGAACCATTGGAGCTAAAGATCTGTGCCATTGTTTTTGCAGTCCCAGAATAGCCCTGTTTTCTGAGGAGAGGATGTATGGATAAGGGTACTCAACTTCTTAGAGCCTTCTTGCAGGCTACTATTCCCTAATATTCCTCAGGGAGTGAAACGCTCCCTCTGGGAAGCTGCATACAAGGCAATATCATCCTTTAAGTGTTATCTTTTCAGCTGAGGATCCAAGGAGCTGCGGGGAATAAGGTGAATCTCTTTTACTAAATAGCCTCACTTCCTACACAGGTTCAAAACCTCGGAGTATCCTTGTTGGGGTCAGTAGTAAAGGAATCAGAATTGCTTATTTTCTCCAAGCTTCTTTCCATACTGTGGAGGAGAAATCCATGCCCTAAAGACTATCTCCATGGCACACTGTGAGCCAGATGAGAACAGCAGTCTTTCCCGGAGCTGACCTATGGGCTATGATACTGAACAGGGAACATACTGCGCATAGCATCATACTTTGCTTTCAGAACCTTTCAGAAAGTTTAACACCTGAAAAGACAAAGAGTTTTAACTGAAAGAATAAAATACTAATAAAATGAGGCCAACAAAAACTGAGCAAAAAATTCACGTTTCAGCTTCAGGACCAGATCTTCCATAATGGCTGAATTCTGTTAGGATAGTCTGAATCAGTAATCTTAAGTGTACACTGTAAAAGATAATAAGAGCTTGCTTTAAATGTGCATTTCTGTACATATCATTAATTTTTTTTGAGGCAAACAAACAGCAAAAGGCAAGCCCTCCCCAATCCCCCCCACTGAGCCTTTGTCTCCATTTGCACCGAAACAATTTATTCCGCAAAACTTGGACTTGCTGCCTTGTTTTCTTTCCTTTCAGGAAATGCTATTCTCTCCCAGTGCCCAGTTAGCGAGTCGGGTCGCGCACCTGCAAATCTGCCTGCAAATCTGTATCACAACGCCATGAGGCAAAGAATTTGCAGCGCGCGAGCACTGCAAGCAGGCAGAGGAGCAGAGGGCTCGGCCTCGTTCACGGACCCAACAGGCGTCTATTAATATGTCGATACCATATATGGTGAACATTTCTGCTCCGGCAAGTTTAAATTTCAGCGGCCTCCGTGAGGTAAACTCAAGCTTCCTGTGAAAAACGATATTGCCTTCGAGCCCAGCCGGCGCGGCGGCTCGCAGAACTACCGCGCGGGTAGCTGCCTAGCAGAGCGGTTCTTGTTTCGAAGCCCTGCGCCTCAGTGGGAAGGAAGTGGAGCCCAGTTTTATGACTTCAGTAAAGCAATAATTACTAAGAACCCAAACTTCTCTTTAAAAATAATAATAAAAAAATAATAGCAGAGTAACAGAAGGGCACAGCCAAGAAGTGCTAACCGACAGCGACCGAGGCTGGCCCAGCGCAGCTGCGGGTTTTTTGCTTGGAGGTGGGCAAGCCTGCCTTTGCCTTTTGGGGGGACAGAGGTGGGCAGGCTGGTGGCTGCTTTGCAGAGAGGAACAGGAGGAAGAGCCCGCCGCAGGGGCTGCCAGGGGCACCCGTGCGCTCGGCAGCCCACCGCAGGCTCCGGGCGAGATGCTTCTGCACTGCTGGGGCAGCCGTGCAGCCGGAGTCCCCTCTCTCCCCAGCACGGCTCCCGTGTGCCACAGCCTTGGCCCTAAATGGTAAGTCATTTTTGCAAGCCATAAAGTGACCACATTAAATGGAAAGGAAGTTAAACAATTATTCCTGTTGCTTAAGGTACAGGCTGACAACATCAAAAGGACTGATAATTAAAAATACACTAATGTTTTCCTGAAGTCTCTTGCGATCTGATTTCCTCTTTTGAGCAGGCTGGTGTTTTCTGAAGCATCATTTTATCAGCTTCTAAAAATACCTCAGAGCTGGTCATCCCCCACAGACCATACACTGAATCACAGGCCCCTGCAGTTCTGTTTGTTCTAAAAGCACAAATCCTGCTGCAACAAAGCACTGAAGCAGGGAGGTTAGTTGGGGTATCCTGTCAAGGTCCCACCAGTTCTGTTTTGTGTATATGCATAAATGCCCAATGTTAAGCATGCAAAACTTCTGCTCGAATCACAGTCTTTAAACACCTGAACTGGGATTTTAAAGGAAAAAAGAAAGAAAAAAGAAATTATCCCAGTTCTGCAAAATGCATGTGTCCCTGAGAGCAAAATTTGACAATATCCTCTTAGCTTTCTTGGGATATAAGGACAAAAGCTAGGATCTTGCAATGAATAACTTACCTTGCAATTAAATAATTTAACTGACCTCTCTTTTATAATGGTCTATAGTTCATGGAAGATTTTCAAAAGGGAATCAAAAATCTCTGTCGGTTGAAGACCATCTTACACTGCATTCATCTTGCACACAAAGCAGCTGCTGAGCATCCTACCCTCTGTCCGCTATTACACAGCCAAAAATATGCCAGACCGGCATTGCCAACCAGCTCCACTACAGAGAGAAATGCAAAGCTAGAACTGCCAGGTGAATCAGGCAGCATCTCCGCACTGCAAGTGTAATGCAGTTACCACTCTTAAATGAAGAACACCAGACTGCTGCCAAATCACGGGCCTGCCAGAGATCTTGTTGGCTGGGGAAGAGAGGGGAGGAGAAGGGCTGACCACAACCCAGAGAAATCCCTAGCCCTCTCTCCAAAAGGGACTGTGATTGATACTTATTGGTATCATGACACATTTTTTCAGCAGCAGAATTGAGAAAGACTCAGATACTATCACCCATCACCACCTGATGACGGCGCTGAGTAAGCCAGCTAACCCCTGTCCTCTGAGGCTGGGGACAGGCTGTCCTGCTGTGGGGCTGGCTTGCTTAGGCAGCTTCCTAGGTAGATGCGATTCTGAGTCACCAGCGTTTCCCTGGGTACCATCTAGAGCCTCAGGCCTCCGAGTTGCACTCTCTGGGCCAGTTGCCCAGAAGCAAAGTGCTGGCACCCTTGTCCCCTTGGCTCACGCTAAGGAAGCTCTCGTGTATGAGCTGAGCTCCTCCTCTTGATTTCTCCCACACGTGGCGTTCCCGCTCCTGCCATAGTTTGTGAATGCATGATGACGGGGAGGTGAGTTTCCAGAGTGTGGGTGTTAGATTCCCTCACACCTTCCTGAAATAAATAATAAATAGGGAGCTAGCCAAGGGAGGTATAGAGACCATTAGATAACTTGCCATGTTGTAGCTTGTATGTACACGTAAGGACAGGTACTAACAGCGTCTGTAAGAGCAGGGTGTGGAATAAGAACGGTTACACTCTGAGTGGCACTGTCTCGAGCAACCGCACAAATGAAGGACTGTAAATCAAAATAATGAAAGCCAAAAGAGAGGATTTTTCTTACTAGCCTGAAGATTCTTGTGGATGTTCTAAATGAAGTGTGCCCTGAAATAATCCATTGGGTTGCCCATCGTTTACTAGTTTATACGACCTTTGAAAATTTGAAAAAATAGGTTTCATATTTGTACCACCTCATTTAATTCATATTTACAGAATTAAATACCAGACTGATGTTCTGTCCATTTCTGCCTAAAAGATTAGCAATTATTTCATATTTTCAAGAAGCTGTATTACAAATAGTCAGTTCTAACTAATTGCTTTAATTATTCAACCCCTGATTTAAATGCATTTTTCAGCATACTGCTGGTGACTTAATTAATTGTAATTATATACAGGTCACGTTCCAGATATATAATCTTTATAAATGATAGACAGATGAGTAAGGATAGGAATCCAGATCACCAAATACAAGTTCAGTCCCCAATTAAAGTACTGTATGCATCCCAAATTTAAATGCTGCATAATAATTATTTCTATAAATAATAATATCTAGAGAAGGAGCTGATGACAGAGCTGTGTCCCAATAATTAGGAATGACTCCAACTTTGTTTACTGTTCCCTAGAGATGCATGCCTATTGATTTTGTTTTTAAATGACCAGTGCATCCAAACATCTCAAAGTATGCTTCAAATATTCAAATTGTCTGTTCAAATACCTGCTCTTCAGAAGTGCCATCTCTCAGAGAAGTCATTACTGGGGCTAACACAATGTGTTATCCCAGTAGGAGAACCAAAACATTAGCCAACAGCACAATACATTAACAACATTTCTCAAAGCTTTTTCTCTTAATTAATGATTCACCAAAAGCGCTTTCTGGCATGTTTTAAACTCAAATTAGTAAAGTAGAATATGCTACATTTTTAAGTGCATCTTATAGTATATAACTCATTACAGTGAGTTGAACAGATATTTAAAAGCCATTGAGCTGATTCATATGTTTTGCTATTTTTATCATAGTTTTATATGGAAATAAGCAATTGCAGTAGGTTTGATGTGATTGCTTGCTCTCCTTTAAGAAATCTTGAACCCTAGCCAATTGCAATCAAATTTGCAGGACACTGGAGATCTCAAATGTATTAAGTTCCAACGCGTAGCAAAATGAACAACTGGGTAGAGGAGAAAGATCTTGTCAGTGTCTCCACTGAAAGAAACTTTACAAAACTTGACTTAATCTGGAATCCACCTTGCAGAGACTCTGAAAAGCAGGCATCATTTATCTATTTCTAGACTTTTCACTGATGTCCTGCAGAGAAGCAATGGCCTGTGGAACTGATTCTTTGAATGGATATTTCTCTTCCTTTTCAATTCCTGCCATCTTTTTTCTGCCTTTTCCAACTTCAACCCTTCCCCACTCAAATTCTACTCAAAATACTGACACTAAAGTCATCTTTGTGGCTTGTCACTTTAACGCTTTTTACCTCAAGGCTTAGCATCACATTAGCCACAGGCTTCCAGCCCTTACCGGGGACTTGACTCATAAGAGTTACTCTTTCCTACACATCTACTTTTGTACCTTCTCACCTGGTCTCTCACCCCCATTGTACTTCAAATCACAATGACTTTGCTCCTCCTTCCACTTGAAAAATGCAAAGCAATTGGTTATCCAGTAGGTTCCTTCTTGAGAACACAGTAAAAACATTGTTGCTGTCCTGTGCAATAATTAACTTCTCCTGTAAGTCTTGGCTGGAAACCTGACAGTTATGGATCACAAAATTCTAGCCTTTCTGTGTTCCGCTGCTGTCTTTAAACTAGACAGCAGATACCTGGAAAAGGTTTGCTCGTACAAAACCTGATGCAACTGAGACTTTTACGGAGCCCCTGGGAGCTAATGCAAGCATGAAAATAGAGATCCAGAGGACGAAAACAAGTACAGAGCATAACTCTGTACTCATGACAATTTGAGCTTTGCAGTTCATAAGGAGAGATGGGGTTAAGAGCTTTTCCAAGTTTGCTCTTGAATTTGCTGTTGACAAAAGATGTCAATTAGATAGTTGGGGAAGTTTTACTTTTGGAAATTTAGGACCCAAAATAGGTCCTAAGTTCCCCTTTGCTAAACACACATACATCACTTAAGATCATCCTATGCATGATCAATTTCGCTAGTATCAGGAACGTGAAAAAATCTCCTATCCCAGCATTACTGTTCTGGGTACTCTCCACACTGAATTATGAAATAGTCTCCATAATGAAATACTGAAGTCATGGGAAATAGGTAAGATTTGTCGTGTGCACTGAAATCCAGAAGATAGTTGTGGTAGGGAGAAGAGTACAGAAGGGACTCTGCCACACTTCCCACAGGGACTTCTGTCATGAGATCCTCACATTATTTGCAGAATTAGCACATCACAAAAAGAAGAGCAACGGGAAGCATTAATAACCTTCTTGAAATAAAGCAAGAAATCTGATTAACTCTCTAGGGATGCCCATTTTCTGTGCCTTCTCACTCCATCCTGGTAAGATCTGGCAAACCTAAGTACCAATGGCAGTGGCCATTTGCCAAATAGGTTTCCAAATGAAATTGCCAACTCACTAATTATTAGCATGTGAATAGCCTTCAGACAGGCAGGACTTTCAATTACTGTTGATCTGGTCTGGACAGGAACGGGTCCATTTGGCATCTTTCTGTGAAACCTGGGAGTAACCCAAACCCACCACTTGCAGACTTAGCAACCCTTTCAGGGCTAAGCAATTCTGCTATTCAGCCAGTCAATAGTGAAACCGTAATGCAAGCCCAGGGCTTCTCTCATGCCTCGCAAAATACCACAAGAGAGCTGGAGCAGACAGAGCTTTAACAGTGATGAGAAAACATTGAGTAGAAGTAAATAATATACTTTACCAACACAACAAGAAGTTCTGTAAGCAGCAGAGTAAACGATGCCTGACTCCTGTGACTTATGTCTTAGAGTGGCTTATCTCATGGCTAATAAGATGCAAGCTCTTATCTCCTGCCTAGTAAGATGTGAGCTCTGATCAAAGGTTCTCCTTAATAACATTTCTTTCTTGTGTGATTCTCTGGAAACAAATATACTTGAGCCCACATTTCTGCCTTTATCTCCATAGGGGCACTAATTCTGGTGTCTTTTATCTATTCAGCTGTCTTTCTCCTTTTTTTTTTTTTTTTTTTTTTTAAAGGATGTGCAAGAATTTTATTTCCCTCAGATCATGAAATCCCTCCCAGGTTTGGTTAAAGTTGACCAAAGTGTCCAAAAGCTCTTGGGGGAAACAGGAAGTCAGAAGAAAAAAAATGGCTGATTGACTCCATGACTCTCATTTCCTTAAGCTATATCCAAATTTAAAAATATCCTTGCTGAGAAATCATGAATTCATGTAACTGGTACTTGATGAACAAACTTTCCTACAGGGACATGTTCCTTTCAAGGGAAGAGGAAGGTGAGCATGAAGCACTAGGAGAATGAAATACCCTGGAAAACTACATTCTTTTAGATATTTTCAATATCCTTGAAAACAGCAAAAGCGAAGTATGCTCATTTAAGATCTCTTCACTTCCTTCCCAACAACTAAACTCTCCACTGGAGCGTGTAACGACATAGGATACAGAGACCTAATGAAAGTGAGGGGAGCTTTTATCTTAAAAAGGTCTGTTGTGGGAAGCAGATGTATTGCTTTTGATTTATGGGACATGTTATTCACAATTCTCAACCTTTTTTCACAGTAGGTGAAGTTCACAAATGCTGGCCCTTCTGAGTGGGATTCTAATAAGTTCCTTTTGGAAAATGCTTTTGCATTAGGGAAAGATGGCTACCTACCTTAAATCTGGCACACACTGGGCATACGTTCCCAGCAACAAGGTGTTTCTGTGAGAACACAGAAGGAATTTAAAGAAGATGAGATCAAAATCCCTATCTTTTAAAATCTGTTTGGTGTTTTTCCCACATGACCAAAGTATGTGTACCCCTGAAGTAAGAGCTCCAGACACTAGTTAGTTTTTTTTTGGTTTACTTAGGAACATTAAAAGCAATACAGGTTCTGCTTGGGAAAAAAATGTATGCATGGGACCAAAGAGCCTATTGCTTCCAAAGTTCAATTTCCATATTTGGACAGAATGAAAGCTATCATGTGGGTAACAATCACTTGGATGACAGAGATTAAAAAGCAAATGAATGATTACTATAAAGGTCACAGTAGAATTAAAACGTTCATTTAAAGACTTTTGGGCAGGAATCTGCTTTTCTATAAATCAGCCAAGTTAACAAAACTGGTTTGCACTGAGACAAAGAAAAGATACTGTACTACAGTCAGAAGGCAAACTTGTAATGAAGAGGAAAATTTATTTCCCACCAAATCAAAAAAGTTCAAATGCTGGGAAAAGATACATGAGGAACAAATTCCTATGGCTACTTATCCACCAAGTGCAAGGGAGCAATCCACTTCACACCTGGCAGCAAGCAGTTACTCCAGAAATCTCAGTGCAATCAGTGAGATTGCCTCCTCAGCTATGGAAACCCTTGTCTGTATGAGGAGAAAAGCACATCTGGCCCAGAGAGTGGAATTCAAGCTGGCGGAGAAAAGGCTACATAGAGATTTCTGTGGAGAGTGACTGCTTACAGTGCTCTCCCACAAGATGAATCCTTTGCTTGATGTGTCTAAAGAGCTCCAGCAAAACCCACTGTTTGCAAAAAAAAAAAAAAAAAAAAAGGCAATTTAAAATAAAAACTTTTTTTAAAAAAAGCCAGAGGCAAAAAATACAAGGGTTTGCTCAACTGCAGCTAGTTTTTATTTTTCTTCCAAAATACAATTCATTAAGTATTTTGAGACTGATTTTGTTATTCCTGTGGGAAAAATGGCTAAGCTCCAGCAGATTTTCATGAGCTAAGAAAATGTTTCTCCCTCATTTTATCTCCCCCTGGTCTCCTCACAAGGTTTGCCAATCAGTGTCAACACAGAGGTGGTGGTTTCAATATTCTGTGTCATTAGGTGCCTGCAGAGCGCTTACAACGCCTCGGCTTCATGCAGGGCCAGACAGCCACAAGGGCATGGGATAGGGTTGTGCGGCCACAGGAGTAGTCATGTCACGTAATGTAGGAACATCTGTTTGCTGGAGACATTGCTAACAGGGCAAAGGGACCACAGTCCCCTGAGCTTCTACCACTAATAAAACTGTATGTGGAGTGAAGCAAGACTTACGGTTTGGCCCCAGTTTGGCACTAGTTGGGGATACCAGCTTTTCTGATACTCTATTATCCAGTCCCCCACAAAGCCTAAGTAGTTTAATGTCCAAGTACAAAATCTGCTTTCTCAGGTAGATCAACATAACTAAGCTCACTTTTTGCTTTGCTAATAATATTATTAAAATTATTATTAAAGATTCCTGGAATCTTACATGTCATGTGTTGTCCACAAATATTAGGCATCCCCCACCTATCCCTTCCATATTTTGACTTCATTTGCTGCTATGACAAAGATATCCTTTAATGAATCTTAATGACTCATCTCAAATGTTTTCTGAATTCTGATAAGTGCTAGATGGGATGACTAATAGACTACACGTAACATCGAGACAACATGAGCAATTCAGTATTTGTTTAAGCCATATTAGTTACTGATAACAGTCCTAGGCATTGCACCTGCCCCACTGTAAGAAAAAGAAGGAAAAAAAGGACAAATAGAGCAACTGCTGCTTATATTTGTATAAAGTAAATTTATCTTGTCAGTGTTCCAGCGAATGTATGTTGTGGCTGTTATAAAGCTTCCCTCTCTTGTAAAAATGACTAATTTGACATTATGCCTCTGGGGAAGTAAAAGCAAAAATGCAGCCAACTTGGCTAAGATGGAGCAGTGTTTCACAGTAAAGATGTCTACTAATCAAAGGCAGGCAGTTTTCCAAGTCTACTAGCATATGCAACAGTGGACACAACAATGTATATATAACCACTCATAACTAAAGCTGGTATTGCCTTTCCTTTTCCTATTTCTGTGAGATTTGATTTAAATCTTTGAGATACAGTGGCCTGAACAGTCTTCCATTAGAAAAGCAGAGCATCAAAATGGGATCTAAGTTTTGCATAGACTTTATGCTAGTTAAGATTACTCAGTAGATGACTCTTTCCACCTGGAAGCCTCAGGCTGAGATCCTGAACACAGAGTGGTTTGAATCACTCTGACTACAGTGGTCTATGAATGAATCTCTGCATATGTCAAAAAAGAGGCCAACAGCTTCTCCCATGTTCTTGGTACTGAAAATTGCATGTCCTCTGGGTCCCAACAGGTAGCACTTTCCAGGATCTGATCCATGAATTTCAATACGCTGTGTAGCATAGATATCTTTCTTACTCACTTGACCACAATAAGACTCACCACTGCTCTTTACGTAAGGATGTGCATATGCACTAAGCACGCTGTAAGAGGGCATATGGATGAAATCATAACATTTTCTTGCCCAGAGAGAAACAATTAGATATGACCCTATGTTCACTTCCTTGTTCCACAAATTCTGCTACCACCTAGCTCTTGACTTTTACTGCACTCTACACAAATATAAGGCAATGAAGTAAAAGAAGTGGATCATGCAAGAAAAAGGGAAATTGCTGCAGAACATAAAAAATGAGAATGAAGTAAATAAGGGAACAGGAAAAATAAAAGATCAGCAAACTATGGTGGGGTTTGCGTACTCACAGATATATATGTTGCTATATGAAAGAATTCTTATGTCATTGTTTCAAAAATATATCCAATATATCTCCAATATATCCAGTGCTTGCACAGACAGTTTGTACTTAAAAAAGTACAGCAGCAATAGCAGCAGCAACAAACAAGCTTCCTAGTAATGCCCTCTCCATTTTGGACTGCAGAACATCATTACCAATATATCTAGGGCTAACGTAACTTTTTAAAATTCGTGACAACTTACCAACTGCTAGCATGTGACTTTCACAGCCATAGAAAACAATGCAAAAATACACTTTTTACTAATGCCTTCATTGATGGGTGAGCAAATATGGTTATGAAGACCACACCAGAGTTATACATGACTTCAACATGAGAATTAAAAGTCTGCACACAAGAAAGGTAATTTCTTACATGAAATCAGCAGTACATGAAATGCAAAAAATAAAAGACAAGACTGTTAGTAAAGGAAGCTGAAGTGTACCTTTTTGAACATAAAGTCATCCAAAAACTATTACTAAATATTCTCTACAGTTTCTGAACACACTTGGCCTTAAAAAAAAATAAAAAACATGAATAACATGTGCTTTTTATTTCATGTCTCAAACTGCATCAAATGAATTAAATGTACCCAAAATGGTATGAGCAATCTCTTAAGCACTGCTTAGGCTGAATAGTTTAACGACTAATCTGCTGCTTTAATGTGGAGAGTAAAGGTTTAGTTTTTCCAATCATATGATACATTAAATAATAGAGTTCATGTGTTAGGCATCTCTCCCTGTCCATTGACAACATTATTTGAGGCATGCTCATAACATTTTCACTTGATTAAAAAATTAGAAGCTTAAGAACCTTGAATGTTTATGTTACTGAGCTGGCAGTTTGCATAATATCATTCAATTTTATGCAACACGGATGAAATATAGTGATTTTTGTTATTGTTCAAATGTGCTGACACAACTTTGACAAAGTATTTTTTTTTCTTTAGAGTAATTATTAATGTTGGTTTACATGTGTTGTGAATAATGACACACACAAATAACTTGCTGCGCTTTATGACTCACTGAAATGCCTTCACAGAAATGATCATGGTCAAATTTTGTTCACCAAATACTGTGGGGTGAACTTTTTGTTGGGGATGGTTGGTGTTGTTTTATTTTAACAGTCTCCTCCTTACCAAGCAAGGAATATACATCTGAGTTAAAGATTATTTGTATATAATTTCAAGAAAGATAGACCACCCTTTCCCCAGCGCTGTATAAATATTTTCGTTTAGTTGTGTTTGAATCGTGGAGTCAATGAGTTTCATCCTTTGTTTCAATCATAACAGTGCGTTGTTTGAAGTTTGTTTCATACTGAGATAACTGGGCCTTTATTTTTCAAAGATGTTATTTCCCAAGACCCTTTATGCTGTGATCTTATAGACGGTCCCTACTGGAGTTTCATTGTTAATTGTCTTTTAGGGGTACAAATATACGGCCTCTTCTTTTAAACCCAAGACGACTCTGTTTATTTACAGGACGGAATGCAAATGAATTATTCAGCCAGGTTGTAGCTGGTACTGCAGGGATGTGAGAGAGCGGGAGGAGGCACAGGCCTATCAACCATGCTGCATTCCTGATCACAGGCCAAGCACGTGTTCAGCTCTGTGGGCAAGGCCTACCACTCACTATAGTGGTGGGAGGAGGGATGTGTTCACCCCAGACCACAGAGGCAGCGGCACTGAGCCAACATGCAGATGAGCGCACAAGGCATATGCTGAAAGCACAACAGGGTTTTCACTCCTGTACGTCCTCGCCAGTGTCGCAAGGGAAATTCTGGAGGAGTAAGTCATATCGTCTCTGGAGCTCTGGCTGCAATGCTGCCCTTCCACATACCTTTCATCTCTTTACGTTTTAAACCTGCACATCTGTAGGATCTTCTTCCCTCTTCTTCCCTCTGTTTTGGCACCAGTCAGAATTCTGTGTGCAGCTGCTGAGTAAAGCACTTCCCTGGGATGCTCTGACAATCAACTTTTACTCTTCTCCTTCTCCCCATCTTTGCCAATGAGCTCACAAATTAGTATTGCAGCTGCTCAAGTCAGAAATCTGAAGGGGCAAATTACACCCTCAGACAATTCACCACTAGCCTAAGTGCACTATGTGATATACTTAAATACTCAAAAAATCCTAGCAAGTTCCTTCACCTTAATTTGCTGTAACCAGGGAATTCTTTTTTAGCATATTTGTAAGATACCATTCCAGAGAAAGGCAACAAAATATCCAAAACCAACATCTGAACATTCACTTGTAGTCCTTTAAAACAAGGACTTTATGAGCAAGGAGGACTGAAAAAAAAGTCTTACCTGGATTATCACAGAATTCCAGCACAGTAACTTTGCAAACATTTGTTCTTTAGTCTTCATTCTTTTTCTTTCCTCCTACCTTTCCAGTCAATTAGCACTAAGTACCTGAGGTTGTTCTCCCATAGTCCTGCGAAAAAGAAAGCAACAGCGGGTTCACAACAAAAATTCTCAGAAGTTTGCAGAGTGGTGCTGATATCATAATTAATCACCAATTTATATGGACCTCCTCCTCCAGTCTCTGCGACTGACATTACAGTAAGACACATGCATGTGCGCACAAACTAAAGCAATAGTGAGGAGGATGGGTAATTCCTAAAGAAAAACACACAGTTACACCATGCAAGAGTTTTCAACCAGAACAAAAACTGGTTCTTCTTTCTCTTTGCCTCTCCAGCTCAAAGACTTTACATTTTGACCATTAGTAGTACAGAGGGCTCAGAGAATTACAGAAAAGTCCAAGAAGGATCTTGGAGGTGGGGGGAGGGAGTCTCTCTTCCAATCTTCTGTTCAAAGCAGGGCTAACTTCACGGTTAGATCAGATTGCTCAGGCCTTTGGCCAGTTGAGTTCAAGGAATCTCCAAGGATGACTCTTCCACTCACACTGAGAATGCTTACTCCTTCTATCCAATTGGCATTTTCCCTGCTGCAGCTGAGCACCTCTAAGAAGAGTTTGGCTCCTTCTTTGCTCTTACCTCCCATTAAGCAGTTGGAGACAGCTACAACATTTTTATGTTAAAAATAAGAATTATTCAATGAAATTAACTATTCTTATATAATAAGAATTACTTTGAAAATAAAAATTTTAATAGAGCAAAATACTGCCAAATTAATCATTTTGCTCTGGATTCCTGAATGTTAATTTACCAAGCAAGAAATAATTTCCAGCCTTTCATCTTATCTCTTTGACAGATGTTTCCCCTACATAAAGGGTGGCATAATTGGTTTTGTCAGTGTTATAATTAAAATCACTATCCAGCTGACATACAGTTTTTAATGGTTTCCCTTAGGATTATAACAGATGTTGCCTTATTAGATCAGGACACTCCTGCAATATGAAATGCCATCAGCACAATCAAGACTTTTCTCTCAGTCTCTCAATGTCTGCTGTCATAATTTGCCTGATAACATTTGACCATAAGGAATGAAATACAAGTCACCTTCCTAAACAGAAGAAAATGTATTATGAAGTTTGGAGTAAATACTGAAGTATCTTATTCTGCAGCAATAGTTGCATGACCTGGCCTTTGCTGCAGCCAGAAATAGTAGGAAAACATAGAAGAGAGGGCCCTGATAACTGAGTCATTGACAGCCAAAGAAATTATGACTTTTTAACAGCAAAAATAATCACAGTTCAGAAACATTAAAGGGTCATTTGAAATCTGGTGGGGAACTCAGAACTAGCAGTTATTGGGCTCCTATTACAAGAAAAGTTACAACTATAGGACGTTACAACTATTAATTTGAAATGGGAATTAATTTAAATAAAACAATGTGTAAATAGCAAGCTTAAGTAACAGCTTTTTAAATGCAATTCAGGTCCCTAGCGCTCACTGAAATCTACAGAAGTTGAGGACGGAAGCAACAAGAAATTGTGGCTCCAAGCTGTTCTTTCGTTGTGGTTCTTTTCATTTACAGATATCAAAGACTGCATATAAAAGTTGTGGGATGGGCATTCCATGATGCAGACTGCATTTCAAGTCCTCCGAGTATCTATACCAGGATGACTGCTGGACACACTGTGGCTTCATCACTGCCAGAGCATGCAAATACATCTCAGCCCTACACACACTCAGGACAGAGCTACAAGGTCCAGTCAGGCCAAGGAGCTAGACGGCACCCTTGGATCTCCAAGCAGGATGAACGCAAAGTGTTTAGCAAGGCATTAAAAAGTCACTGTTAGGTACCAGTTACCAATATGGCAAAAGATTCAGAAAACCTAAGTGGTTCCAATAAGTGGTTAGCAGACTAAGAAAGGCAATTCATACTTCTTGACTTACAATCCAGTGTCCTTCCACCAAATCTCTCCAGTCCTCATTGGAGGAACTCATTTTGCCAAGATATTTTTAATGCAGTTACTTTATCCTTGGGTAGCTTAGGGCCCCTTGCCACTTTGCTGGGATAGCTAGATTTTTCAAGATCTGAGGAATGCCAACTCTATTTTACTGACTGTGCTGTTTGGATCTGAAATTCACATGGTGAAGCTGTTAGTGTATCTTTCGCATTGGATTTATTTACTATTAAGAAGTTCCCAAACAGCTGTAAAAGATGCAACACAACAGAATTGCTGATTTTCCACAGCAGCGTCACAATTTACTTATGAAGATATACGATTCATATGGATGCCTGGATTTTACGGCTTAATTCTTCTGATCTTAGCTAATAATTAAAAATAGGCATGGAAAATGTCCAATTTGAATTATCTCCAGGATAGCCAGGGAAAAAAAATCTCTGGCTCTCTGCATGGTCTTTCTTCTCCCTGTGCTTTCCAGTAAATCATCTGGACCTCACTCATCGGTGCAGTTCTCTGCTTGTGCAAGCAAGTTAGGCTTAAACAAACTCTCTTTGCAAAAAGGAGAAGTACCTTAAGGTAATCATGCTCTTGTGTTGACAGACGGTTCAGCCGCTGCCTGTTACCTGACAGTTAGGAGCGGGCTGTGTTTACTCGAGCTATCTCCTGTTAGTGCCCTCTGCACCCCTTGAACTGGCAAGAGTCAGGCGAGGATCAGCTCAGAAAACATCGCGGGACGCCTGGGCTTCCTCGCACCGCAGCATCCCTCCTCCTGCAACAGTGAAGAAGCCAGCTGGTGTCATGAATAAGCACATGAGACTAATCAAAAGGTTGATGTACCAGGTTAGTAGAAATACTTCCCTGGGATTAAAGCAAAAGGTCGGGGTGCTGTGGCTGCGGCCAAAGCGAGCAAGCCGAAGCTAGGCCAGCGAGGGCCTGGGGGGCTTCTCGCGCAGGTGGGCGGCTGCCGCCTCCGCTCTCCGCACGCGGCGGGCCAGGGTGGGCACCGGGCAGCACCTACGGCGCGCGAACGAGCGAGAAAACGCACAAATCACCCCGGGAACGACGGGCCGGGCGGCCCGGCGGCCGCAGGGCCCGCCCGCGGCGGTGGCGGCGGCGGCCCGGGGGCAGCGGCGCCGCGAGGGGCAGGGCCTGGCGGGAGGCGGGCTCCGCCGCCGCCGCCTCCCGCCGCCCGCTGAAGAGCGCCTGCGAGGCCGGGAGGCGCGGCACAGCCCCGCGCACGGGCCAGCGGCAGCGCGCACCCGCCCCTCCGCCGCCTCCCGCTCCCGCTGCTCCTGCGGGACGCTGCGGCTTGGATCGCGCCGGTGCTGCTGGCGTCGGCCGGGCTCGGCCCCATCGAGGATATTTTGGCTGCGGGAGAAGGCAGCGGCGCGGTGTTTTCCTGCTGGTGCCGCCGCGGAGGGAAGCGAAGGAGCGCAAGGTGAGGCGGGGGCGGCGCGGGGGCAGAGGGCTCCCCGATCGGCTGCTACCGACGCGCTCCGGTCGGCGGCGGCGGCAGCGGCGGCGGCGGCGGGGTCCCTCCCGCCGGGGCGGCGAGCGCCGCGGCCGTCGGGAGGCGCCTGGCGCCGCCGGCCGCGAGGGGGGCGGCGGGCAGGGGCCGCCGCGGGGGCCCGCGCCCGCTCGCGCGCCGCGGGGGGCGGCGGGCAACGGCCGCTGCGCGCGCGCGCGCGCCGCGGGGCCGTTGGCGCCGCGCTGGGGCGGGCGGGCCGCGGCCGGCGGCGGCAGGTGGGACGCGGCGGCTGGCGCCGTGCGCCCGGGAGGAGGCGCCGCGCGGGGAGCTCGGCGCGGGTCGCGGCTGTGCGCGCCGAGAGGCGTCCCGGCCGCGGGCTGCGCAGTCCCTGCGCCAGGCAGGGCGCCTCACGCAGGCTCTTCCGTGTTTTTATTTGTGTTTTATCTCATCCTCTCTGTAAGAAGTGTTTTTGTTTTCTTTTGTTTTGTTTTTTTTTCCGGTCAGGGGCCTGAAGCTGCCTTTTTGTTTTGTCGTGTTTTGCCTGGTGGACTGCGGGGTTGCGCGGTGGACGCGTGCACGGCTTCGTTTTTCCGTGTGAGCGGTTGCTGGCTGCCTCTAGCAATAGGCAAGCGCCTGGTAGTTGCTGAAAAGAAGTCGATCAGAATTCAAGGATATTAGTTAATAAGTGCCGGATCCTGTTGACCCTGTTCTGCTTCACTCGCTCAGCGATGCGGGGGTGTCGAAGAAGGTGTCCTGCCAGTTAAACCAATTATAGCTGGCAAGTCGCAGTCATCAGCATTAGCAGAGGAGTTGGAAGTGAGGCCCAATCGCATCATACCGAAGTGTCATTTCTGATCTTTCTTAGGCCAGCAGAAGGCCAACTTTAACCCTTTGTATCACACCCACCTGCCTTGCCTTTTAGTCCTGGTTGGGTTGTGATACCTCTGGAGGTGTGTCTGGTCTCCTGGAAGCGTGCCGGATCTCGGGGCTGGAAACTCGTATTGCTTATTGGTAGAAAGCTAACGTGCAATGAGCAATGGCCACAGAAATTCCTGAAAACCTGAGGAGCTGCGGTTGGTGGCAGGAAGCTGGGATGCTAATGCATGGAGAACTTGAGCATGTTCTGTGTTGGACAGAAGCTCTGTTGTCTGGTTTTCCATCAGGTGTGCAGCACTGAGGCAAAGCCACAGAACAAACGAGCCGTCTAGCGTACAAAAGCAGCAACTTGGGTTAATAAGCAACACCATGTAATGAAAACTTATTACAAACCTTTTATTTTAGTACTCCGAACACTTCCAAAGATTTTTTTTTTAAGGGAGGGGTAGCATCCTGTCCCTTTAATCAATGGGAAAATTCGTAATAGGGTTCATGTAAAGGCCAGGATTGCCTCTGAAATGGTCAGAAATTTTATTTATAGTCCAGACCAGAGATCAGAACTAAGATTGCTAAATATATGTGTGGTGTTACACAAATGCCTTCCAACTGGTAAGGCTTCGATCTGGTTATCCCTTTAGGGGGTACAAGAACATATTTCAAAGGCAAAGCAAAGAGCATTAGAAATTCCTTTTTTTTTTTTCCTTTTTTAATGCCCAACTGAATACTAGGATAAGCAGTTGTTTAAACTGTGGCAAATTCAATAAAGAGATTAGAGAGACACTTGCTGAGTGAGTCTCATGCTGTGTAGAATTCTTTGGTGCTCAACGAGATGTTTAACTTAGATCAAATATTTGTATATGCTAATCGAAGTAAAATACATCAATCAATATATTGCACTTTTGGGTAACATTAATGAAGTATAAGTCAACTATTCCTTTTAAATGCAGTTGGTTTATTTTATTTCAATTATAAACCCCATACATCTAATAACAATGAAGTCGAAATGAGCTTTTCTGATTAAGGACTTTGGATTTTAAGTGATCAGATATATAGGAGGATGAAAACATTTCAAGTCTTTGCCTGTTGTATTTTTTTCATCTTAGTTTATATGGACAGATTTTGAGTGTGTTGTCATTTTAACAGGCTGTCATTTTAACAGGCTTATTTGTTAAGCTCTAATTTGCATCTTCTTCTGAGTCAATTTATATTTTGATTTCTCTGTGCTTTTTCAAAATCATTAAAATGGCTAGTAAGAGAAATTGCTTTGTAATAAGTAATCACAGTTTTGTGGAAATATTAATAGCAAGCCCTGTAACTGTTTATTAAACATGAATGCACATGTCCAGGCAATTTCTATGGAGCAAAAGAAATTAGCACAATGCTGTGAAAAACTAGAAGGAAAAGTGTTGAGAGATGACTTGCCTCAGTGCGGGCTGATAAGGTATCATTTACAGACACCTGAATTACAGCATCGTGATTAAACCTGAGCAGTGGCCATAAACATAGCTTACTTCCTTATGTTTGATCTCTCATAGGTTAGTAAAAGGATGTGAATCTGATCACTGTATTCTTTCAGTCATATATAAGAGAAAAAGTTATACAGCCATCACATAATGCTGTTCCTTGTGGTACAGGCAGCATGATAGCTTTAACTTCAGTAGTATTGAAGTACTATTATTGGTCCTATTATCAACCCTTGAAGAAGGACATTTTGCTATAAAAAAACTTCCAGTTTAAACTGAAGCCTTCCAAATGTTTATAAATATGTTAATCCTGTGGTTATGAAGTGTTCAAAATAACGTGGTTTGGGGATGCTTTGTCTAGTAAAGGAAACAGATTGCTAGTATTTGGAATTAGCTTCTCTGATATTTCATAGAGATGGTGAAACTGAAATGGATGAGTGCTGGAATGTGAAGGTAAACCATGACAAGTGCTCTGTCATTTACCTTCTGTACCTTGGAAGGTACATGGCATGTGAACAGGAATGTTTGTAAACAAAGATCCCACAAAATTTCATGTTTAAGATAACAAGTGGAAAACTGGTAAACATCTCAAAGCAATAGATACTTGATGGACATAAAAGTTCTCTAGGCTTTTAAGACTATCTAACAGATTGAGATACTAAAAGCCCTCATCTTCCGTATCGGAAGGTGATCATTCTTTCCTTTTCTCATAACAGAAGGAAAAAAAGCTTTAACTCCACTGACTTCTGTGAGGAGAATTCCAGTTAAAAAGCTGCTTAAGTAAAAACAGAATCAGACGCCTGCATAGTCAGGATGTGAGCACCCTGGAGGATAGCTTTCTCGACATCTTACTGAAATAACACTCCCAGTGAAGAAACATACAGTCTATGCTAAAGCAGTTAGATGCATCTATTAACGTAGCAGCGTTTTTCATGTGACCCCTTTCATTTTTCAGATGAGTGATTTTGGGATCAGGAACATGGATCAAGTAGCTCCTGTGTCTAACATGTACAGAGGAGTGCTCAAGGTGAGTTTTCTTGAACTAGTGGCTTCTAAAACTGAGTGGTCTACTCTCCCAGTTAGTGCATATATGGTGTTCTTATTCATACTAAGAAAAGTAGTTGTACAACCATGCCAGCGTGAATGCAGATACATGATTTTTTTGGCAGTTTGCTTGTAACCTCTAGATTAGTTCTAGAGTATTCCCACTGAATTAAATGTGTGTGTGAACAAGCACTAGTGAAGCAGGAAGACATAAATCTTATACCCCTTGAGGTCCCCCCCAGGAAGTTTTTCCTCTGCTGCATCCTAAGAATTTGGAAATAAGAGGTAAACAAGAACTGATGTCAAATTCATTGGAGTCTGTGGATTTTTGTGTAAATAAAGTCATAGGATTGGCAGTACAGGTGGTCTTTACGACCACCTTTATGAGACTGTCGGAGCATTGTTCTGATATGACCAGTCAGATCTGATTCATTCAAGAGCCTTGTATGAAAAAAGTAGGTTATACATTTATTAGATGCAGTTATATCAAATGGAAGTCCAATACAATGTAAGAAACCGAAGGTAGTTATTAAATGAATTATTTCATTAGACTGCAGCTGTTATCTTGCTTTGAAAGGAACGTGCAAACTGAGGACAAATGAGAAACAAACTATGAAGACTCATCTTGTAACAGTCTATAAGTGCTCTCCTCACCCCTCAATCATGCAAGCTACTCTTTATGGCAGTATTAATTTTTTTCATAGCATAGATTAATGTAACTAAATAAAGACTAGGAGGATGCTTTCTACTGTCATTAACTTTGAGGAATGTCAGTATTTTGAAGACTCAGTTAATGAGTCTTTGTAGTCTGACTTCTGTGGTGTTTTTACATCCTCTCTTAACTTTTTCTCATGCTCATAGCAACGGCAAAATCCGAAAAAGATCCTCCAACTTAACAGCTGTGTACTCTTTCACACAGTAGTTGTTCTAAGCATTTACTGAGTGATCACAGTTACATAATCAAGTCAAAATCAAGACACTATTCTACTATTTTATAGCTGTTCCCATTTCTTCTTAATTTGTTCTGTAATGATTACCCGTACGTATATGTTTAAAAGACAAATGGTTGTCACTAATAGGGCAGGCAGAATTTCATCCATATTGATTTTGCCTTTATTACTATTAAAACAAGAACTTGCTTAAATGTTAATTTTATCCTTTTCTGAAATCTGAAACTAGTACAGTATGGATTTTACTCATTCACATGCCACAGCATTTTTTCCAGTGACTCAGGATAAGGGTCAGCTATTTACACAAAATGCAGGAGTTTCCAGATTATGTTGAAAGAACTTGCCCTTTCATCTAGGTACTCGTGATGAGTCAGTGCTTTTATCTAGTAATGTGTAAAGAATTTTTTACTAGTAAATTTGGCAACTACTCTTAAGTTGTTTCATTTGGATGTGAGCTTTTTCATGGCTTCACTTTGACTGTCCTGTACTTGTCCTGTGTACCTGAACAGACTCCACAGTTCAGCTGTCAGTGGAAGTTTCTGAATGCAGTTAACCCTTAG
Source organism: Rhea pennata (assembly GCF_028389875.1). Taxonomy (NCBI): domain Eukaryota; kingdom Metazoa; phylum Chordata; class Aves; order Rheiformes; family Rheidae; genus Rhea; species Rhea pennata. The sequence goes on from NC_084663.1 coordinate 119,792,825, forward strand.
AGGCATGGTATTGTTTCCTTTACCAGCTTTTTCCTCTGTGGATTGTATAATTTCAAAACTTATGTACTGGGATGTATAGCAACTTGCTATAAAATACAACTAAAAAATTACAGTTCGTAGTTTCCTACTAGTGTTACTAGGGTGGGTGTTTTGTTTTGGTTTCTTTTTTGTAAGACATCTAATGCAAAAAACCGCCCCAATCCCCTTAAAAACCTCGCAGGTTTTAGCTAGGGAATTCCAGGAAGAGTTAATATTTATTTGCTACTCCAGAAACACGGTTCAGGTTGCTATTGCATAGCACACAAATACTGACCTGAAAAATCTTGGCCTCGTCTTCAAGTAAGTTTTCTGCCTTGCTATAAGCCAGCATACAAGTGGATGCCTAAAACAAATAAGCATTTGTAAGTTGCCATGGTCTCTAGCAATATTCTTAGGTGCTTTTAAAATCTCAGTGGCAATTTCTACCTCTTCCTGACTCTAGTTATTGCAGATACTGTTTCCTTATGACTAACAGACAAGTAGCATAAGTTGTTTTTAAAGTTATTTCCTCCTTTTCTCTCCTCACCCCCCAAAAAAAGACTTAAGTGGCTGGAGGGATCTAAGCAACAGTATTTTGCCTCTCTATCATACGCACCTAACACAAAACAAATTTGAAAGAAATCTTTTAAAGTTACATAAATCCACTGTAGGTTTTGCGCTGGCAGATTTTTTTCCATAATTTACCAGTCCTGCCTCTATTTGAATTTGTAATTCTCAGAGGGATAGTATATTTAAAGGGTTAACGAAGTAATAATTTTTCTTCAAAATATAGCCATAAGTCAGTCACTGTCAAAGTTATTATACATACATGCATTCTCTATTGTTAGGAAGCCTCAAATACAGGAAAGCTTAAAATATTTTAGCCTAGTCTAGCTGTAGGTCTGCAGATCATGTGATACGACTTGCACTGTAGTCTGAATGTTAGTTGTTTCATTTTATTTATAGCCTATTGTACCAGAAGCTATACTGTCATATTTCTCTTTCAAAGGCACAAGTTGGTTGATTCAAAATAGTGACTGTGCATGATCTCCAAATCTAGAAAACCTAACTAGCTACTTCCTAGCAGTTCTTGGCAGTGTTTTAGCAAATTGCTCACGGTGTTCTTTATTCTGTTGCTTTGCAGCGTCAAACAGCATTTGACACCTTTGATAGTTCAAGCTCTCTCTTTGCTGGATATTTTTTCTCGCTAAATGAAGATCAAACACTTCAAGAAGTGCCAACAGGATTTGATTCTACTTCTTATGGTACCTTTTCACTTTGTTCTTTCGTCCAATCAGCAGCTCAAAAAAGAAAACTGGGTGTTCTAACTAGCATTTTATCACTGTTATCTTAAAAGTACAACATGGATTTCCCTAAAAAAAGTGTTCTAGTACACAAGAGTCTTGTGTATGAATTTGGATTTTTTTGTACTTGAGTTGATCTGTTGATAGTTGCTGTTCTCTGTACTGAACAGGGATGGGAACTGGGATTCATTAGCTCAGCAGATACTAAAGCAGGGCTAAGGCTGTTTTAAATTTTTAAATTTTGAACGTTTAAAATTAATTAATTTAATTAAACTTATATTTTAATTTTGGCTGAGATATTTTAAGTACTCTGCAAGCCCCTGTTGGACCCTCTGGTGTTAATTCCCAGGGAACAGAATTCTTATTCCTTCTCCCTTTGTAGGGTTTGTTTTATGTCTCACCCTAAAAATAGGGGTGGAGGTGTTTACAGATCTTTTTAGGAGGACAATACATACCAAGAGTTTTCAACAAATCTTTGTCAAAACTCCCTAATTACTTTTTTTAATTTTTTTTTTCTCTACAAAGAGATGTAGATACAGACAGCAATTTTCTGTTGCTGTTTTTATCTCTCCCTAGGTAAGCAGGGAAAAAAAACTTAAACCTCCAGCTGCCACCAGCCTTTTGTTCTAATGTGATTCTAATCAGTCACTAGCTCTGGTCAGCAAAGCAAGTTCTAGCAGATATTGAGGATGGGTGTGGTAAAAACAGAAGTTAAGCACACACTGATAATGAGCTCCAGTTGCTGGGTCAAGTGGAGCTTGTACATAATTAGGATCTAGGAAAACTAGAAGAGCAGAATATCTTGAACTAGTCTGAAGTCTGTAATATATATGTACCCTGTCACTGTTACATGCCTCAAGAGTAACATACAGAGGTTCAAATGCAGTATGTGTGCTACTTTTCAGAGGCTCTCTTTTAGTGTCCAGAGATGCAGTGGTGAGATGGCAAGGTGGTATTACTGATTTTTTTTTCAACTTGAGAGTTCTTTCATAGTAAAATAAGGCATCTTCAGGTGAAAATTGTCCAGTAAGAAAGATTGGGTGGAGGCCAAATTTGTTTTTTAAAGAGTCTATTTGCAAACTTTAAAAAGGAAAGTCAGTTATGCAGGTTAGTAATTTGTAGGCATAGGATGATACTGATTTTTGAATTGTATTGCACTGTTTGGAACTGGGTACCAGCGTGTTACCTGTCACATTTGTTTGGTTCAGTTGACTGAGTAAGCTATAACACCATATATTTGAGTGACTGAGAGCTGCATGAAAAATTCTGAAACACAGTCCCTTGGAAAACAGTGTTAAATATCTTTGCAATCTAGTTCTTCACAATCCTACTCTGACTTGCTTAGTTCTCAAGCTGAATGATTACTGCATGGAGATAACAGGAAATCTGAGGTCAAAATGTGGATGAGAAAATAGGAAGAGGCAATCTCATATTTTCTGAAAAAGTAATAATAAAATTTCCCTGCAACAGAGGTTTGCTGTGTAACTGTTGAGAGTCGGTGAGGATCTATATCATGGAAAGCTGCAAAGCTTTATTTTAGCATGATACAATTTTACCAGCTCAATATGACAGATATTTTAGTGTTGATACGTTCAGTCAAAAACAATCTAAAAATAGACGTACCCTGTTTCTGTTTTAAAATATATATTGTCTAGCATCCTCTTCTTATTCTTCAAGTAGTATGGCAAAACCCTCTTTCATTGGCCTAAATGTTAATATATCTTCTTTTTCCTCCACCCGTTTTCTTTCTTGTAGAGTCAAACAACTGTGAATTGCCTCTGTTAACCCCGTGCAGTAAGGCTGTGATGAGTCAGGCCTTGAAAGATACTTTCAGTGGTTTTACAAAGGAACAGTGTCGGCTGGGTATCCCAAATAGTAAGTGTTTTCTATTTATAAGCTCTTTTTTAATGCTAAGGAGGATGCTGAATAGTGATTCTTTTAAAAGAGAAAGACTGATGTCAGAACGAAATACAAGAATGGATCCTATGTGAATCTGGCACAGCTTTAGTTTGAAAGACTAGACTAGCTGTTATTAAAAATCAGTGCATGGAGAGCTCATATTTTGGCAGCCTAAGAGAGAATCACATAAACTGAGGACACGCATCCTCTAATTAAGGGGGAATACAGAAGGAAAATAGAACACTGTTTTTAAATTCAAGAATAAATTGATTCTAATGCCTGTGCCTCAGAACTAAGTAACTTGGATTAACAAATTTTTCATTCACTGCCTTTTAACTAAGGTTATTTGGGGGGATTTACAAAGGTCAAGTGTTATCTCTGTATACTGGACACTTTCTATCTTGCAGATCCCTGGCTGTGGACCGAACAACAGGTTTGCCAGTGGCTTTCATGGGCTACCAATGAGTTTAGCTTGGTAAACGTGAACTTCCATCAGTTTCTTATGAGTGGCCAAGACTTATGTAACCTGGGCAAGGAGCGCTTCTTGGAATTGGCACCTGATTATGTGGGTGATATTCTGTGGGAACACCTGGAACAGATGATAAAAGGTAGATATAAAGCCACAAAGAGCTTCTGTTCTAAGATTCTTCTGATAAAAACAGGAATAAGACTCTTTCAACACTTACTTCACTATGGGGGATTTTTATTACAGAAGAAAACTCAAAATGAACTTTAAGACTTGGTTAATAAAAGTATTATCAAAAGTATCTAATATCCTGGATACACAGAACACAAACGCAGATATCTGCAGAAGTGTTCCCTGCTCAGGCTGAGTACTTGTTGCAGTCAAGTTTTATTTAGATCAATAAATGAAATAAATGAGATCAGGATAGGGCTCTTACAATGCCTTATGCATTTAATCAAAAGCTGGACAAAGCTGTCACTTCTTTTTGCAAGTATTTTGTTTTGTTCCTGTAAGGTAGTGTTTTGAGATGATTCAGTAAATGAATGTAAAGATGTCAAGGAGATTTGGAGGTGCTCTTAGGTGAACATGAATGATGTTGCTAAAACTCTACATGCAGTGACCTATGTATTCAGTTGGTTTTGGAGGATAAGATTCAGCAGCTGCCTCTGTGCAGGATATGGACCTTAATATACACTGCAGTTGTTTTTTGGTATTTGGGACTTGTTTTGTTTAGTTTGTTTGTTTTTCTCTGTTAAGTATAAACATTCAATTGCCATGATATTTTACCTTCTGAGAACTGCCTTTTTGGAGAGTTTGAGGCAGTATGTTAGTAAAATTCATGTCAATGGTGTCCACCAAATACTCGAGTGTTGGAAGCTTCCCATGGCATACAAGTCCTATATATATAAATTATATTTTCTTCCCTTTTTTCCAGACAGCCAAGAGAAAACACAGGATCAATATGTGGAGAACTCTCACCTTACCTCAGTTCCTCATTGGGTCAATAATAACTCCTTAAGTAAGTATTTTAAAAAATTTTACACTTTAGCTTGGTTACATTTATTCTAGGTATATCACAGGTTCTAGTAAGAAAAAAGAAAAAGCCACGACAGAATAGTTAATATGCTTTAGGAAAGCATAACTGCTGCAGTCTTTTCTAGTATTGTCTGCCAGCTAGTTCATATCAGGAATCCTTTGAAGAGCAAAGGCTATGAAAAATCAGACTTTCTTCTGGTATGCCAAAGCCTGTGTTTGTGGAACAGAATGACCGGTCCCATCACTAACAGACTGAATCAAAAAGCAGTATCAGTAGGAAACAGCAGGAGTCATGGTTAGGCCTCTTTGAAGGTTGTGGAAGCATAACAGAACTTCTGAAAATATGTGGCATAACTGTAGAGACAAAGTGCCTGTTTCCTTAGATTATTTGTTTCGTGCTGTATTTAATTGTCCCAGAGTAAATCTCTAGTTCAGCCTCATTACATCTCTTAATGATGAGAGCCTTACTCAAAATCACCAAGGCTTCTCCAGCTTTTTCTGTTGTCCTGCATTTTCTCTGAAGAACAATATATTACGTTTGTGATCTGCAAGTTGTAGAAGGAGATGTACAGAATCTGATTTGGAGGCCATTAGATGGGAATCTTCTCCCTGACTTCAGCAGCCTTTCCAGTAGATTTGTAGCATCACTTTTCGCTAGCCAGACATTCATGGAAAAAGTGGCACAGCTGTAGTGGGATACCTGATGTTTATTAGCCTGTTTGAGGGACAGCAGAGAAAATACTTAATGCATTCTTTCTTTTTTTCTTTCTCTCCTTCAGCAGTTAATGTGGATCAGACCCCCTATGGTATGCAAATGCCTGGGTACCCTAAAGCCCTCAGTTACCCTAAACCCAATATCTTGAGTGACATCTGTCAGACTTCCACAGGACCAAATCTTCTCAATCCGGAACAAGAATTTCCATTGTTCCCCAAAACGCAAGTAGATGCAGTTGGTGTGAACTATTGTGCCGTAAACCAAGACTTCACAAGAAGCAATCTGAATTTGCTGATAGATAATTCTGGTGAGACATTATCCATATGATAAGCTTGGGTCTAAGGCCATATTCTACATGTTTTTCCCCTCCTTTGCCTAGTTCATATATACAGGCTAGACTGAGGGGAATAAATAAAACACTTTTTTTTCCCTCCTTCCTTTAAGGCAAACTTAGAGAACACGAATCTAGCGACAGTGGTGCAGAAAGTTATGAAAGCTCAGATTCAATGCTACAATCTTGGAACAGCCAATCATCATTAGTGGACTTACAGCGTGTGCCATCATATGAAAGTTTTGAAGATGACTGTAGCCAGTCTTTGTGTCTGAACAAACCTACAATGTCTTTCAAAGACTATATTCAAGAAAGAAGTGATCCTGTAGAGCAAGGGAAACCAGTTATACCAGCAGCAATTCTAGCTGGCTTTACAGGTAAGTAGTGGGTCGGAGGGGAGGTCACTCTGCTTTTTGTGTAACTTCAATATTTTCTATAAATGCGTTATAAAGTTGTGTAGTTGTAAGGTAGTCCCTCACTGGGAGGCCACTGCTGATGACAAGTTTCAATTTTAAATGTTAATAAAGAAAGTCTCATTGAACTATCCATCTAAAGTAAGAACAAGTAGGTACCCATTCTTACAAGTATGCCATCAAAATGGAATGTATTTTTTGCTTTTTCTCTGTTTGAAGAAGAGGGAATCTTTGTCAATCATCTCCCATGTTTTCAGGGAATTGTAGTCCTTGCTGAAATCAGTTTTCCCTCTAGAATGTTTGCCAAGTCAAGGATTGTAGCACAGGGCCTAAAGCTTGACTGCAGCTACTAGGAGATGGAAGTGAGGGGTAAGAGGGGTAAGAGACGAGAAAGGCATATTTTGTTTCAAATTCTTCTTTTGTTTCAATTCTTCCTTTTCATGGAAAAGTTTTAATTTTAATGTCTTTGTGAGCAGAATTATGTTACAGAGAAAAATCTTAGAATTAGTTTTCTTTTGATATTTAAAAAAAAAAAGTGTCAGAGTAATTAAAAGATTTTTCCTGTGATGTGAGTATGGCTATATTCATTAGCTATGGTAAGAGTTTGCAGAAGTGTTTACCATGTGGTTTCCCCCTTCTCCTCATCCCTAACAGGCAGTGGACCTATACAACTATGGCAGTTCCTTCTGGAGTTACTCACTGACAAATCCTGTCAGTCATTTATTAGTTGGACTGGAGATGGATGGGAATTTAAACTTGCTGACCCAGATGAGGTATGTGGCTATTTGTGATGAACAAGAAGATTTAGAGTCTGTGGACTTACTCTTGAAAATAAAGCATTTACACAATCAGACACTTGCTGAAATCTCTTCATCTGTAAATGCTTTATTTTATGGTTAGGATTACTGTGAGTTGATTTTTTTTTTTTTCCCTCTCTCCTGCCCCAGGATATCAGTATTAGTTTATAGTTACAAGAATGCTTTGTACAGTTTGAAACTTAAAGGTAGTATATGAAATAATTTCTTTCTGACAGTATTAGTAATAGTGTAAATTAGTAATACTATAAATTTGTTTACTGAATATAATTTGATCAACAATATTTGAGTTTGCAAAATGGCAAGCAGCAGACATTCTAAGCATCACAATTCTTAGATACTATAATGCTGCTTTTAAAATGCCCTAGGTACTTAAAGTTTTGTAATTAAAAATAATTAAAATGTGCTTTAACTTTCCTACTGTTAACTGTTTGTTTTAAGAGGTATGATAAAATGTTCACTGAAGCCCTAAAAAAGAAAATCATTTAACACCAAGGAAATCCATATAATTCAGCTTTCACTTAAAGAACTGTCACATTCTACTCCGTGGCAAATTAACTCTTTAATAGCATCATCTTTGAGAGAGAACAATGTATTTCACTTAAATTTGTTCTCTGTAAATAGTTTTACAGCAATCTGTACATCTTCTGCAGTAGGTGTCCTTTTCATTGATATTTGCTATCAGCTGCTTTCTTCTGTTCATGTTAGTTAAAGTGCTGCCGATAGTTGCCTTGGAGTTTGTTCAGTTGAGGGTTCAACCACCAACTCTCCTGTTACCTAAGTTCAGGGTGTCAGAAGCAAATGAAGTGCTCTGACGGATGAAAAGGTTTTGATAACCGCATTTGTCAAGAACATTTGGAAGAACGTAAGTTGAATAAATGCTTTACGCTTTGCTTTCTTTTTGGACTGACAGGTGGCACGGAGGTGGGGAAGAAGGAAAAACAAGCCAAAAATGAACTATGAGAAACTGAGCCGAGGCCTACGCTACTATTATGACAAGAATATCATCCACAAGACTTCAGGGAAACGATATGTATATCGCTTTGTGTGTGACTTACAGAACTTGCTGGGGTATACAGCTGAAGAACTTCATGCAATGCTGGGAGTGCAGCCTGACACGGAAGACTGAGCCCAGTGATCTCAGGCTGAACTGGCAAAGATCACATGTTGGAACTGTGACTGGGAACCATCTGTGGTCAGTTCTTCTGACTGCTTAGATTGGTGCAATTGTTAAGAAATAAGGACCTTAACTGATTTTGTAACCAGGGAAAGTTGGAAGGAAGTGGCCTTATTTCGTCAGTGGCTTCAGATGTTGCCATGTCAGGCATTTGAGCAGCATGGAAGTCAGCACAGATCCTAGCTCTGTCACAAAGATGCAGAAATGCTCTAATGTTAAGCATTTCGGCTACTTACACTGCCATTTAAAGCATTTTGGCTGCTTACATTGCCGTATAATAATGGGTTGGCTTTAAAACCAAAGGTTGGACGAAAAAACAGTGATGCAGCAGAATTATTGCTCAGATTGTTAAAATACCATCATCCTTGCTTATATCACACAATTTATTTAAAAAACCTAATTTATTTTAAAAGAGCAGTAAGAAGAATTGGTGTTAAGTGTTTTCTTCTAAAGCACGTTTTGCTGTCATTATTACTCCAGAAATGTGCTGCATAGGTACATAAGCAGTCGGTGTCCAAAACAAGATGTAGCAACTGTTTAAAAAAAAACAACGAAAAAACCTTTAAGAAGGGAACAAAAATCGTACCATTTCAATATTCAGTTTGTATATATTCTGTGATTCTTTTTGAAATTCTTTAATGTTCCTATTTAACAGATATTGTATAGTGTAAATTAAACTAATTGTATGTGTATTGAAATAGGGCGAATGTAAAATTATCCAATGGTTATTTTATGTTTGCCTAGGATATACAACCTTCTGAAAATATTTAATTGGCCTGAGAGACAACGTAAGTGCTCAGCATGCATGCATATGGTATGCCTATCACATGAAATGTGTAAGGGGGGGAGGGGGTTGGCTCAGTATTCTGCCAAGACTGATGCTGGCAATTCTTTGTGCATCTTGGCTTTTTTACGAGAACCTAATATTATATTCTGGGACATAAAGAGCCTATTTGTGGTTTCTTCTGTAACTGAAAATGAAAATATTAATATGGATAAAATTACCTTTTTTTCTTTATAAATGGCATATGTTTTTCAACTGCTATGCATGTCCTTTTAAAAAAAAAAGTTTATATACAAGCCTATTTTTTCAGTTGACTTGTCTCTTCTTCCTGCAATTTATCCTGTATGATTAAAATATGAATTCTATTTTTGGAAATAACTGTGACTCCTTTTCAAAGATCAGGAGGGATTTATGTAGCAGCTATTTTTACTGCAAAAAACAATTCACTGGAAAAATGTACTTTGTAAGAAAGCTTTATTTTTTATCTGAGCTTGATGTACATTTAAATGTGTTGTACAGTGTGAGAGGTTTAAAAATATGAATCTTTATTAAAACCTCTTGGGAACAAGAAAACTAATGGTGTATGTGTTTTCTTAATTCAGAAAGTTGAAGAGAAGGAGGGGGAGTATTCTTACTCTGTGATAAGTTTCTCTTCTAGACTAGCTTAAACCTCTGAAGGGGAAAAAGAAGAAAAGAAATACAGAGTTAGAGTTTGGAGAAAAATCTGCAAGGTTGATGATCTTGAACCAAGCTAAATGTATGCAAACACTTGCACAGCTCCATTTGCTTTCATATGTAATAAACTGGAAGTTAATGCATTTGAGTTGTGCCTTTGAAATAAAATGAGCATTTCTGAACCGTGTTGCAAATAAGTGTAAACTATTGGTAAACCTGAGAGAACAGTCATGTTGAGACCATGTGCATGTTTAAACTGTTCCTGCTTTCTGTTGAATACAGAGCAAGACCCCTGCCATAAGTATCTTCTTTCTCTTCTCAATCTTCTCCATTGTTCCACACTGCAAAGCAGTAGGCAGTAAGAAACCATCTGATCTTAAGAACGTACTTGAGGAGTTCCACTTAAAAAATTACCTAATAAAAATGTGACACTTCCCCTGAACTTCATAAATTTTCCTGTCTGCCAAATGTGGCCATATTGATCTTGCTGTCACTGTAGTCACCTTGGTTTAGCAGCATGTTCAAGATGTAGGAAAGAAAAGCTTTTGGGTTTTTTTTTTGTTTTTGTTCTTTTGTTTTAAGATATGCCTCATATTTATTGATCTGATAGAATCATACAATCATAGAATCAGTAAGGTTGGAAGGGATCTCTGGAGATCATCCAGTCCAACCTCCCCGCTCAGCAGGGTCACCTAGAGCATGTTAGACAGGGTTGCATCCAGGCGGGCCTTGAAGAGCTCCAGAGAAGGAGACTCCACAAACTCTCTGGACAACCTGGTCCAGTGCTCCGTCACTCCCACAGGGGAGTGATGCCTCACAGTCAGGCGGAACTTCCTGTGCTTCAATTTCTGCCCACTGCCTCTTGTCCTGTCACACAGGGAAACTGAAAAGAGTTTGGCCCCATCCCCTTGACACCCTCCCTTCGGATACTTATACATACTGATAAGATCCCCCTTCAGTCTTCTCTTCCCCAGGCTAAACAGGCCCAGCTCTTGCAGCCGTTCCTCGTAGGACAGGTGCTCCAGCCCTCTGATCATCTTTGTAGCGCTGAGCTGGACTCTCTCCAGTAGCTCCATGTCTCGCTTGGACTGGGGAGCCCAGAACTGGACACAGGACTCGAGATGAGGCCTCACCAGGTCTGAGGAGAGGGGCAGGATCACCTTCCCTCCACCTGCTGGCAACACTCTTCCTAAGGCACCCCAGGAGTCCACTGGCCTTCTTGGGCACAAGGGCACATTGCTGGCTCATGGTCAACTTGTCATCCACCAGCACTCCCAGGTCCTTCTCTGCAGAGCTGCTCTCCACAAGGTCAGCCCCCCGATTGAGCTGGTGCCTAGGGTTATTTCTCCCTAGGTGCAGGACCCTGCACTTGCCCTTGTTGAACCTCAGGAGGTTCCTCTCCGCCCAGCTCTCCAGCCTGGCCAGGTCTCTCTGAATGGCAGCACAGCCCTCTGGTGTATCAGCCACTCCTCCCAGCTTGGTATCAACAACCAACTTGCTGAGGAGGCACTCCATCCTCTCATCCAGGTCATTGACGAATAAGTTCAACAGGATGGGACCCAGTACTGAGCCCTGGGGGATGCCACTAGCCACAGGCCTCCAGCTAGACTCCACAACACTGATGAAAACCCTCTGAGCTCTGCCATTCAGCCAGTTCTCAATCCACCTCACTGTCCACTCCTCTGACCCACACTTGCTGAGCTTATCTAGGAGGATGTTATGGGAGACAGTGTCAAAAGTCTTGCTGAAGTCAAGGTACACAATGTCCACTGCTCTCCCCTCATCTACCCAGACAGTCTTTCCATCCTAGAAGGCTATCAGATTGGTTAAGCAGGATTTCCCCTTGGTGAATCCATGCTGGCTACTCCTGATCACCTTCTTTTTCTCCATATGTTTGGAGATGACACCCAGAATGAACTGTTCCGATACTGTAGGCCTGCACCTATACCATGATGTTGGTCTTTTCTGAGCAGTTAGACACCATCCTTCAGTCTTATATTCCATAGCCTCTATGAAGGAAAGGGAAGATGACTCCCATGTCCTTTTTCCCTTCCTCTCAATCACCATTGTGGGTCTCAATGCCTCTCAATGGGTTTTACCCTTTTGGTCATGTTTGCAGTAATGAGAAAGGGAATGTAAGGGCCTAAAGAGAGCTACAAGTCCCATGCTGGAACCGAGCATAATGAGAGAAATGCCAGGCTTTCCTGGGCTTTGGATAATGCTCGAAAAATTGTAATGCAACATTTTAGATATTTAAATGGCCTACTTTTGAGCAGTGATCCTAGCAAGAGGACATACAATATTTCCAGCAAAAAATAAAGTATGGACTGTAATAACAAGACCCTTTTTCTTCTGAATGTCTCTCACACTTTGGTTATAGAGCCCTAATCTATCTCTCAATATGTGGAATTTTCATTTGCAATCCCGTTTTTTCCTAAAAGTAGAACTGTTACTCATTTGAACTGAAAGGTCAGTTGTGTCTCTTGCTTGCATGCCCAATAGTAGCTTGAACATAGAGTCAATAGGCAAGTTAAGTTTGTTTTCCTTGTTCAGTAGAAAAGAAATTTCATGATAGCAGAAGTAATAAAGTATCCTGATACTCACAATCCATGTTACTGTGTCTTCCAGGAGCTAAATCAGATAACCTGCACTGTGTCAGGTCAATTCAGCAACATAGGCTGTGACCTGGTATGAAACAGTAGACAGTTATTACAGGATATTTTATGAATATCACAGTGCATACAAAAAAATGCTACCGTTTTCTCAGCCACCCAGCATCAAAGAGGTTGTTGAAAGTCTGACTAAACTCTCCAACTTCTTCAGGACATGCCTCCCTGCCCTTCCAGCTGCCAGCTTTCCTCATGAAACAGCAGTCATAATACAGTGTTGCAGTTGGCATCTCCCCATGGTTGGCATGTCTCCTCCAATAACAAAGTTTGGCTTCAAAGCCCCCTTTGCTCCTTTTTTTTTCTTTTTCTTTTTTTTTTTTTCTTTTCTCTTTTTTTGAAGTAGAAATCCTAAGTAAAATACCTCCAGCTGTGAGCTACAGAATGCTTGATGTCCAAGAGACTATTTGATAATTTTTTTTTACTTTGCCCTATTCTTATACTCTCCTTAGGCATCTGCTGCCTGCCACAATCAGATGCAGTATGAGAACATAGCAGATGGGTCAGATCAAGGATCATTTCGCCCAGTATTATATCTCCACCAGCGGAAGCAGGAGTGAGCAAACCTGGCCAATGTCTACCCATTCATTCCCCACATGCATCCGTTCCTCCTGCATCCTCAATTGCTATAGTAGGCATCTCAGAGGGAACTATCCCTGTATGGTCTTTTTACTACCTACCTAAGGACCTCTCATCTATGGATTTGCCAAATCTCTTTTGAGCTTGCTTATTCTCTGTGCCTCCCTAACCAGCTGGGCAGCAAATTTTGGCAGCTCACTACCTTCTGAGTATTTTCTCTCATCTCTTTTCAACTAATTTCCTACTATGTTCATCAAGTGCTTCCCAGTTCCACTGCTGTAGGAACTGGGGCATAATCGCCTTTTGGGCCAGTCACCTAACCTGCTGCCTTCATGACATTGTCAGCATCAATACCTGAAGACTTCATCATCTGAGCTCTAAGGAAGCTGCACCATCCCCTTGATCATTCTCCATAGCATGTCCTTCTGGAGCTGTGGAGACCAGCACCTTATCCATTATCTGAGATAAGGGCACATCAAGTTTTTATATAGCAACAAAACAACACTCTTCTCTCTTCTCAGTACTCTTCCACACAGACAAACAGATAGTGGAACTTAACATATTTATCTTGCTAAATAAGCCTCTTGGAGTTGAGAAGGAAACAAGAAATATGAAGCAATTTATGTGTTCACAAAACTGGTGGGAGGAATTTTTAATCCCCTCTCCAAAATTCAACAGTGTAAAGAATTGCCACATCTGAGAGACTGCAAATTATCTTGCATCTCATGTTTTATTTTTCTCTGTGTATGTGCAACTGAGCACTAGATCAACCATGTGTGTTCAGATGGCAATGTGATTGCAGCATTGCTTCATATGCTAGACATGTGAATGGAGAAAAATGTAAAGAGGGAATGAAAGATATTGCTGTAAGCAAGAAGAAATAGAAGTTCAGTTCAGTGTGTGTGATCTCTGAGAAAGATATCTAGTATATCATTTATAATGTGTGCCATGTGATGTGCAGTTTGGAACCACATAATATGCAAATGTATCAAAAGTAGATCAAATAGAGGGGCCAATGACAACACAATTTGCTCTGTGCAGACTGAGATTCTCTAGTGAGTCCCAGTTATAAACAGAATAGCTCTAAAAGAATTCTGTGGTTTGGGAATGAAGCATCAGCTCCTGTCATTTTTCTTTCTTCTGCCTCTATTCCTCTCGGCCTTTATATTAACACAAATGATGAGTTAACAAAACAGAAACAAGTACAATGAAATCACTGCATATGCTAAAAATATGTTTTCAGAAGATATGTTTTCCAGATGCTCTCTCTAGATAGCTAGCAAAATGGCCATCTAAACTCCCCTCTAAAGATTTGCAGTGATTTTCTGCATCATGACCTGAAACTCTGAATGCAAATACATCCCGCTACAATTTCTCTGAAGCCTGTGCTTCAAAAAAAGTATTTATTCGCTCTTTTCTCTCAGCATGAGCAGAACCACAAGGAAAACAGGTTGTCTACCCAATACTTAACCTTCAGGGGCTTGGCCCACGGCGTGAAAGCCACAGCCCAGCCGAAAGCGCGTGGTTTGGAAACGGAGGGAGCTGGCACGCGGAGCGGAGAGCCACCCCGGGGCAGCCCACGCCACGCACCACTGTCTGCTGGGGCTGGCAGGTAAAAGGGGCTAAACCCAGCAATCCCTCCTGGGGCTGGCAGCCGTACCTTTGCCTTTGGGAGAAGGGAAGCGTTCATCATGAAATGGTTACAGCTTAAAACACAATCTCAGGTTCGGACACCAGAACTGCCCCCTCCCTCAGCTGGATGCCTAATCATTAGGCTAAAGAGACCTATTCACACTTGCATAGCCTCTCTTTGGCCTGATGCATCTTGAATCTTCTCTTTTTTTTTTCTTTCTTTTTTTTTTATTTTTTTGACAGAGGGCAAAGAGGAATATAGCAGATGCAATCCCTACATTTAGCTTCTTTCCATTTGCAAGGATTTTTCATTTTGTTACAGGGTGCTTTTTTTTTTTTTTTTTTTTTTTTTGCCCTGCGGAGGAAGAGGAGTTACTCCAAAAGAAATATAATTCCTCCTACATGCCTTTGAACAGATCTGTTTGTTCCTTCTCCCCATCTTGAGTGCCAGCCCCTGGGAGATGCCAAGAACCCACGTCTCTTGCTGAAGTCAGGACCAGGTCCCAAAACCCCAGTCTCACACTCTTCCCACTGAACAGCTGGAACTAACTTGAGCTAACACTGCTGCTGGTGAGTGAACAGGGACAGTTTTTGCATAAGGATGAACTGTTTTTGAACAGTTTCCCCAATGTCCTGGACACAACGCTCCTTTTCTTCTTCATCAGGACTTGACGTCTGCTGGTTTCTCAACTTTTTTTCTTTTAAACAAATATACGCATTGTTGCTTATGCAGGGAAAATTCCACTTTCTAATAAAGGGGCTTTGCCAGCATCTGAAGGCTCAGAATATATCTTTTCCACAGGCAGTGCCTTCCAAAATTTAGATATATCTTTCTCTCTTTCATAAACATGAATAATTTTATTACACATTTTAAAATAATCTATAAAATCTCCAGCTAGACCCCAGCACCGTGGCTCCTTTCACAGCCCATGACTTTGCATTGCTAAGGAAGGAGATAGATGCCCAGAACCCAGGTCAGGGCAAGGAAAGAGCAGCTCAGTGCGCTCAGTCAGGCCATTCCCAATGCAGCGCTCTTGCTTTCCCTGGTCAGGCCAGCTTTAAGCACCTCGAGGAATGAGGTATTTGCCATTTCCCTTGGAGGAGCACTGTGATGTCCAGTCAAACGTTGTTTAAGTTCATAGTGCCTGCTAGTAAATTATAACCACCGCAGTTCCCCAGTAGGTCAGTATGGCTAGTTCAGTGTGGTGGTGTTGCAGCACCTTGTGTATTTATTTATTGGAGGTTGAAGACTACAGTCCAAAATGACACTTGCTAGTAGTAACCCAGGCGCTTGGGCAATTTTGGCCATCATCATGTGACTTTACCCAGGTCAGCCCTGTGCAATGACTCATTCAGAAAAACCATCGGTGGAGACCACAAAGGTCCATACGTGCTCCATCTTCCTTTCCAGTAGTTTAAGCAGGAAGATGTTTACCAGAAGCCTGAGCACTGGCAGCACTGCCAGCTTGCTTCAGAGCACAGTCAACACAAAACAACCTAGCAGGGAGGTTTTTCCACTGCTGTGTGATTGGGCCCAAGATGTTTGTATTTTATTACACTCATTTTTCTCCAAGAAATATTAAAATGCTCTCACTATTTAAAGGGAGGGGGGGGAAAAACATGAGCTGCCTCGCTATCCCTAAGCAACCTATCAAATAAAGCAATAAACTATTAGTAGGCAGAATGGTTTTAAAAGGACCCACAGCATTTTCAGTCTATCAGGGGAAGAATAGGAATGGAAACAAATCAGAAAATTATTAGTAGTACCTTAACAGCAGCCCTTTAATATCTCCCACAGTATTCTCTGTCATTAGTGCAGAAGAGAGTCTGTTCCCTACCAGTTACTGTTCCTGCTTTTCCTTGGTCTGAGAGGGATTTGCAGAGGCTGCATCTCACACAGGTTTTAGTGAGATTCTGCTGCACTTGCAAGTCCTCACTCCAGCACCAGAGGTGTTCGCTGAGTGGAAGCCCACCTTTCCCATAAGGCCTTCTCAAGAAATAAATGTGGCTCAGACAAGGAACTGGCCACTGCAGCTGCATTTCTAGCATTTCTTTATTGCAGGGATTGACTACTTGCTAATGGAGCTGCATAGGAACAATCAATGCTGCAAGACCAATTTACAGCAACAGCCAAAACCCTCCAGAGATCCAGTTTTGATTTTACCTCCTCCTTGACCCTGTGGAACCACAAAGTACCCACAGTGCATAACTACAATGCTTCATTACTGTCATCAGGTTTTCCTCCTTAGCAAGCTAAAATAACCCATAACGTGGCCCTGCTTTGAGTGGGAGATTGCACCAGAAGTGTTTTCTAGCCTCATTTATTCTATGACTTGGTCTTTCATTTGTAAAGGCCCAAAGCATCTTCTGCTCTTATATACAAAGACCGTTGCATAGCAAAAAGAACAGATGTTGGCAGTGGCTGCACATCTTCTGACATTGTCTTCTCCCAACTGCACAAATAAAGTTTGTCCTACTAAACCAGTGAGTCCATAAAATCTGTGCTGTGGCATCTCCTCAGCAAGTCAGAAATGCTGAGCCAGAAGTCTTACAGAGGATCCTGCCCTAACTTAAGTCCATCGAAACAGTGGTGCTGGGAATTTCCCAGGTACTGGCCCAGGTGGCTGATGGTACTCAGAAAACCCTGTTCCTCTGCAAGCCTTACAAATTTTTTCTTTTCTGATAAACGAAGCAACATTAGAGCCTCCTCTGGCACAGAGAGATCGAAGGTCCTCAGAAGGAGGTAGCATGTCACTTCCTGGGACTCCTTGTACCCTGCAGCCTTGTTACATGAGGCAGCCCCAGGTGCCTCCCCTGCAACCTGACACCCGGCATCAGCAAGGCAGTGGAGGGCTGTGCAACAGTGCCAAGGTGCTGCTTGAGCTGTGGCGGCTCATGTGTTGGGAGCTAGTTGTGCAAGACATGACAGGTCATGTCCTTCTCTTACTGCTAAGCTATGTGGTCTCTGAGTGGCCTCTCCAGCTCTCTTCTGGTCATCCTTGTGAGCTGCGACACAGGGGACATGAGAAGAGGAGAGGGGAAAGGCATTGCCTGCAAATATTCTCTGCTCTCAGAGCTCATCGAGGACTTTGCAGAGCACTGTGTACGGGCTTGTCTGCAAGGGGAAATTATCCTCTAGTAAAATAGGATTTGAATGGCATGTGGAAATTTTATTCCGGGATAACTTTGCTTCCAAATTGGGTTAACTCAAGCTGGAGGAAGGCACAGAGAACTACTGCACTATTGCTCTTCTGATTAGTTTTCCTGTGTAGACAAGCCCCAAGTTAAAATAACTCCTGCTTTCTTCTTGGCCTCGGAATGGGAGTAAAGAGGCAGCACAATGATACCTGTAAAGTATCTTTTGGGACACTTTGCCCTATTCTGCCTCTGTGGGACACGCAAGGCTTTGGCTCTCGATGGGAAAGGGCCTGGCACCCTGTGGAAGCAGAGGCTCCCTTTGCTTTCAGCAGAGCTGCAGCACTGACCACGAGGATGCTGCCCCTTGCTGAGCAAAGAGAGCAGTTCTGGTTGTCACTACTCACAAAATAAACAGAGGAACTGAAAGCTGTACCCAGATTAAGTCATGGGTTATAACTATGTGAACATAGAGTTCCCCATCAAGTTACAAAATACCTACCAAACTGCTAGGAAAGAGCTTTAATGTTACAGCATAGACTGTGTGTGCTAAACACTGCTGCTTTACTATTAAAAACCAAGGAAAGTTGCAACATATGACCACATTTGCAAAATATGGGAGAAGGTTACATCATTGTATTGTAAATGTCCCTACTATTTTGGCTCTGACAAGCCTGCATGTCAGGAACAAGTGCTGAATTCTTGAGTAATCATGTGTGTCAGCATTCAGAAAACATTGCTAGAGATTCGATAGCTTCACAAGTAGTATTAATTTATAAGTTCTTAAGTTTTTGAATTGCTTTTAAATTTTCCTTTTTTCTGGCCTCTTATCTGTAGCACCAGATAAAAAAAAGTAAGCCTTATATTTCTTATGTTGTACAAAAAGATCTACTTTTTCATTTCAGTGTTTCTTTCCCTCCCCAATTTTGCCTGGAACAAGAACTGAAAACAGAACTCACCACACATTCTGAACGAAATTCTTTTTCTGTTCAAAAATAAATTTTAGATTTAGGGGCAGCAGAACAGCCATTGAAGTTTCAATTCTGATGTCTTAGGTAAAGATTATTTGATCTCTATTATCAGCTCACCTAAGTGTCAGCTAGAACTAGAATTAATCAGGCATTAAAGAAAACCAAGATAAGGTGTTGGCTGGAGATGGGGTGTATGTGCAAGCAATGCAGTTTAAGCCTTACATTTTAATACGACATACTTACGGGAAAAAATTACTTGTATAATCATGTCTTCATTTCCAATGCAGAATATCTGTCACACTGATGGAGAAAACAAATAAAAACAAGGCCGTGTAGCTCAACCCATGAAATTTGAGACAGAATATCTCTTCCTTAGCTGTGTTTGTCTTTCTCATCTCTCATAATATAATATCAGTCATCATTAAATGCTCTAATCCTGGGCAAGGCCTGTATTTCTATGGAGAAAGACAAACAAACGCAGATAAATCTAATTTAGGGAAGTGGTCTGTTCTTTGGCTGTTTGCTTATTTAAAAGAAAACAAACAACTATGTAGCAGTTCACAAGAACATTTCAATAGATAACTATCAGGAGGATTGTGACTAGTTTTTCTTCTTAGATCTGGAGAGCGCTAAATCTTGTGTTAGCTTTTTTGAATCAGGTATGTGATTATTTTGTTATTGTTGCTGTTGTTCTATTTGAAACTTAAGGTGGAACTACAAAGAAATTCTGTTATTTTCTGTGACTTCAGTCACAACACACAAAGCAGTACTAATGGGAAAAGTTTGTCTGTGAAAATAAGGATATATATCCCCATTTCACGCCTGCACCTTCTAGTAACAGTGATGAACTATCCCAAACAACAGTCTGCCTGTCCTGCAGGTGACACAGGGGTTATGGAGGACCCTAGAATGCAACCGAATAGCTGAAGTTGTGCCACACAGGGATCTGCGAGTGACAGCAGGTATGATCCGACACCAACATTTTAGCCACTGGGCCCTCTGAGTCAGGGTTAAGCAACTGCTTACAATGTAGGTAGCTGCCAACTTTTAGTGCTTTCTGTATCTCTCTCTCAGGAAGGAAATAAGTTTGGTACAGAAAAATCAGTCTTGTGGCATATTTCTGAGAGCTGATAAACATCAAAGAGAATAACTGAAAAGACAGATTATCGATACACAGCCGACTGATAAGCTGAACACAATAAACTCTATGCATATTAAGACAGCTATGTGCAAAACCATAAAGCTTGCAAGCAGAAACTTTGATAATCATAGAACCAGTAAGGTTGGAAGGGACCTCTGGAGATCATCTAGTCCTACCCCCCCTGCTCAGCAGGATCACGTAGAGCATGTTAGACAGGGTTGCATCCAGGCAGGCCTTGAAGAGTTCTAGAGAAGGAGACTCCACAAACTCTCTGGGCAACCTGGTCCAGTGCTCTGTCACTCTCACAGGGAAGAAATTCCTCTTCATGTTCAGGCAGAACTTCCTGTGCTTCAATTTCTGCCCACTGCCTCTTGCCCTGTCACAAGGGGAAACTGAAAAGAGTTTGGCCCCATCCTCTTGACACCCTCCCTTCAGGTACTTATACACATTGATAAGATCCCCCTTCAGTCTTCTCTTCCCCAGGCTAAACAGGCCCAGCTCTTGCAGCCATTCCTCATAGGACAGGTGCTCCAGATCATCTTTGTAGCGCTGAGCTGGACTCTCTTCAGTAACTCCATGTCTCGTTTGGACTGGGGAGCCCAGAACTGGACATAGGACTCGAGATGAGGCCTCACCAGGACTGAGGAGAGGGGCAGGATCACCTTCCCTCCACCTGCTGGCAACACTCTTCCTAAGGCACCCCAGGAGTCCACTGGCCTTCTTGGGCACAAGGGCACATTGCTGGCTCATGGTCAACTTGTCATCCACCAGCACTCCCAGGTCCTTCTCTGCAGAGCTGCTCTCCACAAGGTCAGCCCCCAGATTGAGCTGGTGCCTAGGGTTATTTCTCCCTAGGTGCAGGACCCTGCACTTGCCCTTGTTGAACCTCAGGAGGTTCCTCTCCGCCCAGCTCTCCAGCCTGGCCAGGTCTCTCTGAATGGCAGCACAGCCCTCTGGTGTATCAGCCACTCCTCCCAGCTTGGTATCAACAACCAACTTGCTGAGGAGGCACTCCATCCTCTCATCCAGGTCATTGATGAATAAGTTGATCAGGATGGAACCCAGTACTGAGCCCTGGGGGATGCCACTAGCCACAGGCCTCCAGCTAGACTCCATACCACTGAGGACAACTCTCTAAGCTCTGCCTTTCAGCCAGTTCTCAATCCACCTCACTGTCCACTCCTCTGACCCACACTTGCTGAGCTTATCTAGGAGGATGTTATGGGAGACAGTGTCAAAAGTCTTGCTGAAGTCAAGGTACACAATGTCCACTGCTCTCCCCTCATCTACCCAGACAGTCTTTCCATCCTAGAAGGCTATCAGATTGGTTAAGCAGGATTTCCCCTTGGTGAATCCATGCTGGCTACTCCTGACCGCCTTCTTCTCCTTCATATTTCTGGAGATGACATCTAGAATGAGCTGTTCCATCACCTTACAAGGGATGGAGGTGAGGCTGGCCAGCCTATAATTGCCTGGGTCCTCCTTGCCCTTCTTGAAGACTGGAGTGACATTGGTTTTCTCCCAGTCCTCAGGCACCTCTCCAGTTCTCCAGGACCTTTCAAAGATGATGGAGAGCAGTCTGGCAACAACATCCACCAGCTACCTCAGTACGCATTGGTGCATCCCATCTGGGCCAATTACTGTGTTTCTTTCTGGCAGACAACTAGCTGCGCATAAGGTCTTGGTATGACATTTGACCGAAGAGCTGATAACCATCTTCAGGGATGGGAGATGAGAGAACACCAAATAAAAATAGAAGGTGTTATTATCTATTCAAGGTTTGAAAAGAGCCAGCCTTCTCTCCTCTCAGAACCATCAATATCTTCAAATTAGTTCTCTTTTAAAGTCGTCTACTGTCTGATAGAGGACTGCCTCCAGCCCAGCCACCTTCTCTTACTCTGAGAATTCAACCCCTGCTTGTGGCTGGCTCTTGATACCTGCCCCCATTACCACATCACATAAATGTTTGAAAATGCAATTTCTTCTACAACTCCCTTTGTGTGTGTAGGACGAACTCCCCTTGAACATTCACACACTCTCTTTTCTGTCTTCCCCCACATCCCAACATTAAGCTTTCCTCCATCAAACAGTTGGACAAAGGTCCTACTACTGCTGTGTCCCTGCTGCTACAGGGACACCACCACCCACCATGCTAACCACACTGCTTTCTGCCACCTCTTGTCTCCTTGCCTTCTTCCTGACTTCCTGCATTTGTAAGAGGGATTTGGGGTTAGTAAGTCTATGGCATTAAGCACAGTGGTGTCCTACTCTTCCCCTAGGTTCCCTAAGCACAGTGGCTAAGTTTATAAGAGGGGAAGAGTGTGGTTTGGAGAACACTTCTGAACTTGCAAGTCCAGGCATGCCACATACCATGACCAACTGCAGTGAAGAGATCATGGTGTGCATGAGACACCCTTTAGTGACGTATGGACCACTGCCAATGGACCACAATTAAGCCCCTAGTCTAAGCCAGTGGCAGGAAAATTTAGGTATAGGCTGTGGTACAATAAATGAACACCATGGAAACATGTATCAGCTCTGTCCAGCTTTCTAGGAGAGCTTAAAACTTACAGAAACCCTCTAATTAAAGATAGGAAAAACAAGACTTTTAAACTGAAACAGGGGTTATCTTTGAAAAAGTTCACAACCTCAGTATAGCTTTCTTAAAAAAGAAAAGATGGTGCAATGGGCCAATGAATGCATAACCTCTTCCCTGGAAAAATAAAGGTTTAGTGATAGAAAGCCGTTTAGCCTAGCTGATGACGATGCAATAAAAACCAGATATGAGTAGAGTATAAAAAACCAAATACATTGTTAACGAGGAAGATAACTTACCACCGAAAACAACATTTCCGAATGTGCAGTGGATCCCTTAACTCTAGAAATGCAATAATCAGGACAGGAGGTGTTTTTTTTTTTTTTTTTTTTAACTGATGTGCGAGAGTTCAGATGAGAATCAGTTCAGGAAATGCTCAATTAAAGGAAATTCAAGAGCCAGTGTGGTATGTCAGAGATCGGACTCTGTGATCAAGTTGGTCCCGTGATCTCTTTTCAGCAGGAAATCTTCTCCCAGCTCACTGCCCGCACTGCCACTGTCCCTAAGCTCTGGCTTTTTGCAGACCACAATGATTTTCTAATACAGCCCTTCAATAGGAATTTGCACTTTGGGAGCAATGCAAAAGAAAGAAAGAAATGCCTTTTCATCCTTTCTTTTTCTGTCCTCCTCCCCGCCATCACCCACCACAGCTTCTTTGATCTGAATTCTCCTTGTTAGTTCACCAAGTGAAGACTTTAGTTTGGTATATAACTTAACAGAGCTTTGTTTGTGCAAATGCCTGGAAAGGCCTTCTATAAACAGCTTTACCAAACATTCAAAGCAATGCCCTAACACGCAGGCATGTGCTCAGTGTTGCTCAAGATCGTTTGTTGTGTTGTTAAAGACACAGTGCTGTTTAGTCCTCATCCTTTTCCATGCATTGAAAACAGCAGCTTTTCAAGGCAAGGGGCAGGTTTTCTTTCTCAAAGTGGCTGTAGCATTCAGTTTCCTGTTGAGTTTCACGACAGTCTCATGCTTAATAGGTGCAATTTTGAGGCTGCATAATCACGCCTGCAGCATTGTATTTCTGTGTTTTGGGTGTGTATGACACAGCTAAAGCTACAGCAAAACCGCTGGACATGGGAGTGTTTCTGACATTGTACCGGGGCGAGACCACGGGTGCATTAGCTCATCTCCCACACCCCAGCTGCAATGGAAAGGAACGCCAGCAGAGACCAGGAACGAGACACATAATCCTTTTGGAAATGACTGGTGTGACTTACATTTATTATACTGAATAATTTAACGTGGACAAAATTATAAGTGGGATAATAAAAGCCACTAGTTATTATAAAATAAAATCGGGCCTCATATAGATGTGGAAGGCAAACTCAGCACTCAGTGCTGATGTAAACAAGCAACTTTGGTAAACGCAGTCGGCTCCAGCCTAGCAAGCCCCTATGCCTTTGACCTTAAAGCTGGGGGCAGTTGCTGTGTGAATAACAGAGCTACTTTCTGCTGTGTGACCAGGGGTTCGACGCTGCATGAGGGTGTGATGATGTGCTGAAACCCCCTCTCCATTTCCCCATCTCTGATCTACCCTGCGAGTTATTCACTCGCATACACGTTTTGGGGATTAGGGCTGCAGCTGCTTAAGGAACAGGCTGCAGAGGCAGGAAACAGGCAAAGGAAATGGCAAACGGAGCATGACGGCCTCTTGCACTGGGTTAGCTGGCACACAAGTTGCCCACCCTGCCTATGCTTTGTGTTGTCCTCTGGAAGAAAGCAGCCAGCTGGCTTGCCAGGTCTAGACACCTGGGTACTCCAAGCCAGTGACCAGCTCAAGACCATATAAACACAGTCAAACTTTCTAATCACAGATCAAGCTGCCTTTTTTTCTGACAGTGGAGGAAGAGGGGAAATATCCCCACAGCAGTGACACCCCTAAGGGCATGCGATTGCAAGTACCTTCTGTTTGGAGTCCATTCGGAGCACGCAGACAACACTGAGCAGCCAGCAGAGGCCATGTCACACATGCAGAAGTGCTCTTTCATTTCATTCTTGCATCAATTTCCTGTACTTGGGATAGCAAAACACACAGTGAGAGCATTTATGCTGTTCTTCGAGTTCAGACCTTCTGTCAGAAGGATGCTAGATTAATTGTATTGCAAGACTGAATGATGCAGCAAGGTAATAGGATTCCATGTCCCCCACAAAATCTACTTTTCTCAGAAAACTAGCATGTGTGTGAGCATCTCCATCTTTGAATTGGACATAGATAGTCATTATGATTCATCCTTCATGGACTGCTGTCAACTAGGGATTCAAAAGACTGACAAATCCCTTATGATAAGGGAATAAATTGTAATCAGCTGTTGTTACAAAGATTAGACACACATTTATTACAGATGTATTTCTCAGGGCAGCACATGACACACATCATAAGCTATTCTAGTGGCAAAGTCATGTTCCATCACTGCAAAATTGAGAGGACAAGGAAAAAAAAAACAGGTTGTGGATTGCATGGTCTGTTTCCTTTTCATTTAAGTATATAAATCAAACAGATTACTAAGGCACAAACCCTTACCACAAAGCAATGCAGAGAGAGGTTTGCCCAGGCACAGAATTGCTTGTTTCACTTGCAGTGCTTATTCACTGCAAATTGCTGCAGCTAGTTAAGGGGGGCACTTTTGTACTTTTCTCTTGGTTCCAAACTAAACTGTCCATGGTTAGAAACTTGGCTGAAATACTGCTGAAGACAAATGGCGGGTCATTTCAAGCTTTATGAGTTAAAATATTGTGAAACAGGATGATTTCACTATGAAATAACATGCAACCTAAGTGTCTAGGAGCTCAGCCAAAATGTGATGTTTCAAATAAAGTTACCTCTCACAAATGATTTGAACCAACTTGAAGAATGCCATGAGGAAAAAAAAAAAAAGAAGAAGAAGTATATAAAAATTCTTTAGGAAATTAACCTCTTTTCTGTCTCCATGTAGTACAAATCTCCAGCTAGTACAAATCTTCTTTTCCACCCACAAGGCACACTGTCCAAGTTGTGAAGGAGTACAGTGGCTTTCTTTGACATCACCTACCTCTTCAGTCATGACGATACCTGAGAGTGAGAATGAAAAAAAAAAAAAAAAGAAAGAAAAGAAAAGAAAGGAAAATGCAAGGAGCTCCTTTGTTAACCTGCCCTTAGGTGAAACCAGACTGTGACTCACCACTCAGGTAGCCAGCACAGGTGAAAGCCAAGGAGATCCGAAGAGTCAAACAGTGATCGGAAAGCAAGGTCATGAAAAAACCATGAACACTTTTGTCATTAAAATAAAACTCAAAAAATTGTAAACCTTTTAGAAACAGCTACCTGTAAGGCTGCTTCCTGCAAAGGTCCCTAGAGGAAAAGAAAATCCTGTAGCTAACATTAGACTAGGAAGTCTAGTCCAACTGGGTGAGTTCTTCCACCCTCAGAAGAGCTCCTTCCACTTTCCTCTAACCACCTCCAAGAGGCATTGCATGGGCATAGCAGAGGACAAAGCTGAAACTGTTCCAAGACTGCCTAAGAGAAGAATAACTCAGTCAAGAAAAATCAGTAACAAATGTCAAGCTGTGGGGAGTGCAGGCAAGGGGGAGAGCAACAACGAGGGCTAATATATCTTCCTTTCTTCTGTATGCAGTTTGCATGAATAAATATTACTCAGGATTGTTTCCATAAGTAACAAATACGAGCTGTCTGGGTTTCTCAATACTTTATTCCCTTTGAATGTTTTCAGAGAATAAATGGTGTTTTTTATCAAGTGGTTAGTTTAGAAGTAGAAGTATCTTGCAGAGCTTCAAAAAAGCCATTAAAATAACCAAGTCTAAAGTACAAGAAACAGACTTCCTTCTTTTGCAAACTTTATTTCGTTGTACCTTCACAGACTTACACAGGAGTGACACTAAATGTTCTTACATTTAGTGCTTAGTGATCCATATTGACATAGTTAGTTAGAAGTACAATGTGACACGCAGTTCAGCTGCAGAGTTTAGTTGTAGATATGACATGAAACTATTATAGAGTTGAATTCCCGGTCAGGGAGTCCTGTTTGGTTTTTGGTTAACTTTTGTTTTACTTTTCAAGTGATGCTCATTACACCATATGGTTTGCTGACTGAAGCAGGGTTTTCATCTACTGAGTCCTTCCAGCAGCTTGCCCTAAAGCTATTTAATAAAACTCTTAACTTCCCCAGTTGAATTCTCTTGGTGCCAAGCAATCCAGTAAGCAATTTAAGGAGAGATTTCCAAGCCTTTGTTTGTGGATTGCCAGTAGGAACATATGACTGGAGGTCCTTGGATTGGTTAGCATCTTCTCTTGCTACCATTTCAAATAATATTATTCAGAAATAATAAAAAAAACAGCACTTAGAAACTATTCAGAGTTGGATAAAAGTTGACCCAATACTCCTGCTGAAAACTGTCTTTGAGTTTCACTGTACTGATGGAGCAGAAGTACATTGTTTCCTGCCTAAATTCAATGAGGGTGAGCTTGTATGTATTTGTTCCTGTGCCCACGCTAACTTCCCTTCATTCATTTATTCCCTAAGGGAAAGAATTGAGTATATGCAACCATCTGCACTAAATTCTTCTATATTAGACATATGTAGAGCCAAATGGGTCCTTTCTAACCATCGGATTTATGACTGCGTAGCACTATGATGGAAATGTGAATCAACAGCACATACTTCTTTTTTAAAAAAAGACTTTCTGCTGTCATTCAACAAACTGTGGAGATAAGCTTCTGGGGAAATACTGGCTATAGGGAAGTCTGACAAAACAGAAACTTTTCATGGAAGCCAGGGGACATGTGTTCTTTCCTAAGGGGACTCCAGTAATGCAAAGTACTCGTACTGCAAAGAGTGCAACAAGTGACATCACACTTAGTGCAGCTCGTAAAGATATGCATACACTGGAAACAACTTGTCTTTCACACAAACTTTGTGAGCTCCAAGTGATAAGTCTTTCAGATAGATAAGAAACATTTACCATCTAACCATGATTAGATCTTGTGATTTGATGATATTCTCATCTTGGAAATAGTCCAGGGCAATACTGATAATCTGCAAACAATTATGCAACACCCTGTAAGAAGACAGAGTAAAAGGTATGGGAAAATTGATTTAAATTCTTTGTAAACAGCTCATCAGCTGAAGACTACTACTACTGCTCAGAAGATACTGTGTTATGACAAATTCAATGACCTTAAGCATTATCAGGCCCTAGAACACAATCGTTTATGGTGATAAACTGTAAAAATACTTCCTAACCTACATTTGGTGTTTCTGATAGCCAATGACTACCCCTAAAAAATTCTGAGGCATGATTGGATAGGTAGAGTATTTCAGGAATAATTTCTAAAAGGTGATTTGCATGGAGCCACCTTATTTTGGACAGTGAGACATTTCACTAACACAGACATGGGGTGCTCTGTACCAGCCGGTCTCAGTGCTCAACAATAGTCCTGGTCACATTTAATTTAGCAGTATAGCTTCAGCCTTTGTTGCTCTTTCTTAAAACAGAATTAGAGGCAGGTTAGATTCTTCTATCCATTTGGTGCCAATGTCAAATGTGTTGTCTTTTAAGAGCAGCTCAGATAAATTCGTATGGCAATTGAGTTTGCATAGGTAATTCCCCAAGCAAAGCCAAAGTCTTACTCAATCCACTGCCAAAACAAAATGTTTCTATGTATGTTAGCTAAAAAATGTCATTTGGCTCTGAAATCTAACCAGCCTACAAGGTCTCACAGTAAATGAGATAACCTTCACCAGTTTTTTTATTTTTTACCTGAAAACAGAGATCGTTTGTTTAGCCGTTGTAGAAGAGTGTAGAAGAATGACTAAAGAAGAATATAGAAGAATGGCTAAACATAAGAAGGACTGAACCTTCAACAAAGCAATAAGCACCTGCAATAACATTCATAACAAATAAGATACATAGTATGTTCATGTATATATATACATACACAGCCTTCATATTTATGTATGTTTGTATATTTAATATAAAATTATTTTTATATAAAATAAAATATTATATGGCAGTTTTAAATTATATTTGAATTATATTATATAATTTAAATTACATTAGGATGCCAAATCAAGACTCTTAAACCATGCTCCTCACTCATAAACCAAAAAAATCAATAGGAGAATCAAATGTGACGCAAATTTGGGGCTGCGCAAGGATTGATAGAAACAGCTATATTTAAAAACTTCAATGAGTTCTCTCCATTAACAGTTTGGTAACTTTGAGCAGAGCATTGATACATTTCTAAAGTGATGGTGTAAAGCTTTTAAAGAACACTGGTGCCATACACCACTATGTTTGGACACTATAGTCATTCATGCCTCTAAGAGGCCCCCCCAGAAGTTCAGGATGTACCCTAAGAACTCCAGGTGTCAGGCTAAAAGCATACAGAGACATATATGAAAGACATCAGACAGAATTAATTTGGAGAGGAAACTTGCTGACATTGTGCTGGAAGAGGTGTAAACCTATCTATGAAAGTCTCCCATTAGTATCTAAAAAGTCAGTGCAGGAAATACAGATGAATACATCTACTATAGCATGTAGGCTCACAGCTAGAAAAATACTATCGCATGCTGTGGGGTTTCAGTGTTGGGAATGTCGATCTCATCCTAATTAGGAGCAAAACTTCCAATACTTCAAAATTCTTCCTGGGGAAAAAAAAAGAAAGAAAAAAAGAAAAGAAAAAAAGAACTGAGCCCCAACTCAGTGACAATTTGATGATTTTTTTCCTATCCTTGAAAAAAAAAAGTGGAGGAAACAATGGCACAGAGCAGGCTCCCTTGGAAAGCCAGAAAAGGGTTTCCCTCTTTTGGAGGGAAGCAGCTGTGCTTGGCAGCAGTCATGTCACGAGAGCAAAAGGCATCTGGACCGAGCACTGAAGCTGGTCCTGTTTGGAGCAGAGGCTGGGCCAGAGGAGGTTGCCTCCGACTCAAACCACTCTGCAAGTGCAGATGAGCTCTGAAAGGTTCAGCCCACGCCATGTTTGCGGAATTTGAACTGTCGCTGCTTTTTTCTTTTTCTTTTCTTTTTTTTTTTTTGTCCCTACTCTACAGCAGATAAGCAACATTTAGGACTTAATAGGTACCAATAACCTTTTATTGTCTGCAAAGCATTTTCAGGAGAGGCTGATTTTGAATGAATATAATCTTTCCGGGAAAAGCAAGCCCAATTCAGTAATTATCTTTCACAGTTAAATCAACCTTTAACTTACTTGAAAGCAATAGATTCTGGCAATACAGGAACAAGCCTTTGCAAGCTAAACCCATTTTGGAGCTCGTGGTGTGTGTTTCTTGCCCTCTAAGAACATTAGCAATCCTGGCCAGCGTTCCCAAGAGACTCAAAACACAGCTGAAGGAGATCTGCTGAAGCACTGCGTGTGTGAGGAGAGGCACTGCCTCTTCGCCAGTCTCCCTATCTCTTCAGCTAAGTCCCGGAAGACCGTTAAAACCTGACAAAACCTGTTACAAGCTGTTTATAACATCCAGAAGTATTTTTAAATTCGGAGTGGGGGATAGGATGCAAGAGCCATACAACCATGACATCTGATGCTGGCCTCCTGCAGCCAGTAGCTGGGTCGGTATCTGAAGGCCTCCCCCTAAAAAGACCCTGGGTGGGAATTTCCTTCTCCCACTGTACTCGGGGCAGCAGCGGCTCCTCTCCCAGTTATTTCCCTCTTGAGCTGTCTGTGCCAACAGCTGAGAGTGGTACGAAGTTGGCAAAGTCCTCAGCTGTCTGCTCTAAAACTTCTTTTCAAGTCCAGTCCCTGGACAAAGGGTTTCCACTATCCAAGCGTCTCCTTCGTTTACACTCAGAGATCATTTCCTGAAAAGATATCAGTAAAAACGAAGGCACTAGGGCAACCAGATACACGTGGCCTTTGCCTCCCGTTTGGGGCACTGAGGGCTGAACTCGTGCTGGCGGCTGCTGCGCTCATGGGCAGCGGTCATGGCCAGCCCAGGCTTTGCGAGGAGGATTTATGCAGCATGGTCATTTCCCAGCACGTATTGCAAACCAGCTGAAAGGAGGCGACTAACTCTGTTTTGATTTGTGGAGCATGCTCAGATACTATCTGCCCATCGTAGCCTTTGTTTGCCTTTCATTGACCTCGCTGCAGGGCTCTGCAATCCACTTTAACATGGCCTCACGCTAAGATCCAGATGAACCTATTTGCACCTCCCCAGACTCATCCTTCCCTGTGTGATGCTGGTGCCCAGGGTAAAGGTGGGCGCCTTCTCTCTGCACCTATTACTGGAAGTCCAACTACGAGAAATAAAGGAGCAAGCTCTGGCCGAGCCCACGGCAGCAGCACCCCTCCGGGTGCCGCGAGGTAGTGGGGAGCAGGCGGAGGGTGGCAGCTAGAGCGAGATCCCTTTAGAAGGCGGTAATTATCACAGCAGCAGCTACTTGCAGCTGCAGATAAAATAAGCAAGGGCGTGCCCACTTTTACAATACTCTCCAGGTTTCATAAATCCATTTTGCAAGTTGCCGCAGAGCAACTTGAGCTTTGCACCCGAGGTCTCGACCTGCTGGTAAATTCAGAACAGGGAACAGCCAAGTCCTTGGAGTTAGGGGTCACCAAGTGCACCAGGCTCCACATTGCTCAGTCTGAAAGTGAGCAGTCTGATAGGAGATAACCCACATTCACCACCTGAATCATAGTGGTGTCACTGTCTGAATTGTTATCTCCCAACTGTTACTTATAACCTCTTCACCGCTGGGCCGCCGGTGCCTGTTTTAAGTCCTTTTCAGGCTGTGTGGGCACAGCTGGTGAGCTCCAGCCCAGGGCTGGGCATGGGTACAGCGGGAGGTTCCTCTCGCCCAGCCATGCCCTCCGGGCAGCCTGGGGCCAGCCTGGGTGCGGGATGGGAGCGGGGCATCTTTGCACATCTCTTTCTCTGCAAGAGGTCTCTGCAAAGCGTCTTTCTGCTGCAAGCAGACCTCTCTCGGTCTGCCTGCAGCACAACAGCGTGCAACGCGGATAAGGCCAGCAGAGTTGAGAGAGCGTCCTGGCAAACAGCGCAAAGGCCACTCGAGCTGGCATTTCACTGCTGTCAGCATCTGCACATTGTCTGGTTGATGCCCTCATTTTATAATCAAGCATTAACAGCCATCATTAGAGCTTCAGCTTTTCTTGGTGTTTACAAGTTGGAGAAGGTTTTAAGTGTAGTTAGGGAGGATGCAGACAGGTTTCTGGCAGAGAAGAAGAATAAGAATGAGATTTGGCAGCAAAACTGAGCTGCTTTCAAGAGAGAGAGAGGGGAAGACGGAGGTAAAAAGAGGAAGGAAAAAAAAGAGAAATAGCAGCACCATCATGCCAGCAGAAAGCTTCTTTCATCTTGGTGGGGCTGCCTTCTCTGTGGGTGCAGCTCTTGGCAGGTTGCCTGGCAGCGTAGGTGTTGTTCTCTGTACAAAAGTTCAGGGCTGCCAGATGAGCCGTATCACCTACATAGGGAACTTTGTCCTTTCAGTCTACAAATGATTTGCCTCCCTAGAGCAAGAAGTGTCCTGAACGAGCCCTGCATGAGAAGCTGTTGGTGCAGTCCGCCCTGGCAGCGAGGGGCATTTGTCTTGATCCAGAGCCCCCCCCCCCTTTTTTTTCTTTTCTTCCCACAAGGATCCGGATGCAGAGAGCACAGAAGCCCCAGGACATTAACTGGGGCTCCTGCTGAAGGGAAAGGGAGCAGTTGCAGAAGTGGACAGACATTTTTATGGCAAGAGCTAGAGGTGTTTGCATCCAGCTTAGCAACACACCACTCACAGTAACAACTACCGTGTATGTGAAGGCCAATCACGAGCAATTGCAGCCATGCCCTGAGCTGGTGGGACATAACCAGCTCTGATGCAAGCCCTGTTGGGCTGTGCCAGCCCTCTCAGACTTACACACCCATCCCCTCAGCTCTTGGTTTACATGGAGCAAGAGCAGAACGGGTTCATTCAGCTTGCAGTAACGCTGCAGCACAGGCGGCAGCTGGCTACCTTGTGCCTGGCCCGCTGTATCAAGGGAGGACAACCTACAGCTTGTTACCAAGATCTCTAGTTTTTGTTTGGTGCACTTCATAGGATGCATGTTGCTGGTGCTATACAGGCAGGCCATGAAGTGCTAGACCATACCATCACAGTGCAGCACATGACAGAGTTTACTTCAGGAAGAAATGCCCTGTCACATCTGTTGTAAAGAAAACAGAACTATGCTCTTTCTAGCCGTGCCAAAGTACACAAAAGTAGAGCCTATGCCTTTTCTGGAGCTGAAGGAGGTGAAATTGTGACCTAACATGCTCTGTGTATGTCACTGGACTGCACTATGTCACTGGGGCTGTATCATTTCATTCACTTAACTCCTGTGATTCATCCATTCCTAAGGAGGTCTATGCAAATGTTCACTGCTCTTTACACACTGCTGAAGGAAAGCTTTCTCCACGAGATGCAATACAGTATTTTCAGCTGACCAAGCAATCTACACTTATAAAATCTAAGACCTTAGCTATGCAAATTGAAGAATAATGGGATCATCAAATCCCTTGTTCACAGATAGGAAGGCACAGGAATATGAAAGACAAAAATCTCCCTGCAGCTGAATGAGGTCACTCACCACAGAGGTACAGTGGCCAGATAGGGCTTGGCTCCACACACCATTTCTCCTTGGTTACCTGGAGATCTTTTCTTCATGTGGCTGCTGCTAGATGCCTATCTCACATACAGGTGGATCCCTGGGACTGGTTAGCAGAGATGATTCGGCTATATACAGGACCTCCCTATCCATACCACAGTTACGGGAATGGTTTGGTTCCTTCTGCCCACAACTCTGAACTACAACATCTCATGTTTCCTTCTCCGTGTCTTTGGAATAGGGGAGCTCCAGCCATCATTAATATAATATACATTTGTAATGGCTAGGGTCAACTAAAGCAAATATACCTGCCAGCAAACAAAGCCAGAATGATAGAGTCCAAATAGTTGTATTATACCCTTATCCCATAGCCTATCAGCACAGCATGAAGCACCATACTGTTTTCCCATCAGTTCACAGTCCAACATCAGTCATCTATTCAAAACTCTTCATTGCTACCTGAAAAATTCTCTCTCTCTCTCTCTCTCTCTCTCTCTCTCTCTCTCTCTCTCCATTTACAACTTGCAATGGACAGCTACATTCCCAGTAGCTCATGAAGGGGAGAAACAGAAAACTCAGAGAGGCTAGGCCAAGCCCACGGAGATGGCTTACACGTGATGTCTGAAGAAATGAAAACGATAACTACTTTCAGGACTAAAGTCACAGCTATTTTGGGGGGGGGGGGTTGACCTCCTTCTGCCTGTCTAGTCATACAAAGACCTGCAGCCACAGTCAAATTCAGAAGTGAAGGAGATAGATCAAACTATTTGGGGGAGATAGATCAAACTATTTTTCCTAGAAGCTAGAAAAGACATAAGGAGAATGTGCTGTTTTACTATTTTTTCTTCCATTTTTAAAAACCTGGAAAGTGTGCCATAGCACAGAAGTAGAAAAATTCATGGTCCTTGGTCTAAATTGTAGCTTTAGGTCTTTGTTCAGTGTTGTTGTACTGATAAACATGAAGAGAGAAGCTAGGGTAAGTGGCTGTGCTAACACAACAGTGGTGGTGCAGGCACAACCTGACCTGTGTTGACAACATCTCCCAACAGTTGCAACATGATGGCAGTAGCTGAAGCCTGCATGAGCTCATAACTCTAGCACAGAGTGGCTCATTATGCTGGCGGGAAGCCTATTATGAGACTGAGAGATGCTCTGAAGTCACCTGTGGCTAAATTGTCAGGCTTGTTATTTCACTCTTTGAAATTTATTTGGGAACTTATAAAAATAAGATCTCAAAAGAAAAATAGCGTCTGCCTGAGATTCCTGAGTTGCTCAGGCTATAAAAACAGGAATAGTTATTCCTGTAGCCAAGTGCTGTAGTACATAGGTGACCCTGTGCAATACAGATATTGTGTTTTATTAAAAAAAAATGAAACTGGTTCTCTGGAAACGCATCAGATAGGTCTTCCCTCAAAGTATATTGTCGCTTGGTCAGAATAGTCAGTTCCTTCAGTTTCTTCTCCTACATACACAAGAGTAGACTATATGCAAAGATTTGGGTATTTGAGGTTCTCTATAGGATACTTATCTGTAAATAAATACCTGTTAGCACCTAGATTTTCAGAAGCATCAACAGCAGTAGCTGATTGCCAGGACTATACTAAAATCCAGTCTCCTCTTTCAGCCCCTATGTAATGCTGAGCTCCTGATTCTTTAGAGTCCAAATTTTCATTGGCCCCAATTTTCGAAAGTGCTCATAGAAGTCCATGAGAAGCCAGATACGTTCTTTTAAGCTACTGGTGTAAGGAGATTAACAAAAGCACAGAATTAAAAAAAAATCTTGACCTACAAATCTCCACTACTTAAAAGAGTTTGTCAATATTCCTCAGCTGCTTCCCTGGGAACATTTAATGACAGTTTACTTTGCTACACATGCATGGGTAGTATATAATCCTTATGCCACCACTGACTTTGAGCATTCTTCATGACTGGAGGCATTTTTTTTTCCCTTCTTACTTTTGATCTCCCGAGTCTGTTATCCCTGTAGTAGCAAAGCTATTTGTCCTTTAAAGTAAGCATGTGGTAATCCACAAAATCCATGATTCATAATGAAATTGGCTTCAGTCTGCAGCAGTTTAATGGTTGTCTCAACCCAGCACAACTGGCAATTTTGGCAGAGAGCAGCTGCAACCCCTCCCTGAAGCAGTAACATCTGAAGTGTTGGACAAACTGGGCAGTTGATGATAACCAGTATAAAACGTGATATATGGTATAGCTCTGGGTAAATTAGAGACTGCTTTAATTTGAGTCTGTCCAACCAAATCTAGCAGCAGTAAGTGTTTTGACTGTTTGCATTAGTTATAAAATTAATATTAAAATTAGACTTGACTCTTAAAGATCAGCTTTGAATCTTTTAAGACTACCACCCATGATGTGCACTGAATTCGATCTATTGGAAAAAACAATAAATATATGGTGATACTCTTTAATTACAGAGAATAAGGTGTTCAAATTTATGCTGCACAGTCAACTGTAACATTTTTTGAACTATCATTTTTTTTCCTATGTGGTATATAGACTCCTCATTTGTATTACTGTGTACATACTATATTATTACAATATAACTATGTCTGTGTATTTAAATAAAAGAATCTAGGAAAATGTGCCTGCATTACAGTCCATGTAGGTTAGGCTGATGCTCTTCCAGGCAGACACAATGCCTTCATCATGCCACAACTTTTTTCCCTTCAGAATACAACTTAAATGCTGTTGCTGTGCTACTGGCACTCTGTTAAAATGTATGTTTGAAAGGGCATTAATTTCAGTCTACAGTCCTATGGTATTTTAGTAAACCTGCCTTGCAATGTTCAGCAAAAAATCTGCCCCTCGATTTAGAAACTACCACATACCACAGTTTACAAATGGCAATTGGTTGGGACATCATTTTCTCTTGTAGAAGGAAACAATAATCTATTTCTCTCTGTTCCTGAACATATACAGCTTGCTGGGTACAGCGAGTGAAGCTGAGCCAGTCCTTTGTTTCCTTTGATCCAGAAAAGCCTGCGCCCGTTTCCTTCTGCCGGGGCAACTTCAGAAGCACAAATGTTCAAAGTGCTACTTGTTTTCTCATCCCCTGTTTACGCTCTGGCTTTCTCCAGGATGTTCCTGTTGGTTTGAAATTTCCCAGGATTAATTTTAGCTCCAAAGCGATTTTTTTTTTCTTGGAAAGCTTTAACTGAAGAGTGTCTTAAAAATTTTAGTACTCTAAGAATGGAAGCACCGTCCCTTTTAGAGAGAAAAAGTCAAGTAGTTCTTGTGCCTTACCACTACAGGAGAAAAAAGGAGCAGTCGTTAAATCAGTTTCAGTGAAATTGGGAAAGACCCGTCAGAACAGTTAAAGAGAGACATGGGAAGGAGAGAGGAGAGAATGTTGAAAATATTCTTATATAAAGAGTATAATATTTTTGGTGTTTGTTTACATTTTTCACAGACTTGGCTAAAGATGGAAAGAGCAAAGTATGTGTCCAGAACAACACAAAACGAGGTCTTCTTGTGCTGTTTCTTATTCTGAGTTGTGTAAGCTTGGTTCTAAGGTTAAAATGACCATATGCATCTCCTTGACATGTTAAAAACATCCACAAAATCTGTAAGCAAATACAAAGATTTACCCAAACACTGCTATTTTTGGCATTCTCAGCTTCCTGCAAAATAGCTTTCATTCAAGCTGTGCTGACTGGCCAATTTCTGCATTGTATCCAAGCAGTCAGCACCAACTTTTGTTGCCAGCTTCAAGTTCATAAACCAAACAGGAGAGAAGTGCTGGTGTTTCCACAAGTTGCCCAAGGATTTCCCTTCATTTGAAGAAGTATACATCAGCACCCAGTGCCCAGCACCCAGCTGAGGGCACCCCAGGGGCCTGACTGTTCCCACCTGTTCAGAGAATATATTGTACTCTACCACCTGGATGATGCTTTCATTTCAGTGTTGATGTTCAGATGTGCTTCTCCCCCTCCTGCTTAGTTTTCTAAGCAGAAATCGCTTTCTTCTCTTTAGGTATGTGTACCAGAAGCATTTCTCTTCTAAATATCCCCTGAGTCTTTGGGTCACCTGCAGCACTGCTTTCTAGATGGTACAGAAAAAGTCAAAGCAGAAGGTTCCTGGGGTGCTGGTACCCACCACGGAGCTGGGCTGGGGCCTCACTGCTGCAGGGCAGGAAAACTGGGTGGGCTGGAGCTAGTCAGCTGGAGGACAGCCGGTCAGAATAAGCATAGCAGCAGGCCTGCATTTCTGGCCAAAGCCCTGGAGATGTTGTGCTATGCCATGCGTGTTTTTTTTTTTTTTTTTTTTTTTTTTTTTTGCATAAGAGCCACATTAGGATTAGTGCTGTGTGAGCACTACTGCAGTTTGATGTGACTCAGGAGTCTCTGCGTATTTTGTCACCCTGTGTATTCAATCTCAGTCTGTAAGTATGGTTCACGTTTGGTAATACATCCTAAGTGATGGCAAACAGGAGTGTCTTTTAAAAACAAGCCAACAGCAACCTCCTCCATCTCCCAAGCACATGCACTGAAAAGAAAGGGGAACTGTCTCCATGAGCCCTTCCTGGGGCCATGGACCTGCTGTTGCCCTGCACACGGACACCTCAGCTCAGCGGGTGCCACCAAAACCACAGGCACGGGAACAAGTGTGGGGACTACTGATCTTGGCTGCTTTGCCACGATGCAGATCAGTATTGGCTGCTCAGTGGCTTTTATGCAATCCTTTCCTTCACATTTCATTGAATAAATGGAAAAAAGACAAGACCTTTATCCTTTCCCCATTGGCTGAGGCAATGCGTTAGCAGTACTACAACAACCAAATCTCTCTAGCCTTCGAATAAGGGGACATTGTGAAAAACATTATGAAGTGAACACGCGCTGCCTTTTCCAGGTGGCACCTGCTGTTTTTCTATGAAATCACATGGTTTCATGTTTTCCCCTAAGCCTTGGATGACCTTTTCTTAGCTCTTCCCATTTGCCCTAACACTTCAGTGTAAGCAGGCACCTCAGCATGGGGCACCTGGCCTGGGACCCAGGATGGAGAAGTCTCTGAGGGAGAAGACTAGCTCTCCTCCACACCTTGCTCCCAGCTACGCTGTGGCAGGGGGTGTTCCTCCATATGCAGCTCCCTATATGGTTATTAGAGCCTTTAATTTTCAAAGATTATATATTTCAGCCATCCATACAGGAAGAAGTTAGTTCTTCCTACCAACACTCCACCCAGGAGCAGTTTATCTCTATGCAGATAGGTTTAAAAGGCACTTGGACCATTTGTAAGTGTGGGTAAATCTGATAAAACAGATTTAATGCAGAAAAGGCTAGAAGAATTACCTCAGCCAGGTGCCATGGCACCATAGAAGACACCAGTCTTCTACACTGCTGGATGTCACCACCATATCTTTTGGAAATCTTTCAAAATAAACTCCAGGTAAATATTATTTAAAAATCTGGGCTGAACAGATGATGCTGATACAACAAAAATGTTATGACATAATTTTTTTTAATTTACTTATCAATGTAAGTACCCTTGTTAATTAATTGCAGTTCTTTTTGAAATATGTGAAGATGGTAACCAGGGTTTGCCAAATGAGTGGGGAAATATTTCTGAATTTCTGTGGTAACAACGGAGATCAAATCTGAACAAACACCACTTAGAAACTCTCTGCCTCTCTGCTGCCAGGACAGGTCTACGCCCCCGACAGAGACGCACAGCCACCTTCCTTGCCGCATTAGCACGTACTCCTTTATGTCAAACCCACAAACTATGCCCACTTTGCATGCATCTCG
Organism: Rhea pennata; assembly: GCF_028389875.1. Classification (NCBI taxonomy): domain Eukaryota; kingdom Metazoa; phylum Chordata; class Aves; order Rheiformes; family Rheidae; genus Rhea; species Rhea pennata. The sequence goes on from NC_084663.1 coordinate 119,831,551, forward strand.
TGCCACTGAAAGAGAAATGCAATCCTAGGGACGCTCCTCCCTGGTGAAGCAAGCCAGGCACATGCCTCCGAGGGCGTGGTGATCCGGGTGCTGCTTTTTCACTCATTAAGATTATTTTATTCATCCCTGTCAATGATATTGATGAGTAAAACTGCTACTGTAATTCATGGAAATTGCATGCAACACCCCTCACAGATATGTATTTTTCCCCTCTTAATATAAGTGGTGTCACGTATGTCTAAACACACACGTTCAGTTCATGAGTCATTACTAATGGCAGTGGTCATCTCCAGTGCATGTTTTAAACCCCGAATCCTCACTTGTCACTATCATCAAAATACTTCTTCCTGCAATCTAAAAGCTTCACCTCTCTTTCCTAATGTCTTCGCCTCCCACATCTGAAAGACACCAATACCATTACAGTTGTTATTCTTACTGCCTGAATCTCCAGCACACTCTTGCTAATCACTCTCTTTTTGTGTGTGTGTAGTAAATAAATTCAAATCTTCTCTAACCACTAAAAAGTCATGTTATGTACTTTGACACATGAGTTTCATTGAATTTTCCCCAGGCTGAAAAAATATCTGCACCTTGCTTCTGCTGAATGAGGAAGTAGAGAGTAAAAGGAATTTCTAATTTGGCAATATGAGGTTTACCTACTTTTCCCATATGTTGAACAGGTAAGTTTGAAAAACACCATGATTTGGGACATGAAAAAAATACCATTGGAAAAATTTTCAAAATCTCAAATTGACATCAACATGGTAGGACATGCTCTGTTGAGCAACTCCCTTAGTCACTCACAGCAGCAAACACTGATACTTGTGTATTTCTCATATCACTGCCATCACTTAGACATTTCATTTCTTGCACAACATTCATGTGGTGACTGACCCATGCCCCAGCAGCCAGTCACCTTATGTGCTTCTCTCATACGCATCATATCATATACATTTCTCTCCCTAATATTTCTATTTAGGTCATAAATTTTAGAGTGACTCTCAATCTCACACCATTTTTCTTGCTATGTTTCCTATGCTTCCAAGTCTATCTAATCATAGCATTATACTGGAACTATTATTCTTTCTTGTGTTTCCGTTGGTACAACTGGAAGTACCTATTCCTATCTTACTCATTTCAAACTTGGACTTCTTTCTTCTTCTTCTTTTTTTTTTTTTTTAATTTTTAATTTTCCTAAAAGTTTTGGGGAAAACTTCCAGGAATCCAAAGTAGCAAAAGTATCTTTATCACCCTTATCAATTCTCTTTAGTTTTACCTGGTCTTCTAGAGGAGGCTCATAAAAGTAAAAAAAATGTTACGAAAACCACCTGCTGCTTATTCACAGGTGTGTACAATGTATTAGAGTTTGATGTAAACTAATCATACTGGCCTTGTGGGTGGATAAAAGCTTACAAAGAGTAACTTTTAAATGAGGTTGAATAGAGGTACCAAGACATAATGAATAAAGAAATACGCCTTGATACTCCACTTTAGCAGACCTTCTATGAGAAAATTCCTTTTCTGAACCACGTGTCTGATGTCACTACTATGGCCCTTGAAGTAAAACCCACGGAATTCAGACTTCCTGACAGTAGGTACTGAGTTCTCCCTACTATTGAAGCTAAAAAAGAGGCCTCATTAAAGATGCAATTCAATGTTGCAGTAAAACATCTAGTAACTGAAAGAGATAGATCCTAGATTCAGAAAAACATTATCCCGACTAAGTCTGATGAAGGAGCATTAGAAAATGCTTCTGGATACCACTTCCCAGGCATTTCTACCATTTCTGGCACAAGTCCCTCAAAGCTGAGCATGCAACATCAATCCCTGATGGCAACACAAAGCCATCTCACTCCCATTGAAAAAGCCGGCAACCATAACTGAGCAGCTCCCAAGTCAGCTGTCTTCATGGGGTGGTGCTGGTGTTCAGGAGCAGACCACCCTGGGCACACGAGCAGCTGAAAAGGGGTAAAGAAGAGACACATTAATCCTTTGAACAAAGCTCAGGAGCTTCTGCTGTAGCTGTGTGCATGTCCTGGCTGACATACGTCCCAGAGGTTGAAGATGGGATTCCTCTTGTCTAATTTTAGATGCCTATAGGGTCTGAGCCAATCATTAAGGTAAATTTCTTTGTAGTCAGTTCATCTGGTCTATTTCAGATGCTTGCAGTAAGATGAGGTGAATCTTGCTCTACAAGGACGTTGCCTATAAAGTGAGCCTGGAGTGGGGTACCTGAGTTGGAGATATTTACAATGTAAATGTCTAAGATTAAGTAGGATAAATTCTACTTCTTGTCCAGAAACAGGCAAGCCTAAAGTAAAAGCTTGAATGCACATGGTTTTATGTTATGTCTTATTATTTCTATATTATACTACTCACATAATTTTACATTTTAGGAATGCACAATGAAATTGAGATCTGCTTTTTTGACTGCAGAGCCAGCAGGCACTAAACCCAGCCTGAAGCTGTCCTCTTCTTAGAATTAATTTTTTTAGCGTATGGGAGCTCAGGTTGCCAAAAAAGGGGAACATTGGCTAAACTGTCTCACCAAACAGGCTGACAAATTCTTAGAGGTCCCTCATTCCTTGCCTCATGGGGTTGACTCTGGCAACCTGTACTCTCCAGAGCAATGCTAAAGCCAATGAAACCATGTGCCTGCCTAAGGTGAGCCTGAGGTTGGCTCCATCAGTCAGAGAGTAGGAACACAGTGCCAACAACATTCGCACAATTATCTGGCTCAGGTTTTGAAACCTCTCTTCAACAGCAATGATTCAGCAGCTGATTGCTGTTCATTTACTGGAAACTGCTTCTCATCACTCAGAAGGGAAAACAACTGGAAATGGCCTGTATCATTCAATTTTACATTAGACAAGACCATTATGGACAATTGTAAACTTACCGAAAAAAAAAGAAAAGAAGAACAAAAAGACATAAGAAAAAAGAACTAAAAGACATGTACTGAAAAGCTCCAAAATCAAAACATTTTTTCTTTCAAGAACCTTTTAATTTTCATGTTAACATAATGTTCCTTTTATTTGCCTTCTGTTTTTCTGACCTTCTGGGTGTGCACTTCCCATTTTTCTCTGATCTCGTAAAGACTAGAAGCTCTTAAACACATACGCCACTCCCCCTACAGATACACACACACACATGCACACACACACACGTAGGTGCACACACATGCCTAGACACACACACCCGCACACATTCATGCACACTAAATGTCTTTTGTAACTACTTGGTACTGAGAATACAGCAATTCAGGGAAAAAAAAGGTGGGGGGATTAAAACTACATTTTTGCAAGATCCAAGAGAAAAATCATAAGAGTTAATGTTGCGACTGACATCATGGCTAGCCTATCAAAGACTGACCTGAGATTCTCCAGAGCAAAAAGCGTGAGTGACTGGCACCTGTGGAAGCTGCTGCAACACTCCACAGTCCTTGGGAGTGCAAGAATGAATACACAAAGCCCAGGACCCCATCCAGAGCTTGCAAAAGCCAATGGGCATGCTGTGACTTCAGAAGATCACATCCTTGGGACTACTGCTTCAACAAACAGTAGCATCAAGTCCTGGAAGTTCTGAACTGAAGAGCAGTGGCCTGTTCTGCTATCTCTGCTATGCTGTTTTGATGCGTAATCTGTCTGTTGAAAGACTGACACCTGCTAAGAGCTTGCCCACAATGTTTAAAACAGTTTGTGTTTTGGGACTGAATAAATGTAAGGAGAACAGTGTGCCAATAGCACAAGTCCTGTGTCTTCACTTGGGCTCTTTAAGGCTGACACAATGCAAAGAACAGACAAGGTCCCACATCTATTCGAATTCCACATTACTCTACATTTCTAGGGCAAACATCTTCTAATACTTCACATCTTTGGTTTGATCATAGCTTCTTGGTTCTAACAAATACTTGTTAACATTTACATAGCAAACTAAAGACTGTGTTGCTCATCACAGCACCCCTCCAACATATTGAGCTGTGCTGTGGCTTCATCACATTTGACATCCCATCAGGGTTACCTACAAGTCTCCTGCAATGGGTGGAGAGGAGTTGCAACATTTTCCCAGAACACGTGTCTACAAAACCTCTACGACACAGGGCTATCTATGTAGCCTGCCTAAATCAGTGACACTTGAGGCCACATCCTGCCATGGGTAATATAAGAAGTTTTTATCAGGTGTGTAATGGTTCCTAATGAAGAGCAAACTAGTGGGAGTTGCACTGAACAGTCTTAACTTGCATGATATCATCTTTGCAAAGGGAGACAGCAGAGAGCTATGCCAAGCTCGCTGATGGTGACTCTCCAGCTGTGACTTTTAGTTTCTCCAGAACAACCTACTTTGTTTGTACTGTCACCGAGAGACCAGGACAGGTAGCTCTCCTCAGCTCAGTTCTTCTGGGCCTTGATACTATTGTTTGTGGATGGCCATTAATCCTAGGAATATGATCCTCTGGAGTTATAGCATTTCCATGGGTTCAGTTGAACTTCAGACTAGTCATTGGTTATTTCCATGTCCTTGGTTACTTCCACATTTTCAAAGAAAAGTTAATTCACAAGTGTACATTACAAACCCAGGATTTTAGTCAATGTGATACATATTTTGAAAATCTGCCGTATATTCAATAGATGAAAACCAACAACAATTCATGCCTGAATATATATCATCTTTTACATGCTTTCCACAGTTTTCTCGCACCTACAGAACTCTTCTCTCACCAGGTGCATCCCATCCCCATATAAAGTCAATATAATTGGCCACATGCTCTCGGAAGTACTCATCCCTGATGGTGGGAAAGGAGAGAGAGGCCTAGAGTCATACACCTCCTTTTGGGGCCTGCATTCTTCCTAATGGCTCCAGAAGTCCCACCTTCTCCACTGATATCCATGCAAAAAGGCAGCTCTGGGGATCCTTGTCCCCAGCTCCAGCAAGTATGAAATTAGCAAAAGTGACAGTGGCACGGGTGAAGGGAGGCTGCATGCATGCTCCAGCCCACCACCCTCAGCAACAAGGAAGGAGGGCACTTGACTCTGGCTGGTTTCCTTTCACTTGTGAGCAGAACAAATAAGACCAGACTCTTGGTCCCAAACTAATAAACTTTCTGCCTCATGGAAATCTTTGTGACTCTCTTCCCTTGATTCCCCTCATGCACTCTCAAGGACCAGGTGGTTTCTGGGATTTAGCTAGGGAGCATGAGTAGCCAAGCCACCAGCTCCCTGAGAAGGTCTTTATTAATGGGCACCTATAGGCTCCCTTGTACCTTATGGAGAGAGAATAGGCCATGTCCAATGCTCTCCCTCTTGCTGCAACATCCTCTCTAATTACTAGCACGCAGCTGGGATTATGGTTTATCTTTCCTCTCACCCAGATTCTCCCGTATCCTCCCTGGCTCATGCTTCCCGTTCACCACTACCGATGCCAAGCCTTGAGGTTGGATTCTCCTTCCCCAGAGATACAAATCTGCCTTCCAGCTCATCTCCACAGTTTAACCAGGCAAGATGCTTCCTCTACTCCACCTCTCTTCGTCAAAACCTTTTTTCCTCCAGGCCACCATCTCTCCTCACTGCTGCCACAGCTTCCTTCTCCAGGAGACCACCAGCTCCTGCACAGGTAGACCACCACTGCCTGTCTCTCTGCTCAAAGTAACCCTGAGCATGGCGCTCTGATGGACTGGGAACTAATAGTCAACAAGTAAACTCATGTCCTATCTTTCCTTCTTGTCATCAGGGCCTACCTGAAACAAAGTCCCATCTCTCTCAGCCACAGCCTTTTCCGTTCTCCCTTCCCTCCTCCTTCTGCTCTCCTGGAGGTCAATCTCAAGTGCCTTTGGTTTGAGGGATTCTCAGGAGCTCCAGGACCTCAGATTCAGTTCTTAGGCCTAGCCTCTCCCTCCTTCTTACAGTATATAATTTTGTATAGAAATTATCTGGCTTTATCAGCATCTAAAAAGGACTTAATTTCAACTAGTTACTCTTCCTAAAACCAACAAGATAGAGATCTAAGACTGTTAGGGTGCCAAGCCCCCAGACGGTGTCCATTTCTCCACACAGACTGACAGAAGGAGCTAGATCTGGATGACTCACTGGTGCTGCAGGAGTTAACAGAAACAAAACCTGTCTGGGTCACTCAACTGTCCCCTCTTCAACTCTTACCAACTGCCAGCAACTCCCCAAATCTCTGCACTTCACTCACACTGCCTCCGAAGTTAACTTTTCTGTTCTGCCACTACCTTGTAAGTTCCTTCTCCTCATATCCTATTTTTCCCACCTTGCTTATTCCAGGTTGTAATTACATTACTCACGATAGGTCAAGCAAAGTGATGTCACAAGGTTGGTAAAACCACTGGTCAGATTTCCCCCTTGCTAAGCCAGTAGGATTTGATTTTTGGCCCCAGCCCTGTGAGCATGCACATACTTGTTTAATTGTACGAATGAGTTGTACTGCTAAATGTGTTGGGACTATGCCCATGTGTGAAGGAAAGCACGTGCCCACAAGCATGGAGGCTTATGGCAGCAGAAAGGAAAGGAATTAGACTACTCTGGCTAGCTCTGGAGGTCTGCTGTATCCCACAGTGGGCTCTGTTGTTACAAACAGGAAAAACAGGAAAACAGTAAGGTCTGTCTCTAAAGCCTCAGGTCAGACCAGCTGCAACAGGAATATATGGGTTAGGGAACCTTCCTCCAAAATAAGACAGGAACAGAGAGCAAATCAAAAAAAAAAAAAAAAAAAAAAAAAAAAAGCCAACAACCAGATGCTTCCTAGTCCTGCCCTGACACAAAAGTACCAGCACAGGAGCCCACACAAGGCATGAGATCAAACTATAGATAAATCCTATCACTTGTACTTTTAAATTAACACTCATCCATCACCACCACAGCTTGGACCAAGCTGTAACATTTTACAACATGTTAGTTTAGTACATGCAACACTTTCTTCTGACATTAAGAGCATCTCCTGCAAGCTAATTCACTCAACTACAAACTATTATATGATAAAATGTGCATATAGTAGGCTTAAGGACCAGGCAAAGAATAAAGGGTTTACACACACTATGAAAATTGTCAAGATCCAATGGAGACAGAGTTAGAGGCTGTTTGATTTAGGTCTACCAGCCGCTGCTGAGGTCTGAGACAGCTGAGCAGGAATAGAGTGCCCTATACAACCATCTACTTCCCAGTGAATACTTTTCCCCATTTTTGTAAAACAGCTCTCACCATTTCTAAACAGCTAAAAAGTTTCAAAGATTTCTGGTTTTGTGGGAGTTCAGTTCTGACCCAGCCTGTTGAAGTCAATGAAAGATCTCTATTGGCTGAAAGAAGCACTGGATCAAGTATGAGATGTGTTTATGAAAACTCTACAACAGAGCTTCAGGAAAACACACAGCACAGAGAATATGTGTATATATATGTATACACACACACACACATATATATACACATAAATATAGTATATATTTGTCCCCCATTACTAAGGATCTGACATTTTTCTTTTGGAGTAAAGACTCAAAGGTTCTCTGGCAGACAGCAACAGTTTTTCCATCAAAAATCTCAAGTCAGATTCAGATCACTAACCATATGTTCGGATTTTCTCTTGTACACTTTGGTTGTTTTCAACAAGAGTGAAGCCGTGAATGCATGCCAGCCCTTTATCCTTCCTACAAAGGGGAGAAATTTAGTCACGATACATCCATCATTCCCAATTCTTCCAACAGCCTGAATACATCAACAGAAAGGCCTAGTCTAATGAAAAAACTTTATTTGGAAAAAAATAGTAAGTAAAACAAGTTTCCATATGTTTACCATAAAAATAACCTAGACTCCACCTTGGGGTGTATAAAAATACAGACTACAGATTGTATATTTTGGCATTAGTTAAAAAATGCCTTTGTAAACATACCCTATTAAAATTTAACTGCAGCTTTTATCATTTACTCAAGTAACATATGAAAGGACTAGTACACATTTATCACAGAAGCAGTCATTTTATCAGGGCTTAGTAATAGCAGTGATGTATTGTGCAATTTGCAGTGCATGCCTGGTTTACAATACATTACTGGTGAGTACTATCCATACACATCTGTAAAGTATCCTTTAAAGTGTATCCAGAAAAATTAACACCTATCAAAAAAAAGTAATAGGAGCAGCAGACATTTCAGTTTTGCAGATAAGACTTTAAGTTAACATAAGTGGTTTGCATCCAGACTGTTGGCCAAGATAGTACTGCCACATGTGGACAATACTGTGACAGGAGGACAAGTTTCATATATATTTTTGTTCATGGTTACAAGATGAAATTAGGGCAGATAGCCCCAGATAGCTCTAGACTGAGATGTAGAGCCATTTTTTGGCCATAGCTTTTACAGTACCAAAATAAGTGCTGCAAGGGTTCATATAACTCTTTCAGCTGTCAAGTCTGGGTCCTTCCCATTTAGTTTGGATTTTAATGAGCTAGAGAAGTTTGAAAGATTTCTGATCTTCCTCAGAAGCAGCTTATATGATCCACTGAATTTTGCATCGCTGCAGCAATTGCCAAAATATATACCACCCACAGGCCAGGTATCCTGCAGTGCTGGTGGCAAACCAAGATCAAGTGGTAACAGCAATGAATGCATTTGAGTCCTGGCTGAAACAAAGAAAGAAATTGCAGAACTACTTTAACAGATTAATTCTAGGCCTTTCGAAGTATTCACTACTTTTACTAGAAACAGAGCAACAGAACAGGGAGAGTTTAAATGAAATAGTTATGCTGAACCATCACAGCTACTCAAGTGCAGCTGAATAATTCTCCAGTTACTTTACTGAAGCAGCAAGAACCATATCAGTACCATACATCATTACTATTTCTAAGACTTGATGGGTGTATTTGCATAAGATTTGGGCATGAGTGACATGTTACAGTGGCATGAGGTGCAAACAATCATGTGAGTGTGGCTAGCAAGTGTTACACTCCTGCTGTTACTATGCAGTATCATGAATTTACATAGAAACTAAACCCCATATAGTAGAGGCACTGAGTACCTTCCTCCTTCAGCTTCTCTGAGGTTACTCTGCTGTATTAAGGAACGGGGACTCCTATTTATTTTTGAAATTGAAGGCTTTCTGTATATTAACTATATTGCCTTGAAATTCCACATATTAAGGTCTGCAATTCAGTGCAAAAACAATAAATGACTTTCTGTCCTTTCAAGTGGGAAAGCTTTCATCATTACAAAAGAGGAAAAACAGGAGGAAAGTTAAGAGGATCTGCAGGTGGACAGCACAAAGCCTCCTTTGAGTTCAGAGGCAAAGACAGTTGCTCAATAAACACTCTGCTGTTTATTTTTTTGAATGCGTATGAGATGGGGAATTCAAAGGATTATATTCAGTACAGCTTAGTCTTGTAAAACACATATTCCAAGACCTGCATGCATCGCCAAATGTTACAGCCCATTTCATGGGACTTGAATATATCACTTCTGTTGTTTCTGTTGCAAGAAAAATATCCTGAATGCAGTGCGGTGTTTGATTTTGTAGCAAAGCAGATACTGGCAGTATATGGATTAACTAATTAACTCTATTTACATAAGGGAAAGTTTGTTTTGATGTAGGATGAAAATGACTGGAAAATATAAGTCAGATATTTCATCTTTTCTTTCACATGTGCCAAGCACACGTGCTAGCAATATCCCCAAGCTATTCATCACATTCTATTTACTGTGGCTTAACCCCTCGGCCTCATGAAAGAAAGTTGTTTCTTGCTCCAAGCTGAGAATATGCATTAAATAAATCTGTACACAACACATCATTGTGCTCCAGAAGAGTTTTTTCTTGAGGAGAACTTGAGAGACTGGGAAGAGTGGACATCAGGTTCATGCCAGATTATTTCTGGAGGTAGCTTATGTACAAATGTAAGGGAGTATCCAGCAGGAGATGCTGATGAAAAGCATTCAAGTGACAAAGACCTGGTGACATTTCTCAGCTATACGATTACAGAAGCGTGTTCTTTCAGTCAGCACAATGTCACTGAATCGACAGCAATACTGCCAAACAAGGCCAAGCTTGGGGAAGCTGTGCATACATGTCCAGAAGCAGTATCTGCACTTTAACATCTGCTCTGCTTTATCGGTACATTTCACAGTCAGTGCTTTAAATACGTTATATTGCTGCAGTAAGGTACCTTTGAACCGTAGGCCTGCTGACTTGCATAAAAAATGTAGGACTAGGCAGAGCTCGCGCTCAGACAGCAATCCAAAGGGGCTATGGGAAGCCACTCTGATGATCTCCTGCCCTCCAGGAGATGGTGAGCCCTGTCCCAGCAGGGCACCTCGCTGCTGCCTTCCTACCTATACACAACAGCTAGAACCTCATGGCAGTGAGGAGCCACTGATAGGAAACTGAGGACCTAGGGACATTTCCCTAGTCTTACCTCTTCTAGGGTTTAGGGGTCACATTGCAGGAGGCATCTCTGTTGGGCTCACACAAGGCTCTGAGGGCACCAGGCAAGCTCCTTCAGGTGCCGAGGGAGCACAGCTGCAGAAAAAGGCAACCACTGCTTTTTTAACTAGGAACAGCAGTGGCAGGGCATGCCCTGGAGAAGGTGCAGATTGCTCTCCTTTCCTTCTGCTGGAGTTTGACTGCTGCCTGCCTGGTGTAAACATCCTGTTGAAATACTCAGGGACGAAGGAGAGCAAGCACTGCTACCTACGGTTAGGGTGATGGCCATTGCTCCCAGAAAGGGAGTCCTAGATTCTTCTATGTACTCTAATAAATACCTAATCTGAAATAGCAACCTGCACTCAGGGAAGTAACACCTAAATCCAAGGAAGAGCCTTAACCAGTCTGCAGGGTCATTCCCTTATTTACCAGACCTTCAATAACAAACATAGGTGACAAGGGGACCACAGCTTAGGGCATTTTGTTTGTTTGTCTGTTTTTGTGGCCCCCCATTAGCTGTGATAAGTGCCTCAGGAATCTGAGTCCGCTTCTGCACCAGAAAGTACAGCAGGGCCAAGACACGGCCCAAAACACTGCCCGCAGCTCTCCTCATACTTCACCGTCAGCACGTGCCCAGGCCAGCTGTGACCTGACACAACGAGTACCCACAGGAACAGCATGGACCAGGGACTGTCCCAATATGAGGTAGAAACAAGGCAATCCTGTTTTTCTAGGACGCCAGGAAGAGAATTAAGCTGTGCAAGCAGAAGTCATGCCCTCAGCACTGGAAAACAAGCACCAGTCCATTTTTATTTGCTACTGCAGATGTAACCTCAAGCACTATTTAGACAGCTTTGTTCTGCTTGAGTCTTTCTGTCAATCTAGTCTATTCTGCCTATGCATCTCCCAGCTACAACCTTCAGGCATTTTAAAAATTTCCTCTTACATTGCTGCACCAAAACACTAGCACCTTCTCTAGCAGCAGGATCAGGTCTTGTCTTGCCTCATCCTTTCTTTTCTGAGAGAGGCTGGAAAGCATTCTGGCACCCTTTAACATGAGAGAGGCTTTAAGTTCAAAGCACAAATAGCATGCTTTCATAAAGTGCTGATGACTGTAGTACAGACCTCAGATGTCACGCTTGCTTTGACTCCCTTTGCTAAAAAGAGGAGCCTCGTCACTGCCTTTACCAGGAACAGATGGGCCCCAGATTAATGAGGACTACGCAACTAGCTGATGGCCGTAAGAAGTGATTCAGCTGTACGCCCATGCCGGGTAGAGGGAAAAGATGGCTTCCAGTTTAGGTGCCAGGCTTCTGATCTCAGCCTGGCTTCAGGTCCAGGTTAGGCTACCGCCCCGTAGCAAACTATTTCATCTCGCCACACTTCGTACTTCCTTTCATGCCGGTTTCGGATGGGGAACTGAGTAGCCTTAGTCTCTCGACATTGGTTGGGATTTCTAGACCCAGGAGTAACGCCAATTATAAATAAGTAACAGAGGGGAGCAGATAGTTCATTCCACAGATTGCCAGGTTAAACAGCGACGACAGCCCAAAGAGCTGCCATGTCCTCTAGGATCAGCCCAAGCCCTTCTAGGGTCCCCAGGGGAACTGTCCAGTCACCACCCACTACAATGAGCAGGAAGATGTAGTAATTAGTCATGCCATCAGAATGCCCATTGTCTGGACAAAGTTGAAACAGCTGGAATGAATAATTGTTAAATTATGGTCAGCTGAACAAGGAGAACACCCACAAGGAGCAGCAAGAGCATTAGGAGTAATGGTTCTGTGGGTGACCACAATTATTCTTCTGTATTTTCTGGAAATAAGTAGCCCAGCAAAGCCACACAGCCAAAGATTGGTTTATTCTGAGGCTAATACCAAAATATCATAAAATAATTCACACAGAATATTTCTTTTCTTGACCAAATGTTATTATCTGACACAGTGCAGAGCTTCAGCAAAACTATGCTATATTATGACTTCAGCTGGTGCAAATTGCCAGATACACTGGAGCTAACCTCGCTTCCCTGCTCTCACAGTGCTTGCTTCAGTTCACATTCACAATTTCCAGATGGTGCACGTTCAAAAATTTAACGGGAGAAGTTTGGCACGTGGCTTGCCCTCCCTGCCGTGATGCTCAGCGTGGCAGCTGGCTTGTGGCGAGAGCCTCTGACATTTTCAACCCCCTTGATGGACTTCCATATGTGAGCACTCAGCATCAGTGTCCTTCAGGTCACTGGCACCGGACAGCCCTAAAATGCCGCATTGCTGTGTCCTGATGGCATTGGTCCAATCACCTAATGCAGTTTCCTTTACGCAGCTTTCAAATCACAGACCATGGAAATACTTTATCTCATATAGTTGCAAAATTGTATCATTGTGAATAATATATCCTTCCTAATTAATAATTGTGAGATTGCCAACAAAATCGTAAAGATCCCTCTAATCATCTGCTCAGCCTAATATTTTCCCAAGTTTGAATAGATCATATTTCAGTAAATAGCATAACTTCTTAATTTAGGGGAAAGAGCTGTGACTTCAAATTTTAATTTCTTTATTCTATTTCCAAGCTAGATCTATTCAAGAATAACTTGTCAGAAAAATGCAGATGTGTAATATTAAAATTCCAGTGAATTGAGCAAATATTAAAGAGCGAAGAGAAAACCAGTGAGCTGCAAAAAAAAATAATTATTTGTTCAGATTAATTCATGCTGAGGTATCCTTGACCTATTTAAAGATAGGAGTTGTCAGTCTGAAAAAGAAACATAGAAGTTTAATGATATAGTGTTGAGATACAATAGACACTAAGATGAGATTGCTTTATGTTCAATAAACTTTATTAGCTTTGTCATGCATTACTTTTTACGCATTTTGGCATTTTCCCTGACCTGGGAAGTTGGAAATTAGAATTTGTTGGTGTGTTTGGTTAGGTTAGTTACTTAATAAAGCCTATAAAAATGGGGCAAACTTAAGTTAAATTTAACTACTTTAGAAAAAAAAAAAGTCCAAAAACCAGATGAACCTTAAACCAAAAATTTATCACTACTAGAAAATACTTCTCAGCCACGTCACAACTCCTTTTCCTGCCATATATAAATATCTCAGTAATTAAAGTACTCATTTGAGGTACTGGAGATACTTAATGAAAACTGCTGACTTTTTTCCTGATTTAGAGGCTTATGACCCTGGGCTCGCAGTATACTTTTTTATTTTATTTATTTATTTATTTATTTTGATGGGTCGGGTCTCATTTGCACTTCCACAGAAGTGAATGGAAGCAAGAGTTGAACCCTCACAACTCCTCCCAAACTGGAAGCCTTGTTCCTACCCAACCTTACCCACGGCACAATAGTTACCATGTCAGAACCCCAACTACCATGTCATCACCCTCTCCTGACAGGGAAGGGAGGCAGTACTTAAGTAAGGGGCATCTTGAAGCAAGTAGGGTGAGAAACTAGGACTTGATTTCACTAGGCTTTGCATCAATGGGGGAAAATGCTCAGCAGTTTAAAAAGCTTTTAAAACATCCATTTGGATGCCCCATGCTTGCAGCACTCCACAGTTGCTATCAAAGCCTGGCAGGTCCGTAAGACCAGACCCACAGCTGGTGTGAATCAGTGCAGCTCTGCTAGTGTCAGTGAAGCCGTATTGATTTACACCAGCTGAGGACCCAATTCAAGGTACACCAAATCACTGAGGGGGAAAAAAAATCCATAGAGGCAGTTGGCAGGGGGATGTGCTGCAACTCAGCCTGAAACAACTCTCAAGGTTGATTCTGTTTTTAAAGGACACATGCAACTGGTCAATAAGGTGTGCTAAATTGTGGGCTGGCCACCTTCCCAAGCACTGCCATCATCACTGCTCTGTGAAACAGAGCAGTGTCACTACAAACAAACCTCACAAAATGACAAGGTAGATGAAGACTGACAAGGGATCTTATCAATGTCTCTAAGTACCTGAAGGGACGATGTCAAGGGGATGAGGCTAAACTCCTTTCAGTTGTCCCATGTGACAGGACAAGAGGAAACGGGCCAATACTGAACCACAGGAAGTTCCACCTGAACGTGAGGGGGAATTTCTTACCTGTGAGAGTGACGGAGCACTGGACCAGGTTGCCCAGAGAGGTTGTGGAGTCTCCTTCTCTGGAGATCTTCAAGGCCCACCTGGATGCAACCCTGTCTAACATGCTCTAGGTGACCCTGCTTGAGCAGGGGGGTTGGACTAGATGATCTCCAGAGGTCCAACCTTACCGATTCTGTGATTCTATGATTCTATGAATGCTTGTGTGAGGGAAGCAAATGTTACACAAATAGTTCAGTTGTCTATAGCTTCCCCTATAGGAAGGCAGAAAAAAGCAGGCTGGCCCCAAAAGAGACTGTCTGGTTTCCAAACCCCACTATTGCCTGAATGGTGTTTCCATACTGCCAACTGTAGCAGAAGTCAACTTAATATCTGATGATAACTAATTGCGACATTACTAAGCAATAGAAAATACACCGTGAAAAAGCAGGAAAGGTCCTACTGAATTCTCAGTCTCTTGCTCTACTCTCAAATGCCAGCAGCCATATTACCCATCTTCAGAAATATTGCTCATTTACTTCCTCAGCTAAAATTGAGAAACATGTTCACAATTTTCCCAAGGAGTCCCAGACACAGGAATTCAAGAGGAAATGCTGTGACCTGAAAAATAAGAAACTAGAATTTATGAACTAGGAAGTCATTATTTCTTCCAAGACATCCTGAGTGAAATGGAAAAGCAGTGTATGCTGAGTGAAAACATGGCAAGAAGACAACTTTAAGTTTCACCTTTTGTAGATATCTATTTGTATCTCATTACCAACTGAGCGCCTCCTAAGGCTTAGCATATGGTATCATTTGGAGCACAATATAAAAATATTACACCCATCTGCGCACCTACACGTTTTCACTTGCCAGTTTCTATACTCATGAAATCAGATTATTTTAATATTATATTTAAAAATATATATTCCTTAAAGCAATGTTCCAGAATTGTTTTAAGGTATGTGTAAAGGCATTTGATCAGAAGAAACATTTCCAAAGAGAATAACATTTACTCTTGGGCTATTTTCTAACTCATTGATAGAGTGACGGGGTCCTAATGTGGAATTAAATGCAATTTATGATCATGGTATACTACTTTGAAATAAAGGAGAATTCATCTGTCATGTAATAAGCCTATTCAAGCCTATTCAATACATTAATTGTATTAGTTACTGATAGTCTTCATCCTGTAGCATCTGCTAGATCTTTTAAAGGTCCATAGTCAAGGCCAATTAGAGAATAAGATTGGAACAACAACAAGGGATAAACTTTCTTTGGGAGTCCCAGTTTCTATCTACAGAAACTTCACCATCAGAGAGTGCGTAAAGGGAGTGTGCATACAGCCAAATGTTATCTCGGGAAATTCCCCATCTCACAAGTTACCTGTTTAATTCCAGTGGCACTATTTTAATAATAGGTCTCCCTGTTTGATTCTCTTTATTTCACAAACTAGTTGTGCTGAAAAAGTGCCAGCTTTTTTTGTTTTGTTTTAATGGTAAAACAATTACTTTCTGATTCACTGGTCAGCTTCCTACCCTTTGAAATCTCTGGGTCACTTCAAGATGTGCAAGTCAGTAATAGCTTCAGGGGAAGGCTCATCTCACCAGCTATAAACTCTTTTCTTACCTGACTCTCTTGAGAACAAGACTTATTGACTGCTCATAATTCAAGTAAATGCTCAACATTTCATGACAAAGAGAAACATTCCAAATTATTTTTATCTCCTCCCTCAGAATAAATCCCCACACAGTTCATTTCCAGACATTCATCACCTCACACCAGAGGTAGAGCTTTGGTAACAAGGGAAGATCTAAGGAGAACGGCCTCCAGAGCATTAACCTGCTGAGCTGCCGCCCGGCTCAAGTTCTCGGAGTGGAACAGAAGCAAAGCAGAACCACATTCCACATGCGGAAGTCAAATGTTTTAACGGTATCTTTCAAGTGAAAATTTACCAACCACATGCCTGCACAGTTTGCTTAATTAACAAGACCTATAGTGACGTTGTTCTCTATGCTGGAATGGAGCTGTATGAAAGCATTGCATATCAAAGACAGATAAGAAATATAGCACTTTATTAAACAGAGCCATGGGAATAATTTGTTGCAAATACTAAAAACAAAACAAATTTTGTCTGTATCTGCTCAGGAATGGCCACAAGCTAAAGTGCAACTTTTCTTGAGTTTATCCTGTTTTTGTCATTTATCATTTCATCAAATGATTCTTGGTCTGTAAATCATTCATGTAAATAGAGAAAATTCAGTTTGTGTTCATCAGCTCTTCACAGGAGACGGAGGTGACATATTATTGTTCCAGTCCTCTAAAACAAAAGCGTAATGTCCTAAAACCTTTAGAAAAGTGTCCCGGTACAATTAAATAGTTTTTAACTGCTAGAAAACTGTCAGTTTTCAAGTTTTGATGTGGGTGTAGAGACCACCTCCGTTTATTTGGCTCATCTTTGCATGGGCTATTAGCATGAAACAGGGAAATACAGTTCAAAAGACCTGATAAACCAGAGCAAGCAGCAAGACTTCAGGCAGCTTGACTTGACGACTGCTGCTGCACTATTAGACAGAGGGAAAGGAGTCATAATAAATCATGACTCAAAACTGTGCATTTTCACAGAAATGGACCTTGCTAAGCTTGTGCTTTTTAGCTATTAGTGCACCTATTAGCCTTCTTAACAGCATTGAAAGAAGCAGGGGCAAACATCAATAGCGTAAAGCCTGTTTAAAGGTGTTAATAAGCCAATCAATGTCTCTAGCTATAACTGCAAGTTGAATTTGGTTGGATAAATTTGCTTGTAATCGTGCTAGATTACAGAGGGTAACACAATTCTGTGAAAATGCTCTGAGATTTTAGCTCTTTTTAAAAAAAAAGATATTCACTTTTGACTGTTTCAAATCCTGAAGGAGACTGATTGACGCAATATGGTTTGTAAGTCAAAAAGCTTAACTAAAACTGAAACAAACACTAATTTTAGGGAAAATTTATGTCCCTCCGCTCACCCTGCAGATTTTAAAATTAAAATAAAAGTAAGACAAGGAAGAAAAATGAGGTTGAAATTTACTGTAGGCATTGCTTAGCCCTATTTGTACAGCGTCACAAGCTAAGCTACACTGAGTTCTGATTAAAGGTTGTTCCTGCAACCTGTGATTTGTTTAAAAACAAAATTGCCCTGTGTACAAATGACAATACATCATCAAGGTCATCACTAAGGCCACATCTCTAGTTCTGCGTCCACTTCTGGGCTCCCCAGTACAAGAGAGTCATGGAGCTACTGGAGAGAGTCCAGTGTACGGCTACAAAGATGATTAGGGGACTGGACATCCCTTCCAACTTCAACCATTCTGTGATTCTGTATGATTCTGTGAAGGTTTTGAGTTTTGGATATTAAAGATGCAAGGTTTTAGCTGGGGTGGTTCAATGCTTCTCACCATATGCCTTCTTTGTTAAATCCAGTGCTGGTTCTTGGAAATGGCACAGAACCAAGATGCAGAACCCGATGCTGAGTCCCAGAGGGCCATCATGGAAACGTAGCTCTGAGGGGGTCTGTTGTCGCCAACTCTAGGGAAGATGAACCCACAGTCAGACATGCGACTCACTCAGCTTTCTTAAACCTGCCCGCACTCCCAGATTTTGGGGCAATTGGATGTGCCAGGAATTCCAGGCACTCTGCCTGCGAGTCCATAACCCCCCAGAACCTGTGGAGATCCAGCTCTAATTAGGACTCGACTTTCTCCTCTGCAGCTGGGAGCCTGGAAATCCCGGCATTCAAGGTAAAGCCAGGGCTTCGAGCGCTTCCAGGCTCCCTGCTGCAGAGCTGGGGCTGAAGCCAGCATCCGGCTTGACAGCCCATTGCTGCGTGAGCCCTTGCTGAGGGGTTGCTCTGGAGCCACAGATCTCTGTGATCCTGGCAACTACTTGTGAAATTGGCACTGTCCTCGGTTTCCCAGCTGCTATTATTTATTTCATTAGTAAACATTGTGTTTCAGTACTTTTTAAGAGTAAATTTCCAGTTTCTGGGAAATAGGAATGAAATTAAATTAAATCAAAACTTTCACAAGATTTCCCATGAACCAGAAGCCCTGCTTTCTTGCCATTTTTCGTCAGTAGCTTGGAAAAAACAGGTCTTCTGTGCTTACCTTGGACAATTGGAAGTGGTGTCAGCTAAGTCAGTGGTTACATTTGAAAATGTAGCCTGAGATTTGAATTTCACTCTGAATCACTCTAGCTTCTTAGGTATTTCATAGATTACATTTTTAAAAATGAAAAGTCAAGCTTCACAGGCCTTTACTGTGTATTTTTAAAGCAGCATACATGTGTATTTAACCTGTGTGAATTCTTCCTACTGTCTGTCAGAAGTATTAGATCAAACATCTGTAAGTGACTTTGATGATTCAGTGCAAACAAGTATGAAGGTTATTCTCTGACAGAAAGTCTATGGAAGCTCCCTACTCCTCAAGTACAGAATTTGCAAAACCCATGGAAATAAGAAAGAACAGAAGAAAGAAAAAATGAAATGAACATTTAATTGGGTTTTAAAGAAAAACAGAACTTGTCTGGGATATCAGAAAGCTATAAACTTCCATTCCTCCTTAAAAAAACAAAACAAAGAAGATTAAAGAACAACAGGGTTATTTAGACAAGTGCTAATGTGACTCAGTTCCTTTGCTTCTGAGAACGCTGGATATACTTCTACTAAGAAAGGCATAGCCAGTCAAGGCTAAACCCGTTTTTACTAATCATTACCCCTGGCAGTGATTGCAGCCATCCTCTATCCAACCTCCATCCACTCCCTTCTGCTGCTTCATCCTCCACTATGTCAAGTCTGCCATGGACGCTTTCTTATACCTCAGATAAATGTAGAGAGACCGAGACCTCAGCGAGCTGAAATCTGCAGACAAAATCCTCTGTTTACACATCCCTGTGCCTCAGTGCAGTCTTCAATAAAGCTATCACAGTTCATACTACACAGTCTTACGGGGCCAAGTTCAGACCTAATTTAAGCTCTGATAACTTGAAATTCTCCAGTGTAATAACAGTCTTGCATTTTGCTTATTAGACAGTCATATGGAGTCTTTTGTATCACCAGTTTAAAATATTCTACAAGCATTACAATAGTTTAAAAATAGGCATTAGTGATAATTAATGAATATTATCAATGTATCTAAACATAATTTTATAGTCTTTGGACAGTCAACAGTATTTAGTCCATTATCTATACAGTTGAAATCATACCAAACCAAAAATGAAACTCACTAAGCCCAGTACAATATTTTAGCTTGTCTCCTCTCCTCTTTTGCTTTCTTTGTTTTTCTGTTCATGGAGTCAAAAATTCATGACCTCTGGCAGAAAGATCCATGGCAGGAGAAACGATAGTATAGTGTTTTGAGTCTTTCCAATAGTCATTTTTTAGAAACCATACAAGCACTGAAGAAAACTTTTACCTGATTTTTTTTTAATTATGGTAGCACCCAATTAAGAGTGCATATTCACAACACCTAGTAATACAAGGTTCTACACTGAGAAAGCACTTGCCAGAATCTAAGAAATAGGCAGACAAAAGAGCCACTATTATCCCCATTTCAGAAAAACCAAAGTAAGCCTCAGAGACCATGGCTACATAGAAAGGTTGGGGGAGAGCCAGGGATTAAAGGCAACCCCCTCCCCCAAACAGCTCTACCAAAATCCAGGCTGTTCTGTTAATTCACTCTTCCCCTTTCGCCACAACCCAATGCTGCCAGTAGCAATTGAGGCACATCTGGATGTGCCACAGCAGGTTTGGGTCCAGCTGCCAGAGGGACAGCAGCGAGTGAGAGGGGCAGCAGGGTACGTGAGCTGGGCTTCCCCGTGCTGGCTGGCCATCAGCGCCCTGCTGGGCATCCGTGTGCACCAGGTCGAGACTACAGCTCTTGCAGAACGGGCGAGCGTTTAGGGATTTGCTCTTCAGCGCTCAGGGTGCAGCAATCCCCCCGAAAAAGGAAACACGGTGTCCTGGCAGCCTATCTCCTGATAAAAGCAAGCACACCATCTTCAGAAAAGGAGAGAGTGAAAAATCAGTAGGAAATCAAACACCTGGAGAGCATGAAGTGAAGGAAGAAAGAGTGGGAAGAGAACAGCAAAAGTGATGTAGGAGAGTGAATGAAGTTAAGAGACAGCTACAGTCCCATCTGAAGCCACAGTGCAACAATTCCCACGTCAGCAACAAGCTTTGAACCAGATGGCCCCTTGCAGGGGGTGTTCAGGAGCCTGAAGAAAAGCAGCTGAGTGAGAGAGGAGCAAACATCTCACAACACAGCAAGTATGGGGGTGTGGAACATCAGTGAGAGATTTTGAAACACCGATTTTATTCCTTATTATAGTGTAAAAGAGCAGTAGATTTTTGAGAAGGACTGGCTGAGGCTTCTCCCATAAATCAATGGTCTCTGGAAGAAAAGGAGAAGGAAAAAAAAAATACCTTCCCCAAAGAAACCCAGCAACAAGGGATCAAGACTTTTCCCACACATAATAATGTTTTATGCAATTACAATAAAGAATCTCCAGGGAGTGTGGTTGCTTTGTAAAGCCAAAACATGTACTTGAAAAGAGCAGCTAGATGAAATTGTAATAGAGCTATAAATTTGTACTCTGAAAAAAAAATCTATCAGAGTAGTTTTTAAAGAAAAACTCTATTAAAGAAAGAATGAGGAAAAACAAACGAGAAGAAATGCATTTTCAGCTATCATTGCCAACATACTGAGAAGGCTAATACAGAATTAACTGAAGTTATTTACATTATTATTTGCTTAAAAGAGCTTTAGGTCTTCATGTGATTATGCATGGTGAATTTTATTTAGTGAAATACCTCAAATTTTATTCAATAAAAGAAAAAAAAAGATAACTCAACATCCACAACTAGCCTTGCTGGGTAGACATGCAATAACAAAATTCCTGCCCATCATGGTCAGGGTTGAGAGGAAAGTGTGGTAAATAGATACAGCTTCAGACTTCAGAAGTTTGTAGCAGCCCAAGCAAAGGACTTGAAGTTAGGACCCAGTGGTAATCCTAGCTCTGAGAAGCAACTAACTGGTTTCAGCTAAATCAGATTTCAGTTCTGCAGAAGGCATTATTGTGATTAACATCATTTCTGATAAAACAAGAGAGAAGTTGTTTCTTTTGGTTCCCAACTCTGACACAGACTTTCAGTGAAACCAGTGTCTCGGAGGCTTGCTTTGCTTTTCTAAGATAGAGATAACAATGCTTCTCTTGTCTATTTAACTTTTAAGCTTCTATGAATTGCTTTCTCTGTGTAACACCTTATATCACAAGCTGCTGTAAATATATGCAATATATTTACTTACTTTACTTTCTTACTAGCTTAATACAGAATCCTTATGATTGATAAAAGCTCATTTAATGCACTCCATAAGGACTCTGTATCATTATTTAGACATTAAAGCAATAACATAAACCAAAACATGTCACTGGGAAGCATAGCTGTTTATTAAAATAAGCCACTCATCTTTAGTACTGAAAATGCATTAACCAAAACAACAGCACATTTCTCTCTCATGGACTAGTGCAGGAATGAATATGCTTCCCTTTCTCTTCTGAAAAGCTGTGTCTCCCCTCAACCCTACAGCTCCCTGTGCCCCACACTGAATCTTAGAGTGGCCCCAGGGAGCAGATGTTATGGAGAGCCACCTGAAATCCTCCCGAATGATCCTCTAGCAGCTCCCACATCTACTGAGGGAGAAATCAAAGCCCAGGTGAGCTGACTGCCCTTACTCTGCTCATGGAGTCAAGGTGCAGGGAGGAACCAGGCAAGATCCTGGGTCAGTTACAGCTTTCAGAGCTAAAAGTTGACATCTTAAATTTTGCCAAGAAGCAATTAGACAACTATGGCAGATCTTTGAGCTCTCCCACCCTATTTGTAAAGCAGAGCACCTCCCTGGGAATGTGAGCTGTGGCACTGGAGTTTCACCCTCTATTTGAATTTATTGTTAGAGTGTCTTGCAGATGCCTCTAAACAGATGAACTGCATCTTATCTGCATCTGTTTCTCCCCTGTTAAAGGGATCAAGAGTGACTAGTTCAGAGGGATCCCATCTGATACTCTCATGGTGCTCCTTGCAGGATGACCAGAGCTCCATAGTTTTGCATAAGAAGAATTAGGCAGGTTGCTGGCCCTGTGGGAGAAGATAAGGTGTTTTGAGGGGTTGATTTGTTTGTTTTCAAAACATTGACTTCCCTAGTGCCAGGATTTATTTCATCACTTGCTCTGCTGTTTCTATTTCTAAGACACCAGTAACACACTGAGTCACACTAGACATGGGAAACTTTGTTCTTGGTTGAGCAATGTCACTGCTCTCCTGCATCGTGATCTTATGAAATTCAGAAGTGCTAGTAAACTGAATAAATGCCATTTTTAAAAGGCCATCATATATTATGTAAACAAGTAGCTTTGAATCCCAGAACAAGAGATCATTGTGTAAGATTATGCATCATTATGGCATAGCCCAGACACAACAGATTTGATGCAATAGAATTTCTGAAGGGGAAAAAAAACCCCTAATGATTTAAAGGAAGAAAGAGAAAAAGAAGGAGACAGATTAGTCTGATTTTACAAGGGACTCTCATTCTGTTGCAGTCAGGGATCCCACAGTGTCTCTCATAATTGGGCCATGAGAAATAATTTAGTATTTGGATTGCCTCCTCATTATTTAAGATGTGTTAGAGGCAAGCATAACATAGCAATGTTTGCTTGATAAAAATACTGTGGGCCTTACTTACACCTCCAGGCTTTCAGATGTTTGAACTTCAGTCATAATCATCCCCACAGGACCCATTTTTCAGAGGAATTCTCTGATTTATCCTTTAGGCAGGACACTACATTCTTTTTGCTTGAGTCAGTTCTCCTCCAGAAGAAGTTGGGAGAAAACAGAGCAGCGATGAGATGAGCATTTGCTCTGGAAATAAGGTGGCAGCGCTTTCTTGGAGGCAGAGATGCGGTTCAGCCAGAAGAAAAGAGCTTCAGCTTCCTCTAGGTTCCCGCAGTCCTGTTGGCACAGGCTGTGCAGAAGACCTGCCAGGCAAGTGTCTCCCTCTGGATGTCCCAGCCAGCTCTCTCCACCTCAGGGGCTGGAGCTCAGCACTCAGGTGCAGCCAAATAAAGGTTTCTTCATGTGCCAGCAGATTCCAGGCAATGAACACAGTACAAATAGAGGGCTCCCTTCACCCACCAGCTGGAAGGGAACACAGCAGTCATTGAAATTTATTATGAAGTATGTAGTATTTGCCCAGAAAGGCTTTATGGGCTCTTGCTCAAACACGCACATTATTTGGGCTCATAGTAATGCACAGAGGGATGCAGGTTTCTTAAGGCACACACATAGTTTAAGCAGCTTGTTCTAACTTTTTCAAATTTTCTTCTGAAATACCAAAATCCTCTGATCCATCTTTGGGACAAATATCTGTAGTTTCAGTTCAAAAGACAAAGTGCCTTTTAGTCTCCAGCAGCAGCATCTGGCGCTGCTAGCAAGTGAGGAGAAGGCAGGCTACTCCTCCTGGATAAACTTCCACTCTAGACTTCAGAGGCTGATTATCAGCTGGGGAGGAAGATGGGGGCGCTGGAAGGGATACGCACTGGAACAGGGGTGGTCATTGCAGAATTATAGGGCTTTACATTTCTGATCAAAACCAGTTCATTCACAGACCTCTCCAAGTTACCTTTTCTCTCTGCAGGTACCCAGCTCTGCATACTTACCCTCCCTTTTTCCTCCTTATTCCAAAAGTTACATCCTCACTCCTTCCTCTTTCACTCTTGCTCCATTTCTGATTCTCCATCCACATCATTACTTCAATCTCCTCCATTTCTCATTTCCAACACATCTGTATTCAGGCTACTCCCTGCTCTACTACGCTACTCACCAAAAAGTCTGGGCACTCCACTTAACCCTTTCTAATTCCTTTTCCCAGACCTGCAGCTGCACCTTTCCATCCATTTCCCAGTATTTCTATATCACCCTTCAATCCTTTATTTCTTTTTACAGTTTCAGTCCTGTCATCACTGAATACTTATATTTTTCTTGAAACCTACCCTGAGCTCCTTCCTCCCTTCAATCCTTTGATATGGTTCTGATTCTTTTTCATGTTTCTCCAAACCATTCTCTTGCTTGCTTCTCCCCACCACAGTTTACCCTGCCCACCACCAGCCCCTGTTGCACACAATATCTCTTTTCTCTGTTCCTTTTCTCATACCTCCAAATGTCTTTGGTATGTCCCATGATTCATCTGACTTTCCTCTGCTGTAAGTCTATCCTACCCTCCAAACCTCCATCTATCCTGACTGCTTCCTACCCAATAGGACGCTACACCTCCAGTTCCAGATCCCACACCAAGAAGCCTAGCTTTCTTCTCATCATGTCCGATTCATCGCTATATTCTTCCATCTGTCTCCACTTTTCACTCTCTACACAGAAGTGCACCAGTTTCTTATGACAGGAAGATTAACAAGAAGCCCATATACACTTCTGCCATCCTTTGTTCCACTTCTCTGACTATACCATGAGACAGAGTTTAAGGGAGGTGAATTTTCTTGGTTGTTCAACTCCAGGTGACCTCTCCCTAAATCATCTACTGATTTCCTTTGAATATGTCTCTGACATTTTTCCTTTCACATTATAAATACATTTCTCATCACTGTGTTTCATAATCATAGCCTCATCACTATTTTTTAAAATCGCCTAGCTTCCTCTCCAGTTATTAACTGGTCTCCCTTTTTCCTTCCATCTCCAAGTCCATTAAATTCACCTCTTTTCAGTGGTTTCTCTTCTAGTGTTATTCTAGACTCTCTTCTATCAATTTTCTGCCACTATGACTCACTGAAATTGCTATGTATTAATAAGGTCTTCTAAGTCTTCAACCTGCCAATGTTTTTTTTACATCACTCCTCCATCTTCAGAGAGAAAACCAACAATGGACTTAAAGCTGGCTTTCTAGTTTCTTTCAGCACATGAAAGGAGGACCTATTTCCTATGTAGCCTTGACCTTAGTCTTTAATCCCTCTTCTTCTTAGTTCTGTGGGCAATCTTATCTTCAGGAAACAGAACTGTGGGGCAGGCCCATCCCTAGGAACAAGGCAGGCCCAACTAGACATACATCATTTCTAAAAGAATTTTGACTAGCTAGGGCTAAATAACCTCCAGTGATGGAAACTACAGAGGATTTCCATCCAATTTATGCCAAGATTTACTATCCTGACTGGTAAAAAGTTTTTTCTTGATGTCCTGAATTAACCTGAGTTTTCCTGCAACAATTTAAATGCAGGACTTCTTCTACTGCCTGCTGCAGGCAAGGAGAATGGATTGTTCCTTTCATTTTTGCAGCAGCCTTTTCTGGTACAATGTTCTCTATCAGCCTCCTCTTCTCTAGACTAAGAAATCCCAGTTTATACATAACTTTTTTTTTTTTTTCCCTGAGCTCCATTTATCCTTGTTGCTGTCTTCTGGTCTCCATTCAAGCAGCCTTTTTCTCCTCAAATGTGTCATCCAAAACCAGACACTGCTCAACCAGACATTGCTCAGTAGAGCAAGTGTATTTGTTCAAAAATCTTGCAGGCTATCTTTTATCTGTATAGCCCAATATGATTTACCTTTTCAGAACAGCATGATACTGCTTTACTCTCATGCACTTTAGCTTTCAGATTTCTTTTCTGAAGAAATGCCAGAGAGCAGTTATGTCTACACGTTTAGTTTATTCTCAGCTAAGTCCAGTACCCTATATTAGTCCTTTTTGAATAGCAATCCAGTTTTCATCAGACTTCTCTAACACATTGGGAGAATCATTGGGATTTAACACTGTCTTCCAATTTGATCACAACCCTCTGTAGCTTCCTTAGGCTTCTTGCTATGTCCAGCTTGCAAAGACCCTCTCTCAATCATCTCTAAATTATGAGCTGTCCTGTAAACACAGGCAGCTAAGTCTCCTGTGTAGACTTTTAGTATCTCATGTCTTCATTTAGACATCATCTTTTTTTTTTTTTTTTTTTTTTTTTTGGCTTTAATGAACAAAACCTTCTATTTATTTTCACATATCCCGAGTATTGTTGAAAAGATGGTTTTCCTGGCCAGGCACTCTCACCCTGATACCCCCTGTCCCTGCTGAGATCCTCACCCAATTCTCCGCCATATCAAGCCATCAAAAACTTATCACCACCTCACACATCTCTCCTTCTCTACCCATCTTCCAGCCTATGCTACATTTGACCAGCTTTCTGAGCCTTCCCTCATCAGCTTGACACATTTTAAAAGGCATTTCTGGTTTTTCTTCTACATTACACTTACAGTTTGGGACAGATTGAAGATCTCAGAAACTTCATTACCCTTTTCAAATTCTTCTTAAAAACATCTCCTTTATCATGAAACCTACAATAAATAAATACAGAAATGAATAAAAACACCAAAGGCTTGGTATGCTGAGACCACCAAGTATCCTCCTGACTGACGCTGTTTTGTTGCTTTCTTATTCTCATCTGTTTTCTTCACCCACCGGTAACTATTCTGCATTTCTATCACACTTTTGAAAGACGCCTCCTTCTAGTATGTATTTTACAGGACCTAGTCCATGGGGTCCCAGTTTGTGGCTGGTGTCCTGAACACTAAAGTAACAATAAACACAGCTCAGTCACAACTGACTATACCAGAACATTAACCTAAATAAGTAAGAGGCTACAGGATGTTTGCATTTGACTACAACTTGGCAGTCCCTAGGGCAGCACATTGATGATATCAGTTCGTTTCCTAGTGAGCAAACCCATTAAAGGTAAGAGACACCAAAACTAGCTCTCAAAGTGAGCTTTGTGGCTGTTGCTGCCCGACCCTGAAGTGAGAGAAAAGCCTGTTCTCTAAGGTGATCCCTTTAGTTTAGAAGCAAAATACTTGGAGAGCGGAGAGGTGCAGTCTTGTTCAAAGGACAAAGGCTTCAGTTTTCAAAGCCATCAAACATGGTACTTGCAAGTAGAAAGTTACATATAAGGAAACACAGGAGTATACTATTCCCTTTTCTGGTTTCACCTTGAAGCAATCTGCATTTGCTAACAATTTACAAATTTCTGAAAGTGTAAATATTTTCCCTCCTCTCTCTAGTAGGAGTTGTACTAGACCTGTGCACCTATACCCCTAAATAAAGCATGATGGATAAAAGGCAAACATGTTTTTAAGAAAGACAGTCAATAAGAAAAAGCCCTCTGTATCTAGCAAAAAACTTATAGCAGTAGCCACATTGGTGATGTTCAGAAGGGAGTGCTGTGTATTCTTGTTTACATATTGATTGTTTTGAAGCCTTTTTCAGTTCCAGGAATGGTGGACTATTAAAAAAAAAAAAAGATACATATTTGTGGTTTGGCACTCACAGAGAGTTTCAGCTCAGGCATCATTGCCGACTGCCAACATCTGCAAATTATTACATGTTGGTTTTGTTTTGGGGGGGCTGTTTTAAGCCTCTGACTGCAAAATGTACGTCACTAGTTGGTTGCACTTACTGCCGAGTAACAGAGTGGAATTATGGAATGGGAGTTTTGCCAATGTAGGTCACTGAGGTTACTAGTAAATATGTTTTCACGATAATACTTCTGCTCTTTGCTGCTGTGCTATATAGTAAGTTGTAGCTAAATAAAACTCAAAAGAAATGTAAGTTTGTTTCCAAAATGTACTAGTGAATAAAGAGCATTCAGAATTATTTTAAAAATAATATTCTACTGAAAAGGTACCAATACTATGGTATAATGAGACAAAGCTTTGTCAAAGGAGGAAAACTACCTGCACAGATGATTTTGGATCCATGTGTATGAGCAGTGAGGAACAGTCTGTCAAAGCGTAGAGTCCTCATTCTTGCTGAAGTACTTGGCAATGATCTGTACATAGAAAATCCAACGCCAAAAGAGCTCACCGCATGCTTACACAAGCGAGGCCAGTCTCGTGACTGACACATAGCAGCACAGATGTGTACACAAGGAACCATCCTTTCCCAACATCTGTCTCAGACACAAGTGAGAAAGTATCGTCATAAACAGTTAAGCCACAGCTGCCAGGCAGCAGCAGGTACTTGCTAGAAACACATCACATGGCACTAACTCCTTGGGGAAAAACAGCATCTACTTTAGCAGTTGCAGTACATATTTTTTCTTTCTTATAAAGGACAAAAAGGTAGGTGAACAGGAATGTCGTGACACTTACTTTCCCCCCCACTGCTTGCCAGTCTAATTCAAGACCACAATGACCAAACCCACCATTGCATATTCAAGGAAAGATGGTACCTCATGGGTCTCAGTGCTTGGTTGTAGAGGGAATAGGCACGCTTATAACAGAGATGGATAACTGGAGTTTATTTGGATTGGAGTAGCAAGGAAAATAAAGGAACATGGGTAAGAAACTCACATTCAACCCCTTTGCTTCAAACTGTTAAATTTCAGGCATTTGAGCTTGACTTGAAAGTAAGTCTGTTTGCAGCATAAGTGTAGTGTCAGTCCAGCATAAACTCACACATTTGGTACAATGGAGTAGAAGCACTATTGTATTTTAAATTCATGCCCTGGCTGATTTTGCCATTGCTTTCTAGGACAAATTAACCCTAAACTTTCGACAGTCCCAGAGCAACAAAAGTTATTGCTGATGCACTCTTTGTATGCGACTGTTCTGTAGGAAACACCCAAGCCACAGCAAATGGTCCGGGAAAAAAATGTGGAAATGCAATCCTGAAAAACTGTGGCTTTACTTTGTAAGCCACAGTAAAACTGCCAGATCTGCTGTGGGTGAAGATAGACCCGCCAGAAACAAATATGCGTACGTGGCTATGACCCAGAGAATTCCTGTCATCTTTTAAGCCAACAGAAGCCATAAAAGGCCTAAATATTAAAATGCAAATCTCCTCTTCAGGGATGTTGATTAGTTAAAACCAAGACAGACAATGGAGCAGTGGTCTTCACTGAACATGCTCTCTGCAATTGATATTTCCTATGTGTAGTTTCAGTATGGATTTCTTTTGCTTTCATATGCAAAATGAATCACAGGTCAGCAGAAACATTGTCAGATGCCTTCAGAGCTCCCAATTTATGACTGCTATTTTTTAATATTAAACACAATGATTCTATCTAATAAATTAATCTACTTTTCCTCTCACCTCCTGAAGATGAGGCTTTTTTTCTTCAGTCACTAACCACAGTGAAAATGGCCAGTCTTGAGGCACACTCCTTTGACTCGCACGCACTCGTCTTTTACCATCTGCCCCAGGTTAGCACCCCTGTAACTGGGCTGGCAGAGAGACACTCCCTCACAGCTGCTACATGTCAAAGTCCAGCGTATTGGTTAATATATCAGACTACAAGCTCGAATGGATGAGTCATAAGCTCACATGCTTTTCTGTTATGGGAATAGTAACTGCTGGTGAAGGAGGAAACAACTTCTCAAACTCTTGCAGCTAGACTGAATGAAGCCCTTCACGTTTTAAGCGTACCAGTAAGGAAACGCACACTCACACCAAAATCCCACGTCAGGTGGATCAAGGCGTGAGACCATCTTCCTCTCTTAGAGGAAAAAGGAGAAAAAGAATAAAGTTCTTAGAACTCCTCGTGCAACTTCCTGCTTTCACATACATACATTTCCCAATCTACTCGCTCATCTTCTGCAGCCTTGTATTTCTTTTCCCTCTTTTAACCTGTGATCATAGCTTTATGAGCCACAGAAGCTTCTCCCCTTCCTCCTCAAATTTAAATTCTCCCTCCCACATACAATCTCTGTGAACAGCTGGTAAAATAAGTTTGGATGAGGCTGTGTACGGTAAAATTACCTACTTGTTGTAGAGCCAAGATCCCTATGAAAAATTATTTACAAGCTGAAATGCAAGGCCAGGGCTCAGCCGACTCAGTGCAGCCGGAGGAAGGAAAGCAACAGAGACAGAAGAATGAAGAGTTGCAGACCACTGGAAATGAAAGGAACTGATCAATCTAGCAAGGAAAACAGGCAGCATAGAGCTGAATAAAAATAGGACAGACTCCTCTCAGTAATAATTTCATCAGGGTACAACTGAACACTTTTCTAGTGTCTCATTCCTGGCCGGGATCTTGGCTGCCCAGCACAGGTGGAGCGTTTGCGCACTGCATTACAGGGAATCGTTCAAAGCTGGCTTGCTTTGGTTTCTTACAGCCCTTAGCAACTACCCACCTTAAGTAACCAGAAGTCAGGAGGCAATTCATGTGGTATGTACAGTCGTGGTGTTAGCCTTCCTGCCCTGCAGGTGTGCAGTTAGCGTGCCTCCCCCAGCACTGCCCTCTTCTCCCCAGTCAGACCTGGTGGTCAGACCTGCTTACAAGGTGTCTGCCAAGAGGAAAACCAGCACAAACTGGGTCACAGATTTGATCTCCAAGTCCAACCACAAGCGAGGAGCCCAAGAGTACTCTAGCTGAGCTTCTCAATCTGCAGGCAGACACTGACCTAGATCACATAGCAGCACCCACACAGGGGCCTTGCACCCTGCCACTTAACCAAGGGCCAAGCCATAATTTAGTTGAAGCTTGTGTTTTTCTACCAGCTCAAGCAAGTTGAAGGTGAGAGCTCACACGGCCTGACATCATCTAACTAAGCTGAGAGTAAAAATCAATGAATTCATGGTTCCCTGTCTTTCAGCTGTGGCAAACAAAGTTGAAGCAATAGCACATCGGCACTGTCCTTTGTTGAGGCAAGCTCCAGGCAGAGGTCCTGAGTACAGCCAAAGTTCAAGGGGACCACAAAGGGACAGCTGAAGAAGCTCTCCTATTTTCTGCTTCTTTGGGTTGCAGCAAAGTAAGTATCATAGAATCGGTAAGGCTGGAAGGGACCTCTGGAGATCATCTAGTCCAACCTCCCTGCTCAGCAGGGTCACCTAGAGCATGTTAGACAGGGTTGCATCCAGGCGGGCCTTGAAGAGCTCCAGAGAAGAAGACTCCACAACCTCTCTGGGCAACCTGGTCCAGTGCCCCGTCACTCTCACAGGTAAGAAATTCCCCCTCACGGTCAGGCAGAACTTCCTGTGCTTCAATTTCTGCCTATTGCCTCTTGTCCTGTCACATGGGAAAACTGAAAAGAGTTTGTCCCCGTCCGCTTGACACCCTCCCTTCAGGTACTTACACACACTGATAAGATTCTCCCTCAGTCTTCTCTTCCCCAGGCTGAAGAGGCCCAGCTCTCGCAGCCGTTCCTCATAGGGCAGGTGCTCCAGACCTCTGATCGTCTTCATAGCCCTGAGCTGGACTCTCTCCAGTAGCTCCATGTCTCTCTTGTACTGGGGAGCCCAGAACTGGATGCAGTACTCGATATGAGGCCTCACCAGGACTGAGTAGAGGGGCAGGATCACCTCCCTCAACATTTCCCTCAAATAGCACCTGCAAGTGGGGCTTTGGTCCCTACCTTCTCACTGCAGCACTGATTAAGTTTTGGGCCATCGTCTGCTAGGATTAAGGCAGATGTGAAGTCACAGGGAAAAATGAGCAGCTGAAATACAGCAGAGGAGATGGAGCAGGAGGATGCAATGAAAGGAGATCTAACAGATGGGCAAAAAGTAGACTGGAGGTAAACATGCATGGGAAGAAGCCAAAGAGTTTAGAGCTCTTCCCTTCACTTCCTGGCTAATCAATGCGTTGCTGAGATCGAGTAGGATAATTATGCTCCCAAGTCTGTTTCTGCTAGATGTGTCTGTTCACCCTTTCAAGTTCAACACACCTCCTTTAAGCAAGCACAAAATAAATTCTCACATTATCCCCTACTCAGCTTTTAAAAGTACACTCCATTCCATTTTTTCCCAGGGATAATTTCAGTTGGATATGGTCTGTTGTAAAGCCAAGAACCACATGGATGTAGTTCAGTTGTAGTGCACTGCAGTTCATTGACCACTCTATCTTTCCCTGTCATAACTGGTAAACTATTTAATCTGTTATCCTATAAACATGTAATCATCTACTGTTTATTTTGTGTCCTAAAAGTGTGTGGTCATGTCCAGTATAGCCCAAATTCAATCATTTTATCTGTCCAACTGCACATAGACACCAGCATAAATAAATACCAGATACACATTACATTACTGTGACCATAATCTACATTAATTGATTCAATCTATTTCTGATGCTTCTCCTTCATTTTCAGTGTTCAAGAAAAAAGAAAAAAAAATGATGCCCTGTAAGAGTGATCTTTTGGAACAAGATTTGCATTTTTGGCATCTCCCTTCCTTTGCTCCAGCTGACCCCCTGCCCTGAACTCCACCTCCACTAGATTCATGCAATCCCATGGCAAGAAGCAGACCAGCCTGCCAGGCTCCCATGAGTTCTGTGGATCTAACAGGTGTTTTGATACTGAACCTTCTGAGTGAATTTAGTGACTGAATGACACTTACACGCTTGGAGGGATGAGCTTGCAAAGAAATTGCTTGCCTGACTGCTTACTAAACCAGAAGGTGACAGGTTTGAGTATCTTCAACTTGAACATGTGTGGCAATGTTACCTCAAAACAGCGAACTTGCACAGCAAAATCTGTAATTAAGGAATTTGCCACCTATGCTACGTGTAGCATAGAGACAGCATCCTCTGATCCTGCCCCCATGTTCTCCATGGCTGGACACCAGGATGCCTAGCTAACAGTGAAGTCAGGTTTCTAGTGCCAAAGGAGGTCAGAGCAGACAGCATTTGTCCCTCAGTTTGTTCAGTTTGTTTCTTTTCCCCTCCACGACACCTTTGAGTTCATGTAAACAGCTCAAGAGAGGCATCCTCCCAAATTGTACACATCGCTGTCACCTGGGAGCAGCTCCCAAACACTCTAGCACTTGAAATTATCACCTCGCTTAGGAAGTTTAATAGGACAGGCTGATTTCCAAGTAGGAAGCTTTGCCTAGAATTGGGTTAGCAAGGGGGCGGGGAGGAGACAGGCCCAAACAAAAACAAAAGTTCACTTACCCAGCAGTTATAACTGGGCAAGGTCACTTGCAGCATTCAACAGGTGAAGCCCAATGTAATAGACGTTTATTTAATATGGGAAAGTGGACCAGGTCATTTGCCTTCAGCATGGCTCTGTTGCCTGGATATTGTGCTGCCTGGCATCCTACAGGATAGGAAGTCTAAGACCAGGGAGGTCTTGATACTAATTTAGAGGGGGCTCTGAGTACTACAAAAATTGTGCTAGCTCCGTGCTACTGATCAAGTTAAATCATATCCCTGCCCAGCTGAAAATATGCATGGATGTGACAGTGGCTGCTAACAGGCTCCACACTTGACGAGACGACAGACTGCGACCTTAACTCAGTCCTCCTAAGAGCCACTTTCAGCACAGAAGCCCTTGGAAGCAAATCCTCTGCTGTTGTTTGGCTTTGCACCATCGACAGATGCAGCTTCTCTCACCTGCAAAGCCATCTTTGCCTCTCTCTGCAGAAGCCCACGACAGCACAAGGGGAGCCCTTTGAGGGACATGGCATACCCCTCACCACCCCAGCTACACGCAGACAGGTGCAGAGTCCCAGCCGAAGAGGAAAAATATGGTCAGAGACACCAGCGCTTTCCAGGGCTTCTGTGCTCCTCTGCTCTTACCCATCTCCCAGCCAGGCTGCCAGTGCTGCCCTCTTCCCAGCCAGGGTGCAGGACCAGTGGGCTGCAGCCAGCTCAGGGGATCAGAGGGTGAGTTTGGTGCTCGCGCAGCTTTCACAGCTCTAGGGCCTGACGTGTCCTCTGTGCCCACCTGCACTTGCACATGCAGAGCTACCCGAGCACACACTGACCCAAAAGGCACGTGAACAGCTGAGGCTGGGTCTGGTGCACCGAGAGGAAAGACTGTCCTCAGGAAGTCTTCCCCAGTCACTGGTGATTTCGTTTTATATGCAAGCTCCATTTTGTATCATTTGCTCCATACAAATAAAGTTACTTTCAACAGCACATAGAACAACACCACATCCCATCCCATCCTATCCCACCTTCCAAAAAAGAAAAAGAAAATACACGCAAACACACACATATACATTTCCTCCTTGTATTAGGAACAGACTCAGCTTCCCACAAGTCCTGTTAGACCCCTGACTCAGCCGGATCACTCATAGCTCCAGCGGGAGGGGAGGAGGCAGGTGGGGGTGCTGGAACACATCGGAGTCAAGCATCCAGGAGCATTGCTGCTGCCTCTTGCTCCTCCAGCTCCCTGCTGCCCAGCCCCACTGCCAGAGACTGCTGCCAGCCCATGGTCCTGTGCAAGGCTGCCTGGGAGCCTGCAGGAGAGTGCCAGCCAAAGTGGTGGAGCAGAGCCGGGAATCTTTTCAACCCTCCTTTGGCAGGGGGGATTGGTAGGAAGCCTCAGGTAAAGCGAATGGTTACGCTTCCCCTTCTACCTCCTTCACCTACCTCAGCGTGCTCCCCCTCCAACAAACATACACACACACACCAGGACCTTTTGTTTTCTTTTATTTTTTCCTCACTCAACTTCATCAAGGCTTCCCTGTAGACAGGGTGCGCGGGACAACAGCAATTTTGACCCAAAGCAAGTGTGCAGAACTGGCAGTCCTCCGCAGAGCACTTGTGAAGGACAAATGAGGAAAAGAAACCTTGGTTCTTGGAAAATAAGAATTTAAACTTCTGTCTTCCTAGATGGACTAGAATCATAAATCATAGAACCATGGAATCAGTAAGGTTGGAAGGGACCTCTGGAGATCATCTAGTCCAACCTCCCTGCTCAGCAGGGTCACCTAGAGCATGTTAGACAGGGTTGCGTCCAGGTGGGCCTTGAGTATCTCCAGAGAAGGAGACTCCACAACCTCTCTGGGCAACCTGGTCCAGTGCTCTGTTTAGTTTAGTGACTTTGTGCTGTGCACAAGACGAAACAAAATGTGTTTCTCTTTTGACAAACATTGCTTCACACGTCTGCTCAAATCTATTTCAGGCACAATCACTTATTCGAGGCAAATCACAGCTCTGCGTAGGTGTGTCAGGAATGATTCAGCAGAGAAATATGCATGGCTGAAAGTGTCCCATCCCTACGGAAAACAGAAAAGTTATACACTTCTTCCTAGCCAATTTATAGAAATCTCCCTTTTCATGTTTACACGAGTGCATAACACAGTTCTGCTCTTTGCAGTAATGAGCTGTTCCTTCCAAAGGTTTGGTGTTAATCACGTCGCATGTATAAAGCAGAAACCCACACACGAAGCACAAAATTAGATGTCCAGTAATATGTTATATTACATTAATTGAATTGCATCAAGTTTTTCCATAGATATAGAGGCAGATAACAGCAACTTTGAGAACATATACACAACAGCTAATTTTAACTTACACACCAGTATATTTATAAAAAGAACGTTTAATAGTAATAGGAACATACATACAAGGTAATGCATTTTACACTAGGAAACTAATCGATGAGTTTGATCAATCTGTTAGATTTTTACAGCTTGATAAGCAAAATCAGCTACTTTTACACACAGTTCACGCACATGAGACATCATACACGCCCACACATCTACAAATATTTACTCTGCTCTTGAAGAGCTGACCTCTCAATGTACAAATATTTTGTACTATTCTGATTTAGATTTAAAATATCATATTTAAAAAGAGCAGCCTTGGGAGAATAAACTAAAAATAGCCATTATCTCCATGAAAACATCTCATTATCCAAAATGAAGTTATGTTTTTGAACAGGCTTTTAAGCCTGTTTATTTAAAGCTCAAGTTCTAAAAATAAATTGCACTTTTTTTGTTTTGTTCAGAAAAATACTCAGTAACTCAACATGTTTATGGTACTAAAATGAACACTGGCTTTTTTTTTTTTTTTAATAAAATCATGTGTTGTAATGACAGCCAAAGATTTAATAGTCATTTTAATTGCTGAAGTTGACCTCATATGAAGTGATCTTGGAGAACGGCAGGCTTCTAGCAGGGTAATGATTACTTTGAGTTTACTGCAAGATAAATAAGGAATACTACTTTCAGATCCTTCCACTTTTGCTTACATGAAGTTTCCATAAAGAATATCGTTACTAACTGATCTCAAGGAATGCAGATTATTTGTCACAGAGCATTGCAAGAGATGCGTGCTCTTTCAGTTCAGTCCTCATTAGAGAATGCGTAGGGCTGATGCTCTCCATTTTGGAGTGGAATTGCAAAAGAGAGTTAACTTCTGCCATTACCAAAATTAATTTCCTGTGGTCCAGATGTGAAGAGATTAGAAGCAGCCTCCTTGCCACACCAGAGATCTGGCAGAGGCTTCCAGGCTGACAAAAACCTAAAAGCAGACAGTGATGATGTTCCCAGTGTTTGTGGTCTGTTGCAATATGGGCTTTACCACGGGGCTTCACAGATCTTCTGGTCAAAGTGATAAGGAAGCTATTGCCAGAAAAAGATGTAACAGAAAACTCGGAAAAAGAGGTGTCATGTTATAAAAGAGATGTTCCTCTGCCTTAGATACTCGTCTGCTGTAGACACTTACTTGTGCATATTAAAGACATTGTACCTTCTCTCCAGGAAAATACAGAGCTAAGAATCAAACATATATAACTCCACTTGGGCTCCAGAGTAGCTTTCCCCAGAAGCAGAGGGATGTTTGAAGCCCAGCACACAGCTTAATCCTAAACTTGATGACAATATCTCTGGTTAAATATGCCCCCCATTAAATGATGGGGGTTTTTTGAGATCCATTTAAATACTGAGATAGGCAAAACCAAACCACACTAAGGAGGAAAAAAGAGAGAAAAAAAAAAATCCATCCTGACCATTGCAGTCTGAGGGTGAAACTGACACTTTAAAACAACAGTAGCCCTAAAAATATCTATTATTGATAAGATCTGAAGTGACCCTATCCGACAGCCACTTGGGAAGCAGGCACTGAGCAAGTGATGGAGCCTGGCCTGTGGCCCTGGCACACACATGTGCTGGAGGTCGTGCATCAGAGGAGCTGTCACCAGCCAAGTCTCCCAACTGCTGGAAAATGCAGCAAGTGAGCACAGACCATCCTCAGGCAGCCCTTCCCCTCATTTAAAATTCCAGATTAATAAGCACTTCCATACAGAAGGGAAAAATTTTAACTGTGACTCACAGGGTTATTATTTTTTGTTTATAAGACACACCTACTAATTTAACATTGGATAGAGGCATACGTCATGAACCACAGGCACGTGACAAACACTGGAAACACTAATATTGCACATAACAAAACTTGATTAATCAATCATACATTTCCTTGGTGTTCTTAGTGACAGATCCTTAAGATGTTATTAAACTCTTACTCGAGGTTTAAAAAGAAAAAAAACCTACACAAAAGATTTTTCGTAGCTCAATAACTATACAGAATGGGACCATTTTAAAGTCTTTGTGAACCTGGAAGCAGGCGCTGCACTTGGTCAACGCATGTGAACATTTTTGACATAAGTGGGAGTTCCTCAACGGATGACAGCAGTCAACGGGCCTAAGGCTTTACAACTGCAAAAATAAATTCCAGATGGCATTTTGTGCTTAGCTTTTATTAGCAGGATCACAGGGCACTCTTCAAGCTGATTCAAGACCATACACGCACCCAGAGGAATCACTGGAGATGGAGCCCCAGAAGAGGGAGAATGCTGCATCCTGGCTGCATTCTTTGCAAAGACAAGTCCTCCTTCTAAGACTCTGGCAGAGTATATTGACCCTCAAGTAGGTGCAAAGGTTTGGGCTGCCAGAGTGTAAATGAGAATCAGGCCCGACAGCTTTTAAACAGCAGTCACCCTGTATAACAGTGCAGAAATGGAAAATATATCCAGTCAAAATAACAGGGACTTAGGCAACCAGAAAGCTTGGAAGCAACAAGATGGCCAGGTGAACCATGGCTAGGACTAGTGCTAGCAGATCTGCCAATTCAAAAACAATTAAAAAAAATCTCCCCTCATCCCAAATCATGACTGGCAACTCAAGTCTTGAGATTCCTAAAACTAAAGATTGTCCTGTTAATCTGTTTTACTGACTCTGTAGGCATATTCTGGTCATCAGTTTGAGCTTCACTCCACAAGCACAAGGTCTAGCAACATATTCTGCTATGTTGAAACGAGCTTAGACTACTGTCTGGAGCTTGGCAAATAATACCAGTTACTACACGGCACCCAAGAAGATAGTGAGAGTCCCCAGTCCTGGGACTCCTGCACAACACAGCTGCCAGGTCTCGGGTTGATTTAGAGACCCACTCACCCATTTTCCTATTGGGAGTTGGAGGGCAGACTGCCCCCTAGTGAACCACTTTTCCTCTTCCTCTTCCTTGCAGCACCCCAAGCCTTCCTTGCTCGGTCCTGTCACAGCCCTTCCCCACTCTTGGGGAAACCGACTGCAGAAGTATCACCTTCTAACAACTGTTATTACCACCACAGCAAATCCTGAGCTTTCCTGCTCATGACTTCACTTCCAGGCTTGCTTCCTTGTGCAGATTCCCTGCTGCTTGCTGGGAGCCACTCGTGGCCCTACCACACTCAGCTCGGGACACCCCGAGTGCTACGTGGCCTCCATCGTAGTGTGTGGGCAGCCTCACCAAGCGAGGCAGACCTCAGGTGAAGGCAAAGGGAGCACATGCAGCACAGCTATTGACCGCTGTCGAAGTGGCCTCCAAAAATTGAATCAACAGGATTTGGAGCACATCTTTGACAAGAAGAAATAAGATTACCTAAGAGAATAAGTGACAGAGGAGAGCCTTGATAGCTGGTGTGGAGCAACGTGAAGATGTTTAATGAGGGTCAGATTGCCTGCTCCGAGCATACACAGGGATGTAAGCTTAACAAGGTCCTGTGTAATGCAATCACTATGTTCTTTACATGGAGAAAAGTCTGGTGGTGAAAAACAGTGCTTAAAAAAAATTAGAGGGTAGAGACATAGTAGCATATAGTTAAGCGCAACGAAGCCTGCACCTCCTAGAGATCAACATTTTCTCACAAGATGCCAGTGAAAAACTCTTTGAGTCTGTTTTGTTTTCCTCCCCTTGACACTCCCCTCCTCTCCAGAAAGCAAAAAAAAAAAAATAATTGAACATATTTATCTGGTAGGTCCAGGCTAAAGGAGCTCCTGCTCAACACACCTTCCTGTTTCCCTGAGTTTAGGAAGTGAGAAACCATACCTGAGGTGACCTACAAAATATGATGCAAATCTCATGTGGCTAGGAGCCATAAGCCACATCTTGAAGAGTCACAAGGGGAAACACCAAGAAGAGGTCACCAGGAAAGATGGCAGCACCTTGGCTGAGGCCCTCAGCAGACAGGGTTGGCTTGGATGTGCAGACAGGCCTGGAGGCCAGTGCTGCGTTGGCCTCAGCAATCTCTGCAGCACCTGCAGTCTGGTGTATTTATCTATTTTATTTTTTGCCAAATCCAGCTTAAAAGAATTTCAAGGTATTTTATTTGTGGAATTCAGTAAGATTAAGCCATCATTTATTGTAAATGAGAAAATTTGGTCAGATTGTATATATTCCGCCTCCTCACAGACCCAAATATAATAGGGATGCAGAAAATGCCTCAATGAAAATGTCTGAAAATAACACAGAGAATATAACAAATCATGGCATCATAACGGAGCAAATAATAGCACGCCAAAGGAAGTAAAAGCACCTCTGAACACTATTTAACACAGTGATTGGGTGTTACTCTTATGAAGTGTGCTGGCCAAGAAGAGAAAAGTGGCGGTGTGAAAAGTCGCTTGGAACCTGATGGCCAAAGCAACAGGTGAAGGCTCAGCCAGTCTCACTCCTGCTGTTATAAAATAGCAATGACGTGCTGCACACTGCGTAGGTAATTATGGCCACTTAACCCTCATCTGCATGCCACACAATGTATCCAAGGCATAAATATAATTATCTCCCTTGTCTAGAGCTGTTCCTCAGGTTAATCTCCCACTAGCCAAGCAGCCAACTCCCTAGTTAAAAAGATTAATATTTAAAAGCAATAAACTCTGGGCCTTGTACAGGTCTGTAGAACAACTCCAAGCAGACCCTCTGCGAAGCCAGCATTGCTGAAGAAGGCCAACAGAACACCCCACATCCTATTTATCCAAAAGGCACCAACAACAGAGAAAAATGGGATCAAATTAAGAGCAAACGAAATAGAATTAAGCATGGGAAAATACATGATGGATACCAGGGAAAGCTTCCTGAAAGGAAAATATACTGTGGCTTCAGTTCATTAAGAGAAACTGAGT
Organism: Rhea pennata; assembly: GCF_028389875.1. Classification (NCBI taxonomy): domain Eukaryota; kingdom Metazoa; phylum Chordata; class Aves; order Rheiformes; family Rheidae; genus Rhea; species Rhea pennata. The sequence continues at coordinate 119,872,195 of NC_084663.1, forward strand.
TTTCCAGTTCATTTAGGATATTTAATCTAGTTGGAACCAATGTACAGTAACAGACTAGCTGCAGGGGCTGGGACAGTGATTGGGCAAACCAACAGGAACTTTCCACCCCAAGTTTCTTGTGCTGATGCAAGCTAGTGCAAGACCACTGAAGCCAATGGAAGCTACATCTATTTATATCACCTGAAAATCTGGCTGATGAATCACTGTATTACTGTGGTTGGAAAATACTATCTCACAGGGAAAAATCCCACTTTCAGTAACAGCAAATCTGAATGGCAAGGGAGAAATTTCTCTCTTACAGCTCCATAACAAACTTACTGAAATTTAGCTGGGACAATTTCCCTGCAACAGTGAGAAGTCAAACACGCACATCAGTTCCTCAATGGCTGTTCAGCGCAATCTGGATTGTCAAAACATTTCTTTTTAGATCTTTCCTACTTGTATTTCTTTTCATCTGAGATACTCTATGCCTCTCTTTCCTCCAGGCTCTTATCTCCTTGCACATGTTCTGCCTCATAAGAAAATAACCATAACAAACTGTGATTTATGGCCAACTTGGAAAATGTGATGACGTCCAGGGTTCCATTTGAATTCCTTTATGTTTGCAAAGTTTAGACACTGTCCTAAAAGCTGCCAAAGCATTCAGAGCAGGAAGTCAGCAGAAAAAGAAAGATAAGGGGACTGCTGGGGTTAGGACAAATCTCCTACTATGTGTTTTGTTTTCTTGCCTTTTCATGCTTTAAAATTGGAAAAGATCCTCAGCTTCGTTTCTCCTCCTCTGCCCCTACCCCCACCAATAACCTCAAGCAGAATTGATTATGTTTTCTTAATGAAAATTAGGCCAAAGGAAGGGAGGCATTTGGGGAGTACGCAGTTTTCCTCTGATATAAAATACATTTTTTTCAAAAGCAATCATTTAAGCCCTGAGCTCTACAGAGCCAGCACACGCGACCACATGACTTCACTAATATTAGTCTCGTCTTTCCCCCACCCTCAGCTTTTTCTTCCTGCTCCTAGTTCTGCTTTCTGGTTACATCATGTTTCCGACAAGACTGGAAACTCCTTTGGATTAGGAACCACATCTACCTACACACCTGCAGAGAGCAATGAGGACTGGGTCCTAGCAGTGATGCTCATCCATGGGTCCTGGGAGTCCATGGGGGTCACTTTTGTGACTCAGGACAGTCATTTGATACGGCAGAACCATTTTGCACGGCACTGTTTGTGCAAACTGGCTCCCAAGCTGGGAAAACCAGCCCAGGAAGAATTTCCCCCTCTCCTCAAGGAGAAGCAGGATGCAGCTGGGCCCCTACACCACACAACATTCCTGCTACTGGCTTACTAGGCAGAAGGCCTCCTGCCAGAAGAAAGGGACTGCGTCTTAGATAGTCATGTGTGTAGCCAAGCCACAGAGACGTGCTCCTTGCCCTCACCCTCAGCCCAGGGCTGTTGGCAGCTGGGACATACCGGGGCGCTGAGGACCTCCTCTCACTTTGCCCAAAGCGGAGCGCAGGAGGGGAAATGCGTGGGATCCCCTCATTTCTGGCGCGAGTGGGCTGCAGTGTCCAGCCCTCACCAGGGAGCCTTCCTGCAGAGAGGAACAACATGGCTCGCCAGCCAGGAAAGATCGAGTCTGAGGACGCCTCCAGTCGCGCTCCTTTTCCCACTGCCAGCTCTGAATAAAGCCAGGGACAAACACGGTCCAAATCAGCCCCCTTCCTTCCCTCCCCACCAGGACTGGCTTTCCCACTTGTTTCCACAGCTTGCTGGCACCGCTCATTTTTGGTTTTTGCACTCAAATAACAAAAGCCTCAACTTTGTACTTGCAGCTCGCTCACTCTGGACCCTTTTCCCAGTCTGGAGAGCCAAGTGGCTATCATTTCACCTGCTTTATTCTTTCTTTTTTGAAGGGGGGAGAGGACTTTTTTTTTACAGACACAGCAAAAAGGCCCAGCGCAAACCAAACAATACTGCTGACTCGAAGCAATTAGGATACTGAAGGGTCTGCTGGTCTTGCGACGAGGCCCGATGCCGTACAATTTAAATGTTTCCACATTCACGCTGCTATTGTAACCAGAACTGAACCTACCTGGCCCGCAAGTCTGAGAGCCCCTGAGACACTGCAGTCCCTCCCCACCGTGAGGCTGTGGGATGACTCTTGCCTTGGCAACCCAACAGCTGAGAGTGGTGAAGAGACAAGGCTATGTCAGGACACTGTGTTGCTCAGGCTAAAGGCATGTTTGTAGTACAAAAAGAAAAAAAAAGGGATTATACAACAGGGAAGCATCTTGTGACTGAGGCTCGAGTACTCATCTCGGGGCAGACATACAGAAAACCACATGAAACATATTACTACATTCTACACATTGCCGTAATGCACCTTTCTATCCTTTGCTGACCAGTTGCTGATCTGCTCAGTATCGACAGAGCTATTATAAGACAAATGAGACGTTCAGACAGATGTAACTGACTTCAAGAATTTTTCTATGATTATTTCCATTTAAAAGTTCCTAATTACAGGATACTTTTTGTACAAAGTTTTCTTCAGAAACAAAGACTGCTTTGCAGAAAGATGAAGAGCATCAAAAACACACTCAGAGTTTGTGAATATGCATTCGTACACATATTTCTAGTAATGCTCATACAGCCCTTCTTTTGCAGGTCTGATGAATCACACCCTATAAACAATGAACACTCAAGCAATAGTCATACTGAATAGTGCATGACTAACCCACAAGCAGAAGTTTATTCACAAAGTATATGCAAATAGCAATCACATCTGTAAGTAGCAGCACTTACTTCAAGATAATTTGCAAACAAAAAAAAGGGGGTTAAGTCTGCCACACTGATTGCTAGCAGAAAGTAGATCACTCAGCTTTAGTCATTTGCATCTCTTTCTGGATTGCAAATCTTACTGGCACAGATCACAGCAGGCCCTTTCATTTATTTTGCTACTCCTCAGGCTCCAGATGTTCAAGTCAGACTTGTTTTATGCAGGACTTTTTTTTTGTTTGTTTTTTGATGACTTCTCAGCCAAATAATGAAACCTACTAAGGTCATTGCTTCACAGTAGGATAGGCATCTACACTATGAGGACTCCAGCACACATGCAACTTATTATTTCCAGATATTATATACATAAATATGTGAAGTTTTTTTCCAGAGGAGGAGTGTCTTATAAATATCCTGCTTAAGCAGCAATCCGTGGTGTCAAGTACTGGCATCCAGCTGCCGAACTGAAATCACAAAACAAATCGTTTGTTTTTCAGAGCCACAGAGGGAGCAATGCTATTTAACAAGCTCGCATTGAATGGACTCACTGAAGGCTTATGCTCATATCTGAAAATATATATATATATATATATATATATATATAATGAGATATCTGTAATGAAGCAGGAAAGAAACAGAAATAGCCCCTCTCTCTTCAGGGAACTAGCATTTAAATAACTTGATGTAGTGTCATCCAGAGCTCTCTATAACAGAGCACCGGACTTCAGAAGGACCAGGAAACACCAGCTGTAAATTAATTCACCAGAAGACAAATTCAGGTTAACCAGAGGAGAGATGGCATCCTAATACCCCCTTTCATTTGAGGCTGGAATGGCAACACCTGCAATGCATCAATGAGAGATTAATTTAGGCATCAATTCAGCTCATTACTGCTGTGCTGAGCTCCTAGCAAATATCTAGAAAGTACAGCAGGAACAATTTTCTTCCTCAGAAAAGAAGCAGGTGGGTGAGGAAAGGACACAATTTACACTAGATGGGGGTAAAGCAGATATGGAGTTAGCATACTTTAATTAATGAACATATTATCATTTCTTAGTAGACTTTTAACTGCTTCTCAGGACTTTTCAGTTGCTGTTTCTTGTTCTATAGCTTACTTAAAGGTAATAGTCTTCAGATTATGTCATGCTATCTGACCGGTAAGCATGCTACTGTTACGGCTATGTTGCAGATTTTATGAAGTTTTTCCAAGGTGTGCTATAATATGGACTTAAGAACAGACCGCTTATGTGCGTGCTAACCAAAGTAAGTTTCCCTGTTTCCCTATATTATGGAAGATAATTGTTTAGGAGCAGACTTGCACTGTAGTCTAATTTAAAGCTGGTCTTCAGTAACATCAGGAGAAAAAGAATGGCTCTAAATACTGCTGTAAATCTCACAATTTACTTTGCAGGAGCTTGCCCCCTTCTTTGGACATTGCCATAGATTGCCTTTTCATCAGAGAAGAAGCAAACAACTTTTAAAAAGTTGCTGCTTATATTGTGTATCCTTCATTACAAGTGCCTCAGTGCAAGTTCTTAATCAAAGCCTTGCAACTTGTCCATGACGCAAATGAGTATCTTTAAGATTCCTTTGATGACCAACTTGGCCAACAGTCCTAGAGACAGAGTTGGAGAAATAGTTCCTGGCATAATTCACAAGGCTCGTTATGGAGTCTGTGGTGAGCTGTACTGCTGCTCAACATCTAACTTAAATCCTCACTTAACCATGAAAGGACTTGGAGTTGCAGGGGCTAGTGTTTCCTGCAGCTTCTCTAACTAGAAGAGGAGTGGGGAAAACCTGTACTTCTGATCCCTCTCACTGAATTTAACTTAAGAGATTCAGTAACAGTAGGTTACATTCTGGCTGCTACAGCAGCCAGTTGGCTGTTATTCTTGCTAAAGAGAGCAGAGGCAGAGATTGCTTGCCTTCAGGACTTTGTCCTTCTGGCCTTTTATCTCAGATTGCCACCTCATCTGGCAAAACAGTTACAAAATGTTGTTGTTCAGATCATGGCAATATGCTGCCTTGGCAGAGCTGAAGTGTTATGTGGTGCAAGCTGGGAGAGATGCATGCTCAGGACTGAGCAGGTTAAATCCCCCGGGCCTGTGACAAAATGCGCCTCTGACACTCCTACCAGAGTGCTTTGTGCTGAGGCCCCAGGGCCTCAGCCAAACACCACGGGAGCTGGTGACTTCACCATAACAGGCAGATTACCTTTGTTTTTTGGAGGTGCTTTGGTTTCCATCAGCCACCTTGCACATCTAAATCACAATGTGCAACTCAAAGCATTACTGTTAGTGTTAGCAAGAACTGCTGCCCTGTAGTTAGATCTTTAAAGGTAAGCAATGGTCCTCAAGGGAAGCCTCTTTCTCCTCAAAGAAAGACACCATCTTAATTACCAGCTCCTGAATAAAGATGTTCTCACTCCTCTAAACTACCAGAACCTGCACAAATTAGATAATACACCATGTACTTATAAATAACCTGGTAATGGAGATGTAAGGAGAGGGAGATGCCAAGCATAGACATAGATGAGTACTCTTTCCAAAGGAATACATCCTTATGTCTGTGTCATGTATAAAGTAAATTTTACTTTATGTAGCCCAATAGTGGTAATAAAAATATTGTATATATGTACTAAATGGTTTTGCTTGTGATGGGGCTTATTTAAAAAAAAAGGAAAAAAGAAAAATTAAAAGTAATAAGAACAAAATATTTATTTCCTACCTCTCCAAAAATTTAATTATTGCTACTCCTGTTCCATTTACTTAAGCAACTTTTTATTCTTCTCTTCATTTCCTGATTGCTGTGAGGCTTAAATTATTTTAGGCTTTTACTGTTATAAAGCCAGTTACATCCACTAATTTTTATCATATGTAATTCACTTCCCTTTTTCCTGGCCAGTCACACACCACTCACTTTGCGTAAAATCCCCCCTGTTTACCCTCATGTGAAGGTTTAAACATTTTAATGTTCTCCTTAGAAGCCTCTAACAGTAGGCATGCAGGAGTAAGTGGTGCTGAAACAAATGGTTTTGTTTCAACCTCTTTGTACATGCATATGTTTCTCCCTTAATGTAAAATGATTTTTAAAAAAATAAATAAAGGACATTATGGGTGAGATCCAGTAAGCATTAACACTGGCTTGCTGCACTGTTCAGACATAGGTCTACAAAAGAAGGATGGGGTGAACTATGATGCGCTTTGATGGTTATCTGCTGCTTCTGAGTCGGCTGGAGACCCACAAAACGGCCTCATTGAAGGCACCGTAACACCCCGGTGTTAAGTCAGACCAGGTCATTGGTTTCCAACTCGGTGCAGCAAGCACATAATGCCATTTTCACTTTCCCTCTGGAAAAGCAAACCAGCAGAAGCAACATGGAGCTGAGCCTGGTTGCAGCCACAGCAGTGCCGGCTGAGGCTCCTGAGATGGGGGTGGGCTCTCCCTCTCCTTGCAGAGAGCAGCAGGCAGTGCATGCACACAGAGGATGGCATGGTACTGGTAAAGCCACCTGCATCGCTAGAAACACTCTAGTGTGCTGGAGCTGCTGGCAGCTTGGTGGTGTGGTTTGGTTTGTGAGCAGGGAGATGACCTGTGGGCAACTGCAGGAAGATTGCCAGGCTGGGAAAAGTAGTGTGCGTGGCAGGCCACATCAAGATTATTTTTTGTCTATTGTGGCAGGCAAGCAATACTATGCCACTGATCAGCCAGGGCCTGACCACTTGGAAAACGGTAGATTGCACCTCCTTGCTGTTTTGCTGCTGGTCAGTTTTGGTTTGGGAAGACCGCAGTCCTTGCAACAAACAGTGCAGGAAGTGCAAGCCTCTGGTCACCAGGGCTTGCCAAGAGCTTCCTCTGGGTGACAGGACTGGGCAACAAGTAGGTTTTGTGTGCCTGGTCTACCCAGCCACACTGACACTTGCCCCGGGCCACCGGAAGATCTCTTAGTGCAACTAGTGCTTGTCTGTACCAGAAAGCACTTATCAGCCTGACCAAGGCTGAGTCCTCAAGCAAGGTAAGTTATATTGTCAAAAAGACAGTTTTGCTAGTACAAGTGAAGTTGCATCTGAGCTGGCCTTTCATGGCTACAACTTTGTTAATTAAGACAGTGACTTTTCTCCATGGCCTGGATAGCTATGCCAGTAAAGCTTCTCCTTGCAGACCACAACTTACTTAATACTATTAATTCTCTATAAAGGGTAAAGTCATTCATGACTTTTCTTCTGGGCAGCGTGGGACTTGCCCAGAGTGCTGGCATACACCCAGGTAATGGAGACACTGCCTATGCAGCAGACTGACTTACAGCGCTGGCATCCCTGCGCCAGCTCCCACAGGGATGCCCACAGGCTGTTTTCCCTGGGCATAGTCCAATTCAGAGCTTGCGCAGCTCCCATCTGGATGACGTGACGTGCCCACCCAGAAGGAGGGCTGCAACTGCACTGCATGACCAGGGTAATACCTGCAGGAACGGGAGGGAGGGGTGGTGCAGGGCCCACTGGCTCCAAGCCCCCTGCTTCTTCAAGCCTGACTGCTCTGCACTAGGGTATTTGCTGGGTCAGCTGGCTGCACGGTTGTTGGTGCACACGTGTGTTCGGGGAGATCTGTGCCACTGCTGTCCCTCGTCTGCTGTGACAGACAAGCGACGTGAGACCGTCACTCAGCAACAGGATGATGCTGGTAATTTAGGAAATGACAAACCATTTGTGTGTGTCTGTGTGCTGGAAAATAGATCCAGGAAAGGTTAAATCCGTCTGCAGCAGCAGCACAAAACGAATGAAAGTCAACACCTGAGTGGCTGTGCTGCCCCCCGAAAGGAGACTGGTGCCCTTGTTGCGACAACAGATACTGCGATGTAGAATCATTTATTGCAAGGAGGTTCGCAGCGGGCTTGTTCTTTGTCTCTGTTTCCTGTTACAGTAAAGACTGGGGCTGGGAGTTAGTTTTAACTATTTGTTTGGGGGAGTGGGGTTAATCAAAAGAATTCTTAAAGTGAATCTCCTTAGATCCTTTGCTTGATGGATTGCCTGCAATAAAACTGATGGGGAAATACATCACTGTGCAGAATGCTGCCTGAAGAAGCTGCAGTTCTTTTTTCTGTGCCTTCCAGGAAAGACACAGAAATTGCTATGTTTTTTTTTTTTTGTTTTTTTTTTTTATTAAAAAGTCATGTTGTCTTGATTTTTAAAATTAAAAGTCAGGTCTTACCTGACAATTTTCTAGAAGATTCTAAACAATGAAGGGAAAACTGTGAGGCCTGTGCATTATAGGCAACAGTGAAGCAGAATTTCAGACGGGAATTGTTTGAACTCTGGTTTTGAATGTTTAACATAAGTCTTCATTCAACTAAAATAAGCAAAACACACGTAGCAAGTATTTTGAGTACATCCCTCTAGCCAGGAGTGGAACTATATGCTTAAACAGCAGTGACTGAAGTCCTTTGTGAAGGAAGGGAAAATGCAACGTGGGCTACTGCAGCATGGATTTATGGGGAAGGGAGCGGTCCACAGCTGTGTGACCACGGCCACCACCCAGAACAGAGCTGCACACACAGCGGGCGTTCATGGGTGTCCTGGTTCCTCCCCACCCTCCCTCTCAGGTAAAAACACCCACCTATCCAGCTGGGAGCTTCTTAGCTTTTTCTTCTAGTTGAGCAGGTTCTCTTCATATGTTTTAAAGGAGAGAAGCAAATTCACAGCTGAAGGCACAGAGATGAGGGAAGTAAAATGCAAGATGGGTTCACCATGCGGTAGATCATTCTCGTCAGATCTCGTCTGATTTTCTAGATGCTAGATATGTGATGAATCTTGTATCTCTGGGTTCCAGAACAGCTGCAGAGGGAAGATATTCATTTAACTGGAGAAGAAGTAGATTAATTTAAGAATATTTAGATGGGCAAAACTCTGACATGGGGATAAGGTCATAGACAGTGGCAAAAGGAAAAGAATCAGCGTGACAGGGACAAGTTCCTCAGGACTGTTTCCAAGACTGATCTTACTTAATGTATTCTCTCATAACCTTGGCTCAAAATGTCAGCATGTGCTAATAAAATTTGCTGATGAAACAAAACTGGAAAGCAACATCAATTTGAAGGAATAGAATACGAAACAGGAAGAACTGATGGTTCTTGTGAACTAAAGTAACAGAAATGGAAGGAAATGCAGTAGCACAAAGTCCAAGGTCATACACTGGGGAACTAATTACTTTATGCCATAGGCAAGGAACTCTTCAGCTAGCAACAACAGAAAAGGGGGAAAAAAAGAAAAAAAAAAAAAAAAAAAGCTTTTTCTTCTGAGCACAGGACAATTATGAACCATAACATGATGCAGCTGTGAAAGAGAGAATTGCAACTCTAAAATGTATTCAAAGAGGTATATCCGGTAGTAATACCTCAGGAAGGGAAATACTAATACCATTGTGCAAGGTTTTGGTTAGCCCTCGTTTGGAATGCCAGGTACAATTCTTGCTACCTCTTCCTAAGGGACATAAATTCTATGCAAAATAGGGATGGAGAAGAGTTAACAGGATGATGACAGGAAAAGAGCCTAAGTTACGAGAAAATGTTTGTTGAAAAATTTGGCTTATTAACTAGCAAAACAAAATCCCAGAAGGAAAGTTCTATAAATATGTTGGGCACAAACATTTGGGAAGAAGAACTGTTTAAGCTACAGGACAATTTCATCATAAGAACAGATGGCTATACCCCAGTCATCAATACACGTAGGCTGTAAATTAGATTAAAAGCCTTAACCATTGGGATAATCAGGTTCTTGAGCAGACTTCTTATGGGATTGTGGAGTCAAATAACCCATTTACTGTTACACTGGAGTCTGATAAGTGAAAGGAACTATATGACAAGGTTACTTGGACTGGCTGATTGAGGAAGTCTCTTCTAATCCCTTGTCTTTCTCTAGTGCTTTTCCTAAGTGCTACCCATCGCTAACATAGGTGACAAACATAGAGCTGTACATATGGTTTTGAAGTTTCAATATTTTTTCAAATTTCAAAAGGTAATTGAAAACAATGCTTTTGTACATCTACACTCTACCTTCTGCCTGCAATGGATCCCAGTTGGAGAATGCGGACTCAGGTTTGTAAGTGTAAAGTAGCACACAGATCATGAAAGTAAGATTTCAAAGATATGCCCAGATCGCTTATTCTGAAAAACAAAAACAAAAATCTGACTACAACAAGGGCCTTGAAAACCCCATGGAAATAACTGGAAGTAGTAAAGTCTTTTAAACCTTATTTATTTTGCATGCTGCCCTCTGTCTTCTTGTTTTACTGCAATTTTGAGCACAACAGATTCTTCCTGTTTCCTGTTTCCCTTTGAAACACCTGCAAGCAGCTCAGATAAGGCAATCCACCATTTTTCCCATTTGTCCGGTCACTGTTGTTCCCCAGAGCTCTACTGATACACAGGGGTGATAATAGGTATATAGCTCATTTGAGCTGAAGATGACTTTTCCCTACCTGGAATGAGCAAAACCTGAGATTCTTGGGCTGGTGGGCTTGGCAGGGAAGATGTTTCTCCTTGTGCAGCATTCATTTTTTAATGCATACAGCACCATCTGACAGGAAGGAATTGCACAGCTTTGTAGGGTACCACATCTCTCTTTCACAGGGTTCTGTTTAAAACAGATAGTCACAGAACCTATGAATTGCTTTTATTCTCCCATTTCAATTGCATGCATCTCTCTGCTAGTGAATTTTCAAGTAACTGTCCAGTGTATGTGGGGACCACCTGGAAGGGTATCACTGATGCCTCCCTTCCCACATTTTCCCACTTTCCTAGTAAAGCAGGAGACAGAAGTAGCCAGGCTCCTCTTTCCTCCATTTTTTTCTGCATACATTTTTCTGCTTTCCTGCATCATTGTGCACCCTGCCCCTGCCCTCCCTCTGGAGCCTTGCAAAAATTAAATAGAGTTCAGCTAATAGGCTGTGCACTGACCCTAGCCAAGGAGTGTTTGTGCACAACAGCTTTAGCCGATAGACTTTTTTTCTATCCATTTAGGTCCCATTCACAGACATACCCTGTTACCTACATACTATTCTCTTGCAAGCTATTTCACTTTCCAGTCATCCCTAGTCATATGTCTCACTCTTCTTTCCCTCCCCTAAGACATCCTCTCTTTCACCTGGGGCTGTCTGAGTCCAGCTCTGACACCTCATCTAAGAAGATTTTCCTCCACCAGTGCAATAGCCTGCAGGCCCAGTCTCTCACCACAAGGTAGTTAGGCTAGCAGTTTGCCAACCATTTGGCACTCAGAGAGCTGCAGCTTTTGAATGGCTACATTAATGAGTTCTTGAAACACATTCACGCTTTTCACTCAGCTCCCTTGGAAGCCATCCCTTCCTTATCTTGATGGATCTGGTTGCTTGAGATCGGGGCTGAGAACAATAAACAGTTAGCAAACTTCCAGGGTATTCCTTAGGTATACTTTCACACCATGCCTTACATCACATCCCAGCATGCCAGCAGACTGTCAGGACATCAGGTTCCAGATTCAGCCCCACACTTTCCCCAAAGATCTAGTTCAGATCTGTAGTCTTATTGCGCCCCATCAACATCAAATGCAACTAGGATTTTGCTGATCCTATGGATTTTATATGAAACACTTTTTCTCTACCATTTTGATAGCCAAGGCTTATACAGATGCATAGACAGAATGATCTATCACTTTCCAGGTATTAAAAGAGTTCTTGCTACCCAGTCCAATGCTCCACAGAGCAGTAACTATCACCTCCCCATTCTTCTTCCCTTAAAACACACCACTGTCATTCTGCCACAGAAGCAGACAGAAATTTGCCCTAGGTGAGACTAACTAGGAAAGCAGAGTGCATTCGAGTGACAGTGTCAATAGGAATATTGCCAAAGGTGTAATGTTGTCTCATCCTTTGTGATCTTCTGCACAGATGGATTTTGTGCCAGGAAAACACTTTGACTTTCCCTGAAATACCACGGTGTGGGAAGGGCCGCAGGCAGACTTTCTCTGAATGGTTCTTCAGCTCGTCTGCAAAGGAGAACCATTTTATTAATGCCTTCCTTAAAGACCACACAGTGGCATCAAGAAAACACCCTTTATTCCACACATAGCTTTCTTAAAAGAAGATGGTTTGTGGAAAGAGGAAGTAGCTTTTCTTGGGTTTCCTAACTTAGCTGGAAAACATAGGTGAGGTTTTGGGCGCACAGCCTGTTTTATGGTTTCTTTCTCCTACATTGCTTTAGGATGTATAGCACACAGAAGGAAAAAAAAACAGTTTAAGCGTGCACGTGAGCTTTCCAGCAGGACTACACTTTCACTTCAGTGAAAAACATCTTCTGTTGAAATGAGGAGTTGCTTAATTAAAACCTGTGTTTGAATGGCTATTCACTGGACTGTGCTAAGGTGAGAGCCAGCATGCAGCCTGCCTTGGCATGGCCTACAAAGCAAAGACTAACAGGCATAAAAGGACGAGGTTTTTTTCCCCATCTGATTTGGTCTCTTTATAGCCTTGCGAGGCTGAAATCATTAGCAAATGATTTTCAAGCATGTCTTACTATGCAAACAAACAAGCCTAGAAAGCGTTTTCAAAGGTGGCTTCTAATTCAAGCAACAGAACAGCATTAATATCTTAGCTTTCTCCTTGAATATTTCCATCTGATGTGTTCTGAAAACAATTACATCCATTGAATAGAGCAGAGGAAAGAAACACAGTAAAGACTGCAAAAACACTTGAGGAAAACAAAGGCACTTGCAATGACTTTCCTCTAACTCATCAGGAGGGAAAGAACAAAGGTCCAACTGACTAGACCTGTGGAGAATAGTGCTGTTGTTCCTTTATCTCATACAAACACCCACCCAAACAGAAACCAACCCTTCTTATGAAGACTACCGGGGGGCTACAGACACTCTGTGAATGCCTCAGCTGCTATGTTTCTGCCATGGCAGGCGGGTACACAAAGTACTTTACCAGGTTGCATAACAAGCACTGAGCAAGCAGCTATAACCCCTGGGAAGTATCTAAGGGACTTTTTTTTTAAGCCAGATTTGCATGTAGGTGTAAAGCAGCAGCTATAACTTGTCTCCGCTTTTGAAATCTCATTAATTTTTCTCTTGATTCATTTGTTCAGTTACCTAGTTAGCATGTAACATACAGCATGCTGAAACTTGGCCTCCAAGCATATTATAAGCCCAGAGAGAAGGACTGGTTTGATTAGCATCTTCATAAACAAGCATTTTCCAGTAAGAATAAAAATATCTGTAGGATGATTGCAGCAGGAGGTCTATGATGCTCGTCACATGTTCCAGCGATAGCTGTGTAAACTTGGCTATTACTGACTAGAGAACTCTCCTTTCCAGGTCAGTGCTTCTCATCTGTCCCAGATGGCTAGCTACTGGGAAAGCTGATGATCTTCTAGTAGTTTCCAGGAGAAAAATAGAAAACATATGATGACCACCAGCAACCACTAGTACTTTTGTGGTGAATTAGAACAGGAAGCATTTGAGAACTGCCTGACATAGTGGCATCCTAACCCAGGCTTACAGGTCTGAAAACTACTGCAGCAGCCCAAGCAAGCGTGAATACCAAGCTCATTTCTTTGTCCAACACTGGTGACTTTAAAGCTAGCAGAAAAATAAAAGCAATTGAAAACAGAGAAGAGATAGCTGCCACTTATGTAAATTCCTTCACTTTCCTTTGTGCTTTTACGATTTACTATGAAACTCTTTCCATCAAAATACTTGAAGAATCCTTTCATAGAAAAAGCAGATTAACAGGCGATAGCAGGACAGCATTGTTCTCACCGCAGCTGCCATCTCCTCTCTGAGCCACCAAATTTCTCCTCTCGCTTCACACTGAAATGTAAGGAAGTTACCACAACTCAGGTTAACTGAGTTTTACACTACGAGTAAAGCTAAATGAAAGTACTTCACATCTGTCTAGGCTGGGAGAGCTCATAAACAGCCGATGCTCAGTAACTGGCAACTCAGGGTGAGAATTCATCTAATCCACTGTGGGCATCAAGTGTAGACATCTACAACTGAGTTCATTGTCCCTTTACAGCCAACGGGAAGAAATAGGAAAATCTAGATTGCTATTCACCCTCCTCTAGACAGAAAGCAAAATAAGCCAGTTTCCTCATGCCCAAAACACACCCAGTTGCCCCCAGTGACAGGAAAAAGAGCCTGGAGTGATGAGCGCTGATGGAGACAACCACAGTGCAGACATGTACGGAGAAGTGAGTCAAATCCCACCCCTGTGTGGGAGCCCTCAGCCACAGGTGATGGTCCAAGTCCTGCCCCCCAGCTGGGTGCAAAAAGGCGACTGACCCCTTTCCTTCTTACATTTTATAAAAAACAGTCAAAGGGTTTTTGTTTCTGAAAGAGGGTATCCTGGTCACCTCCAGGAGTCCTGTGAAAAGGAGAGCCCTTTCCTGCCCAGCTCCTGTTACACATAATCCAGGCTGCTGTCACCCCTCGCACCTGAAGAAGACCCAGTTGAACTGCAGAGCTTGCTGAGGGGCTCTCTGGCAGCTGCCAAGCCTGCTGTCTGCCTGATAGCACAAGGTGCTGCAGTCTGGGAGCACCAATCTCCCCAGCAGCATCTCCAACGCATGTGCTTGTGTCCAGCCTGCCAGTGCCTTCAGCTCCCCAAGCCAGCCACAGACCACTTCGTACCCTAGCTTGAGTTCACAGGCTTATTGTTCTCAGCATCCAACATCAACGTCTCCTTGATTCGGGGTTATTATTAAGCAGTCCTTTTACCTCTGATAAGCCAGCGCAGATGCTGGGCACTCTCTGGTCCACATGGCTCGGCCACTTAGAGGGAGCTTTCCTGCCTCCACCATGGCTGCGACCGCCAACACCCTGGGCTTGGTAGCGGGAGAAAGCCTCCAAGAGACAGAAGGACTGCAAGGTGAGTCTGCACGCTGAACTGAAGCGAGGCATGGCGATGTCTGAGCCGGCATGTGGCAGCACAGTGCCACGTGGGATCACCTGCTCAGGGCCAGGAGCCGTCAAGCTGCGTCCAATAATAAACCCCAATCCTCAGAGGAACACAGTAACCCAGGTACGGTGGTGCCAAGGCTCAAACAAAGTTCTGGCTCACTCAACACTCCCCTCACATATATCCCAGCTCTACCAGGAGGGATCTGGTGAGTGCTGGTGGGAGAAATTAATATTACACACACACAATACTAATTAATATGCAGAGTAGGGAAACGAATATTATGCATATGCACACAGACATGCATTTGCTCAAAAAATGGGAAGCTATTCAGCCCAGTACATAGGATTTCAGCTAGAAGAGAACCAGGAGAAAGCAAAGGGATATCTCCCAGTAAATAAATGTACCACAATGAGAATTTAACATGCGAAAGTAAAAAATAACTGCTGCATAGTTCAGAAATTTAAAAATAGCTTGGATGTTCTCCTACCCCTTCCTTTCAGTCATCACTTCTTGCAGACCTTCAGTTTGTTTGTATTAGTTGCTATGGAGAGGCTATGTTACAAAGCCCTACTGGGGAAAATTCATTTCAGTAATGAGCATACTCAGAACTAACAGAGCTCTGTAAAAACGTTGACTCAGACATTCTCCTTATACCTTTGAACATCCAACTTAATATATTTTATACAATAAAACATCACAGTATCATCTCCCATCCTTACAAATTATTTGCCACTAATTTAAAAGAACTGCAATGGTTAGGGAGAACACATGCACAAAGCATTAAAGAATTACTGGCGTACTCCAGGTAACAAGTGCCATCCATCTAATAAAGGTGCAGTCTACACTACATTACCCTTAACAAGCCTTGCCAAAGGCAGGGATCTGACCCAGATATCTCCAAAAACAAAATGGGCCAAATTCTGCTTTCTACTTAATACTCTTCAAACATAGTACTCTAAATTCACACCAGTGTAGTGATGTCCAAAGACATTCCAGCCCATTTAGCATGAAAGCCAGGTAAGGACAAGCTTTTAACAATGATGTTCTGCGCTGCAGTGTAGTAGGAAATCTGTTGGAAAATGCCAGGTGTAGCACGAGTGTAACCTCAGTAAGCTTTATGCTACTTTTCTACAGAGAAAGCAGCATGACAGCAACCACAAAGGGAAAGGAAGGAAGGTGGTTCCAAAGCATGGGTGGTGAGGTTATTCAGCTGCAGCTAGCTGAGCAGAAGGTTCAGCTGCTTCCTACCAGCCTGATACTAGAGCAAATGCACTGACTACAGCCTCGCTGAGATGGGTGTGAACGCAATAACTCACACCCACAGTTACTTCTGCAAAGCCAGGACCAGCATGAGCACGAATCGCACCATCTGCAAAGCCCTGCAAATACTGGGGAGCTGGGCCTCAGCACCATGGGGCAATGAGCTCACTGCCAGGAGTCATACAGTGGCAGCAAGGTCCTACATTATGCAAACAAAGAGAAAATCAGGGAGGAGAAGGTAAACGTGGTAGTGATTCCCACCAAGCTGGCCATGCCAAAGGCAGCAGAGGCTGAGGCTCTGCATCTCCCTTTGGCTTGCAAAGGGCCTTGAAATCCTCACAAAACCATGGAAGCTAGTGGTGCTGCTGGCTCTCATAGCTCTCCCTAGGGTGTCAGGGAGCAGACAGACATGCCAGCTCTGCCAGGGCAAAACATAACAGAGAAATTGTGACCCTTCTCCTCATCTCGGTACCGCTAAGCATGGACCAAACGTACCCTGATGACACCCAGCACACTCAGAGGGAGCAGCAATGTTCCTCATGCCACAGGGCAGGGCTTTCAGCAGTAAAAAGTGGTCACACTTGCAGCATTCATCACCCTTACAGGAAAACAAATGTTTCTCACATATGCCTGATAACAGCGTTGACAAGTATTCGCAGGCGAAGGCTTGCAGCACTCGTTTTTATCACTCTTAACTCTATTCATAGGCTACTTGTAGAAAACACCAGCCTCCTCTATGTGCTCTTGCACCTCTGCTCTGCATCCTCCCAAATATTTGGTGCCTAAGATTACCATACTAGCCACTTTATAAATGTGGTGTCCTGCACAGGTCAACTATTCACCTTTATGTTTCTGCAGCCTGGTGCCATTGGTAAGCAGGGTCACTTTACAGAGTGCCTGCAGTCCATCACCTCTTAATAAATGCATTTTGGCACCCCCTTTATTTGTGAGTTTAAACATTCCTGTCTGCAATAAACCTTGCTAGATCCATGAGTGTCTGAATGCTATATTTCCCTTTCCTGCAATGTTCAAATATACAGTTTGGCACCTAAATGCTTCACATTTTTATAACACTTTCTATGTTTGCAGCACTGTGCAGGCATTCATTGCATTCTCCCCACACTGGTGAAGTCGGCAAGCAAATATTATTCCCCTTTTTCAAATGGGAACACTGAGACAAAGTGAAGGTGGCTTGTCTTAGACCACATGGTTAAGTCTGCACAGACACACTAGGTAGCTCTTAAGCCTCCTTTCCACTTGCAAGAGCACTATATTTGCCCTCAGCCCACAGCCTTTCTCACACCTGGAGCCCATCCCTACGGTTGGCAGAATCATTTGTTCTTCGTGAGCTTGGCTGCCAAGACAGGCTATGTGAATGTAGCATGAGTAGGAAACATTTCCTGCTGGAGACTTGAGTCAGGGCTACTTTTTAACATCCACAAAGCAGAATTTGGAAACACCCTACTCTTGAGGGCAGGCCTGTTGGCCAAACTGTAAGTGCTGGAGCTCAGATTTTAAAATGGCAAACGTGAAAAAATGTGAAAGCCCTTTTTAGAGCTCGTGGGTGGTTTAACTGCCATGCAGCCATGGACAGCAAGGCTGAACGTCGGAGCTGGGAGTGGCGTGCCAGGGCAGGGGGGGGGCATGGGGGAATTTACAATCATCTCCCAACTTCCAGTCTTGTGTAACTTCAGTCATGTTTCAAAGCAGTAGACAACTCTACTCCAAAAAGTCAGGCCAACAAAGGTCTTTAATTACTATTATACAGAATAGGTGGAGAGGGTCTTCCTTAAATCTTCAATTCTTCTTTATATAAGGATCAGGTGCCATGAGACCCAATGAGATGAGAAGAAAGTCACAGTTGCAGTCCTGCCTAGTCTTAAGCACTTGCATTTATTTTTGAGCTCTAATGATCTCAAAGCCAGAGCTTGGTTTGTTCAAACACTAAACATCAACTAGTGCCAGTCACTTAGTAGAGCTGTGCTGATAAATAACATCATAGCCATCAAAGGGAAACACAGCTTGAACAGCTGTACAAGGGGTGGCCTTGACTTTCTCCAAGAACTGTGAGTGGAAAAAGGACAACTTTATTCTTTTTCTGTTGGTGTCAGCATTTATGCAAGCTGGCAAAAGAATAAGGCTTTTATTTTTGTTAAACTTCTCCGCAGTTCTGCTTCAGCAGGTGAGTAGAGCACTTCTGATGCAAGGTGTACCTTCCGGCAGCACAATGTACAGCAGACAACACAAATATTTTTTTGTCCCATCAAGCTCTGAACTCCAAGCAGTCTACAGTTGGAAAGTCTGAACAGGCCACACTTCAATGATTTTTTCCCCCCTTTATGTGAGTTTTGACTCAGCAACCTAACTGCCATTGAATTCAATTTCAATTCAGAGTTTTTTTCTGGAGGTATGTTCAAGAGACAGCTTTTTGAAACTACTTAATGAGTAACAATCTTGCCTTTCCTCACATCACCCACCTGCAGAAGCCGCCCCAGGTCAGACACAAATCTAGGACGAGTTGCTGCAGCAAGTATGAAAGGAGGACATTGCCACAGCCCCTTCAATTAAAACAAAAACAAAAAGAAAACAAAAAAAAAAAAAAAAAAAAAGAAAGAAAAAAGAGAGAGAGAGAGAGATGGAGCCAAGTACATTAAAATTTTTAAGGAGCAGTTGAGGCATTTTGGTGGTTCAGCAGAATTTGTTAGCTTATCTGTGCCAGCTACAAATTTCCCTGCACTGGAGTTTACTGTTTCAGATTCTAGTGCATAGTATCTAGGCTAGGGCACTGTTTCAAGTTACTAGTTTTATAGCCTGCTTGTGACTACAAAGAGTAATTTAAATAATTACATCCTTGCCACAAAGAGCTTGAAAATCTGACTAGCTGGGTGAAAGGAGAATGGGAAGGTGTGACAACATTGTTGGAAAAGAGATCAGCCAGGGAACTAGGCCAGAAGAGATTAGAAGCCACCCTTGACGGAGAGCTGCTCAGAGATCTTTGCTAAACAAGCAAGTTGCTTCCGCCTCATTCTCAGCAGCCACCCAAATACCTCACTTGTAGTGTCCACCAGGCAGCCTGTGCACTGGATGAGAGTATCAGCTGAACTGCTATGCTCAGGAGCAGTCCTCTCGGGTCAGGTGTGATGCATTGCATCTGGCAGGTGATGTGTGACGTGGGATGGGACCTGCTCAGCCAGTGGGACAGAGAACCGAAGCAGGGGTTCTGCCCGGATACTGCTACTGATTAACTGTGTGACGGCAAAGAAGTCCTTCTCACACTTTGTTTTGCCATGTGTAAGGAAGGTGCTGCAAGCACCTTCTAGGAACTGCTTTCAGGGATGGGGTAAAGTGGTTGCGAGTGTCCTGGTAGGGCTATGCCAATCTTGAGGGGCTAAAGAGAGTGCTCCATCCTCCAGGCATGTGAATTCACAAACATTAAGCTTGCTATGGAGAACTGAAAGAAAAAGGGAAAAAAAAAAAAAAAAAAAAAGATGACAGTCCAGATGCAAGAAAATTAGATAACTATTAGGTTGTTTTTCAAAAAGAAAACTGAAAGAAATATTAACTAAAGTGGCACAGAGGAGGGCAGTAGCCTCCCTCAGCAGCACGAACTGCAGGGGTGAAGGGCTGTGCTGAAACCGATACCTGCAGGCTGTGTGCAGCACGGTCACGAGAGCACCCAAGCATCCAGCTGCCCCTTCACCCTCTCTCTTGAAAACGCCTCTCCATCTTGAGCCACTTTGGTTAACTCTGTTAGGTACCCTAAAAATTAAGGCGGGGTGGAAGGAAAAAGCCAGAGTGTAGCCAGCCCACACAGGCACTGGACCACCTGGAGAGACCTAGACCAGAGTGGATACTAATAAATAATCTATGGATATTAATAGTCTACTCTGTGGCTGGCCATCTGGCTGCCCAACCAGTCATGCCTGTCTGAAGAAAGGAGAGGGCTGTTTTTTGGTTTTGTGTTTTTTTTTTTTTTTTTTTTTGGTCTAGCCATTGCCTTGAAACAGTAGGGAAGGGTCAGAGCCACTTGCATGGTCAAGGTCACCTCTGTTACCCCTCTGGGTACTAGAGGCATCATTGCCACATTTGTCAAAGGAAAGCACCAGATAAATTCAGTGGAAATGATGAGGCCTTATACTACAAATCTTTGTTTTGGAGAGCGTTAGTCATCTACTGTGGGTGTGATTTGAGACCAAAGTTAGCTGACCAAATTCCCTATATAGTCAAGAAAGAGACCAGGACGGGGGTGTGATTCAAAGTGCCTGCATTATATGCTTAAAGTAAGACAGCATCAATACTGCTATTGTATACAGAGTGGTATTTTAGTTTCTAAAAATTTCACTGAATTTTCTGTGAAATCTGTAAAAGTAAAACAATCTTTTAATACTTCATCAACCTGGTTTTCTTTTCTTCTGCCACCAGCAGGAGGTATTACATGTTTTGCTGGTATGCACTCACCACCAATAAACAGCACTGTTTTGGCTACTCTTACCAGGTGTTCTTGAAGGTTTCATGCAGAATCAATCCAAAAAACACCCTGGGAACAGCATTTCTCTTCACAGCCTCCAAAGCAGGACTGGCAGAGAGGGCTGCAATGTAGATCACAAAGAGGGGCTTTCAGAAGGCCTTAGAAATCCAAAGCAAATACAGAGAAGCGAAATGAGGTAAGGACAAAGGAAAAAGCACAAGACCCCGCTAAGGGTTCAGCTCACAGGGAATACGGGAATGAGGGAAATGCTGAACAGCTACAATCTTCACTGCACAGGCAAAAGGAACAGGAGCCTGGGAGACGTAAATGGATCTGGGAGATAATGAGAGTTATGATTAGTAAAACACAAATGAAAGAATAACTGAACCATAAATATATCAGCAGGGATACAAGTCATTTACTACCAGCTGTCAAGAAACTGTGTAAGAAAGCATTACTAGCTTTAGCTAGCCATTGTCTGAGGAGGCAGAGAAAAAAGAAGCAGTGATGTAGCAGAGCTGGAAAAGAGTAAATGTAATGAAAAGTTCATCCATCAGGGAGGAAGGGGCAGGCCAGCTAGCCTAACACTAATACTGGCTAAATAACAAACTATTCAATTTCTGAGCATTTTTAAGGTTATAAAGAGCACAGCCAAAACTCTGCTGCCAGTTTTCTTATCAGATTTCCTAATTCTCGTGTTTCCTCCTCCATATATCATTTGCCTTCACGCTGTGCTGAGGAGCCTGGTTCTTCCTCTCCACACATCACCATTAACCTCACTTCCTACTACTTGAATATGACTGTATGTTTATATCAAATAATGTATGACCACGATTTTCTATCTTTGGAATAATCAAATGTCTATTTCCATGCACACTTTCATGATTCAAAATGATGCAATCTCCCAGTTAGCATCCATCAATTGTTCTCAAATAGCTCGCTGGGAGTATTTGTTACTGGTAATGAAGCACTGCTGGTCGCATAAAGTTGCATGCCATTGTCCCCATTTCCTGACTGCAGGACAAGGCAAGTAATTTCAGTGCTAATATTAACACCGTATGATTTTAAGTTTGGTTCTGCAAATCCTTGTACCTACCAGCTTTGAAATTCTCATTCTTTGAACCCCCCCCAAGATAATAAAGTTCAGTTGACCTCACGGTCATGACAAGCACATGCTTGTTGGGAGGCAAGAATAGTTAAGCAAATTGTGGCGATTATCTGCACAAATATGAGCAGATTTTTATTTTAATACTGTTTCACATGTTCTCCTTCACAACCGTTAGCCTGGATTCCTGTATTTCTGTTCTCTTTCCACTATTTCTTTTCTGTGTTCAGCTTCATTTTGCAGCCATTTCCTTTTCTTTCCATATTCATAAGATCTCTTTTTCTATCCATTCCACTACCTAGTGAACCTTTATCTTTTCTGAGAAATGACTTATCCCTGACAACCCTTTAAGCAAATATTCACTATAATATACCTTGTTATTACTTGATATTTAATCTCTTGGCAGAGTTTATTTCAATAGATCTTGTTTTTTTCTTTGTATTTGTCTCACACACCTTTTAGTATAACATTTTAAGTAGTAGTGAAAGGCCTCAGCCAAGTATTATCTCTAAAACAGGACAACAACCACATTAATAAACTCAGAGGTTGCTAAGAAAGAAAACTGGGGAGGGGAAGTTATTAAACAAAATACAGCAAACCTGTTACATTTTCCATTCTGCTTTTGCATGGTTCAAAGGCAGGGCAGAAGGGATGTGTGGTGTGTAACCAAATGATTTGCATTGCCACTTGGTTAACATCTGCACAGCCTGGCTGGTTTTACATAGGACTCACTGGCTGCCCTCAGCATGGCTGCACAGGTACATGCTGATCTTTAGATGCACAGTAGCCACTTACTTACCCAATTTTAATTTATATATTATACAAATATATAAATATTTATATATATATAGTTTATATATTATTTTATTCATTTCAGAGGGGACAGTTGTAAACATAAGACTGCAAACTTGCCTGGATATCTGCAAGAAAAATGTGGAAGATGATGTAAGGGGAATTTTGAGAGTTAAATATTACTACAAAGGGAATGTATTTTTTTTTTCTTAGGGGAAAAGGTGTGACTTGCAGCATGAATGCCCTTCAGATAAACGTCAGTATGATGAACTATCAACATTCACTGCAATTTTTTCCTGGAATGCCCCACCCCAGCAGAATTCCATTTTCTGCCCGTATAACAAGTGAGAGCTTGTGGCATTCTCTTCTTCATTCACATGAGACACTCTCAAAATAAACTTTATGAGGCAAGCAAATCTCTGTTGTCGCTCTATCAAAGGAGAAACATTCGCACACCGGTAAAAACTTGCATTGTGAAATGCTTGATTTTGACACGCAGCTTGAGGAACACGTATCCACAAAAAGAAAGGAAATAAAAATTAAGACATATTTATCCCTTATTCATTCAGCAGTGCTCCTATCAAGTTTTGTACCAGTTCTTTTAGTGTGAAACTCCATGCATGCAGGCACAGTACTTAGTTCTTCCCAGCTCCAGTTATGTACCTTTTTCTGGATTTTAGAGCTTGGCAAGGTAGCTATATTGAAATACTAATCTAGCTTAAGCACAGTTTTCATAGCCTTACTGTCACAATCATATCAAAATACTGTCTGGGGATATAATATTATCTCTCTATATCATTTATTAGCTCTTATTATGGCAAACTCAACACACAGAGGTATATAACAGACCTAATAACAGAAATCAGGAACTTGAGACAGCAATGCAAACCTTGATCTCACTAACACAGTAGGCACTTAGAAGATGCAAATTTGCCTTGTGTTCCTTCAGGCAGGCAGCTGGCCACTGAACAGGGAGCAAGGCTAGCGTTCATAGGCCTGCACTGAAATTTCCAGTTCAACCACAGCTTCCTGCATGATCTTAATCTAGTCAATTAATCTGGTAGATCTGTTTACAATTTATAAAATAAGAATGCATGCTTTCTCTATCAGAGAGTGATTACGAAGGTAAAATCCCTTAATTACCTTAAGGAATGAAAAGTTTGAGGACTCTGAGAATCTGTTGCTGGGTTTGTTTTTTTTTTTTTTTTTTTGTTTGTTTTTTTTTCCTCATTACTGCATCTGCAAGCCCAGGTTAGACAAACAGGCTTTTGGCCAGGCAGAGTCTCTTGTGTTATGGCACAGACAGACATGCTGTTCTCGTTTCAGCTGCTGTGGATTTGGAGGTGACACTTGCCAGCTGCTTGTTGCTGTTTTAAAATCAGTGAGGTTGGGTCTATGCAGATATTTACAGATTGCTTATGGAAACCAGCTACATTGCTTAAGGGCTACAGCTTTAAAATCAACCGTTTAATGATTAGTTAAACTGTTGCGCCATCTATGTTTAGACAAGTCCTATGTTAATATGCCCAATCATCTCTGAAATGGCACAGTGAGATAGCCCTCACCAGAGTTTAAATTCTTAACCACAGGCTTGTCAGCAATGATCCCCAGCACAGGGGGCTGACTCCAATTTGTGGTGCCTTCTTTGCATTTCAGTTGTGCTGCTTTTGGTTCAGCAAACTTGCAATTCTGATTGGTACTGTGATTTTCATTCAATTGCAAGTATCAGAATCAGAAAAGGTCCTTGAGGCTCTGCATTTGGCCATCTTCAAGAGAGAAACAAAACTGCTCAGACACTAAAAGTAAAGCTCATAATAAAATAGTGAAGGAGTCCTGAATGTACCAGACAGGAGAATCAGGCAGTCATTCTTTAAAAACAAGAGACATCTCAAAGCATTTTTTTTTTTCCTCCAGACCACTACCCTTTTCACAACTTGCTTTTCCAAGCAGCATAGTTTCATGTTCCACTTTCTTAAGTGCTGAGCATTGTACGGTCAGGTGCTTCCATGTTAGAAGTTTGACTCTTCTCATTATTGTCCCCTCTGCCCAGCCTTCTTCACTACTTCAGCTTCAGCTGAATGAATATCACTTTCAATAAAGCCATGTTGAAGCTTAAGGAATCATTGCATCAACATTGTTATTATCAGAGGTACGTACTGTCCTTCAAATAGGATGAATTGGGGAGAAACAGGATATCAGCACACCCATCCTGGATATCTCCTTCTTATGAAAGCCCTCCACTAGTTTTCACCATAAAAAGAGGTGATTCAGGTCTTTTCAGACACGCATAGAATTTCTTATAGGCATATACTACACAAATACCGAGCTAACCATTTGCAAATACAGTTGCTGCGTCTGCACTCATCAGAGTAGCTCTTTGTTTCAGGCAAATGAAGGGTTTTGCATACATCCAGAAGTACTTGTAAACACCATGAATGCAACTAGGTATCATTTTCCTTTCAAATTAGCAGGCTCAGTGTGAACTGACTCTGAATTCAGCAGTTCTTTTGCTTTGCCTTTGATGCTGTTCCTTCAGCACTTTCCCCTTCACTGTCTCCCAGAGAAGAGAACACATACCCACTTATGCCATGATATCATCTCTTAGGATTGTGCACGGAGGTCTTTCTTATTTATGACCATAAGAGTCATGTCCCCTCCCTATCACCTCTCAGTGACATCAATGCATTTTCAAGGGTAGTGACAACACACAGAACAAATGTAGATCAAATTATCCTCAACTTATTTACTGTTATAGCACAGCCTATTCACCAGCTGATGGCTGAAATAGGTACCTCTTGGAAGTAGAGATAAGAGCCAATTGAACTAGTCATCCTTCATGCCTTTACTCCACGACGAGCTTTCCACTGACTCCCTGTTTGACTCTCATGAGGAATGCTTGTCTTGATTCCCAGTCACTTTTGCAGCCACTTTGCAATTGCTTTTTCTGCTTCTTTCTCCTGTTTCTACTGGTTAGAACAGTCACTTAGACAAAGAGAGACCTATTCCCAAGCCTTAGAAGTGTCTATATTTTGCATGCAACAGCTCTCTGGGTAAAATACAGAGAAAGTCTTTGAGTCAGCTAAGAGAAGCCTGGACCATTTCCAAACAAAAGCTCCAGCCGCACCTGCACAGAGCATTGCGCTTTCTTGGCACAGTGAATTTTGAATTCCAGGTACCTCCATGTTGAAGCAGAAGCTGAACAGACATTTTCAAGATCACAGCTTCATACTTAGTCCTTAAATGGATCTGGGCTTGTCCGAGTACTTAATGCTCAGCTTCAGAGGCCGCTGGCCAAAGGAATGCTTCTGCAGTTAAGAGCTTGAGATGTAAACAAGGCAGATTTTCCAAGGGAATTTCCCAGACACCCAAAAAGCAGTGAGACATCCAGCCCTCATTGGCTTTCAGGTCTGTCCATTACACAAACGCAGTGCATTTCAAGGCATATTTCAAAGCAGGCATCTTGGAAAGGTACTAAGTTGTTAATTATTTGAAATTGGTTGTGGGGAGCAGGGGGAGTTTGCAATCCATTAATGACTCCAGAATCACTCAGCAGCAACACATCAACAGGAGTCTGGGAGATGTATGAGCTGTTTATGATAACTGTTTTATTGTGAAAAGTGTTAAAAGTATCTTTTAAACCGCTCTGCCTTCGCAGATTTTATTAGCAATTCATTTTTATCACACCTCTGGTCAAGCTACTGTAGATCTTGCAGCAATTTTTTAAGCATGTTTTTATTTAATTGGTGTCTCAAAGATTGTTTTGAATTCTGTGCATGCCCTGTGAGCGGCTGTCTGGGTCCTCTTCCAAGTTGGCTTCCACAGCAAAGCGTGGAACTTAACAGTTTTGCTTCATGTGACTGCAATTATTAAAGGACCACTGCCACACACTGGTAAACTTTGAAATATACATTTTCAAAGAATTACAGAATGACTGAGGTTGAAAGGCACCTGTGGAGATCATGTAGTCCAAACCCTCTGCTCCAGCAGGGTCACCTAGGTCGTTGCCCAGGATTGCGTCCAGATGGCCTCTGAATATCTCCAAGGATGGGGACTCCACAGTCTCCCTGGCAACCTGGTCCAGTGCTCTGGACTTATTTACCCTCACAGTAAATAAGTTTTTCCTCATGTTCAGATGGAGCTTTCTGTGTTTCAGTTTGTGCCCATTGCCTTTGTTCCTATCAATGGGGCCAGACTGTTGTCAGTCTGGCCCCATCCTCATTACATCCTCTCTTTAGATTACTTATAAACATTGATAAGATCCCTAATTTTCCTAAAGTCCTGCTGACATTTCTTTTCATTCATCATTTCTGCTTCCCAAATGATTTGTGTGAAAACAAAATTTCTCTCCTTTCTCCACCAGATTTCTCCCTCTGTCTGATTAAATCAGAGATGCTGCACAATCCGCTCTGCAGGCGGCATTAAGATTCATCATCACAAAAGCAGCTAGTGTGTCATTACCGGAGGACTGACGGGGCCAGCAGGAGAAGAGAGCTGGCTATAGCACAACATGCCAAGCATTTACACACAAATACTCTTGCATTAAATCAGCAATGACTGGGAAAGTCATAAGGGGAAAGCTATGACTGCAATGGGGCTCTGACTTTATGAAGGCCCCTGGGCGAGCAGGTGAGCCTCTTTGGTGCCTCATCAGCTTCGGAGAAAGTCCTGGCCGGTACCCATTCAAGGGTAGCTTGCTACAGAAACCTCCCCAAGGCTTTCAGTGCTGTCTCTGTATGACCGTTCCTCAGACCATGATTAAACTTTTATTAAAGAAGCAGACACTAAAACTGGTTGGCAACAAAAACATCACTCAGGCTTCGGGTTCAGCTTGCGTTGACACTTCTCAGGCATTAGAGAAGGCCAAATCTTCCAGCAATTTCTGAGTCAGATGGATGAGGCCATGGTTCAGTGGCTCAGCTCCATGGTTTTCTTTCTTATTCCAGTCTGGCACTACCATTGACACTAGGGCCTAAAACACAGATCTGAAATGGTAATTGCTCTCTCTTGTAGCAGCTTTGGCAAATGGTTTATGTTTGTGGTTGCAGAATTTTAATTGTTTTTGATACTCTGGATGTCCTATTTACATAAGGTTATGTTGTTTTATCATTTTTCTAGATGGATTTTTTTCTCCCCATAGACAAGCGCTCAGGATCTTTCATCCTACTTACAGGAACTCGTCAGAGCTATCTGCTGGGTGCCATGGTCAGCAGTAAAAAAATGGTCAGAAACTCGTGGAAGTTAACAGGACTTTAGACCCAGTTTAAAATATTGTCACTTTGACATCTATTTTAAAACATTTTCAAGTATATTCCACAATAGTCTTGGAATTATTTTGTCCCCTTAAGGTGATCTATTTGAGGCTGAAACCACTTCTTTTTCCTGCTTGGAAGGCACTTTACCTAATTTTTAAAAGAATTTACAAGCTACAGGTGCTTCTTACAGTGAAACTCAGACATATATAATTTCCCTACATTTTCAAACACTAATTAAATAAAACTGCTTATAACGGCACCCCAAATCTTATTAAATCTGCCTCTCAGAGAAAAAATTTTCTTTTTTATAGAAGTACAAGTACTTCAGGAAATTATTGACATAAAAGAAAACTGGTGGGAAGAGTCCTAATTCGTCATGCCCTAAGATTTCTAGCTCATCTGAGTCACAGGCAAAGAGAGACCCCCTCATGTCCTGATTCAAGGCAGGATATACTAAACTGTGAATGGAATGAGTTCCTAAAAATGCTAGGAGGTAATGTTTTTATTATTCACTTCTAAAGCCTTGCACTGGAGAAATTGTATTTCATTTGACTAAAAAAAAAGTACTACCAGTATCATTCTAACCTTTGCTTCTTTTCATGTTTCTCACCTCAAATCCATAAGCTCGGCCACCTTCCAAAACACCTGCCACAATTCTTTCATGAACACGATCCAGTAACTGCTGCTGATGCTGTGAAGCACATTTTTCTAAGCTGATTACTCACAGGGAACTTTTGCCTAATAACTGTGGTCAGTTACAGATGCTGTGATTTTTTGTTGTTATAGTTACAAAATTTTTATGTTAAGGCAAAAGCCTTCATATAGACTCAACCCTTCAAACACAGGGGAGATTTGCTTTCTTATATCTTATTTCATTCATTGTGTGCCTGTGCAATGTATATTAGTAAACCCCTTTTTGCCAGTGAGTGCTGCCTGCAACCAGAGGGCTGCCCAGTGTAGTTACTCTGGTAAAACTTTTAAGTCTGAATACTACCCAAAACTCCTATCTCCCATAAACATTTGGTGGAGTCAGTGAAGCTTACACGCCTGAACTCTGTGGGTGTCTTTTCCCCCCCAATTTAGTAATTTCAAGAGGACATTCTGTGTTTTTCTGTAGCATGTGAAAAGACAACCAGCACTTCTTTGCTGAAGACTGTAATTTTTCCTACTTTATTTTTTTTCTTTTTTGTGAGGGTGGAGGTGGAAAGTAGCAGGTTCTTCTTTTCTGAGGTGTCTAGCCTACAGAGCTTGTTGTATCAAGCATCAAACACTTACTTACTGTAACCCTTTCAAAGGAGAGACTGCTGCACACTTGTTTGCTGCATCTTGCTTCTACCATGATTTCTGTGAGTTCACTCTCCTTTTGCACAGATGGACTGTATTCTTTACTTCTTTTCAGAAGAACTTTAGTTGAAGGATTTTCTTTCATTTTTCACTGGTTTGTGGTATAATTAGGGCACTTCAGTAGGCTGTCTAATATTTACTTAGAGCTGTCTGATAATTTAAGCAGACAATACACAGAAAGTTAATTTAAAGTAAATTCGATTTAACCTCAAAAGCCAACGTATCAGTACACAGTTTGTTACAGAGCATCAATGTGATGAAGCTCAATTTCTTTCTAGAGACAGACAGAACTCAGAACACCGATCAGCAGTCAGGACACTCACAAGTGACATGCAGAAACGTCCAAAGGCCCTGAAACGCGCTTAGTTCAAACAGCCCATTTGCGGGAAGTGGTGAGCACATCTGTTTTTTCCTTCCTTGAGAGAGACAGCTTTCAGTACAGCTGGATTCTCCCGGGTACACAGTTTCTGAGGACATTTCTTGATGAGGAGAACAGTGATCTATCTGAGAAGTCTTCTGGTTTGAGTTTTTCGGGTGACATTTGCAGGGAAGAATTTTTAATCCTTAAATACCTGCCAAAATATTTAAACTCTTCTCAGGCCAAGGGACCGAATGTAGCCTTTCCTAGTGTCTTCATCATTTGACCTTTATTATTGTTGTCTGCTGTATTGCCTAATGAACTGGTCCACTTGTATGACTGGTGATGCACAGGTGCCTGCCAAAGATGCTTGTGTACTCTGCCTCTCACAAACCTGTAAAAGCCTAGAGCCACTCAATATGCAAGGGGGAGGAACATAGACTGATCAAAACTGCAGAGCTGGAGGCTCATGGAAATGAGTGCCCGCGCACTAGCCCGGCACTGCCATGGTGAGGAGCATCAACCCAGCTCCATTGGCATTAAGTGCAGTACTAGTCTTCTTTACCCAGCCTGCGGACTAACAGAGCCTGTAAACCTGATGCACCACTCATGGTCACAGAAATGTCTTTTCCCATGTGGTATCAGCATAGTCTTCCTGGTAGCATCGCTTTCACCTTCAGCCTGATGAAATCTTCCTGCCACAGTAAAAAGTGTGCAATCAAACACCCTTTCCCAGCTCTTTTTGCTTGGTACGTCTGGTGCACGGTGGGAAAGCACAGACATAGCTCTCAAAACAGCCATGGGTGTCAAACTTCCCTCAATTACCTGGCCACGTGGCAGGAATAATCTCCCACTTGTCCTCACTTGTGAAGAGCTGATCTCCTTAGGTCCTTCACGGCATGCTCATTATCCATGTATCGCCCACAACCTACTGGCTCTGATTAATTCTGCAGTTGCCTGGAGCAAGAGCACTCTGCCCCCGGTGCTGCCTACGATCCCAGCCGTTCAAGGTGACATGGGTGACAGCAGCACCCTACCCAGCACATGTTGTTTTCCCGTGCTCTGTGTAGAAACCTGTTTACCCTGTTCAAACTTCTCCTCGATGCCTCTGTTCTCGTTTTGCTCCTTTTTACGGCAGGATTTCTTGCTCTGTCCCTGAAAGCATCTGAAATCACTTATCAGACAGAGGAAGGTCCTGGCATGAGCACTGTGACCTGGCGAATGCTACTGCAATATCATTATTGAACACAGCAGTCAGTAAATCCTGCCTCAGTTCGGCACCGCGTCTCTGCTGTCTGTTTGCCTGCTGTGTTAATTTCTAATCCTTTTTGTAGTCTCATCCCTCTTACAACACCCACTTTTCCTATAAAGCTCAGAAATCCTCCTGTCAAGCTCTCACGGCTGGAGAAGGGACCTCCCAGAGCTGGCCTCGGCTCTGGCTGCTCGCCCACAGACCACGCTTCTTCACCTGAGGTCTTCGCTCGAGCCTCCGTGGCCTCATTTCTGCCTCTGATCGGTGGCCACCACAAAACACTTCCCTGCGAGCAGGAGCTCGTACAGCTGTTAGCGAGGGCTGGAAGCCGCCCTGAGCTCGCCCAGGGCAGCAACACACCCTGGAGGGGCAGAAGGCCTCAGGCAGAGGCAGACACCCAGCAGGTAGATGCGAGCCCCAAACTTTGTTCAATAAGCCCCTTTTTTCTGTCTGATGGAAAAAAACATTTGCATAAAACTCTTCTTTGATGGAGGGGCCTTATTTCTTTAGTACTGCCTTTAATTTTGGTGGTTCAGAAAGAGATGCACTTACCGTGATGGCAGCGCGGCTGCAGGTCCACCTCTCACCCCAAAATGCTATTGTGCAATGTTAAGAGGAGCTCTCTGCTTTTACAAGTCTACTATTCATAATTCATCTGCAAAAGGGAGTCCTTCATAGCCAAACTCAATAGAAAACACCCTCCTGTGTAAACAGAAGTATTCTGCAGTCTTTGTATATATTTACGGCAGACAAATCAAATGCATAACTTTTAAAGAGATAAGTAGCGGCTCCAAAGAGTTGAAGCCAGCCAGGGTACTTGCATACTGCACACGTTTATTAGGGACAGATTTTTTTTGACAGGAAACGTTACTGTTTCATGTCTAACTTTCACAGTTCCAATAAAAAATATGGTGGAATTTGAAGATGGCCAGAATATTGTGAAAAAAAAAAACTAGTTTTGACTGGTTTTCTGGTATGAGATCTTGGCATTTGAAGATGGTAGAAAGAAAATCTGGAACAGGACTAAGAGCTAAAAGAAAGCACAGCTAACAGCTGTAAGATTTAAATGCTGTGAACAGGAAGTTTGTCTCCAAAGGAGTCACACAGACCTTTTTCCAAATGAGATAGGGTTTGAGGTAGGGGTGGGGAGTCACTTGGGGTTTTCATTTTCTTTTACAACTGCAAACTTGGGTTTTTTTTTTTTTTTTTTTTGTTTTTTTTTTTTGACTACAGACTCCCCAGGTGAGGACACTGGACTCCTCGCAGGAGAACGGTCAGTAAATAATGCTTTTTCATATTCACGCTCATTCCTTGCTGGAGCAGCTTGGTGAGCGTATACTGAGCAGTCGAACTCACAGCGCTTGGAGCCAGCCCTGCTTCCACACGTGGCCCACAGGCTAACTGGAAACCAGACGGGAACCTCTCCAGCCCCACAGGGCTCGCCTTCCAGAGGGTCTGCAATTAATTAAGACTGAAGGGGAGGTTTTGAATAACCCCTTTGTGGAACAAAATACACACCGTCAAAACCCAGCTGACAAACACAACAAAGCTGACTTCATGGTTTCTTATGAGAAAACCATTAATGGCTGAAGAAATGAAGAAACACTTTGTTCAAGTCACTCGTGTGAATGCAGCATATTCAGATTACAAAGCAGTCCTGCCCTGCTATAATAAATATCATGTAGCTTTATCCATGGGTAACCAGGTGCATAAAAGCCAGTAATAACACATTAGGTTTTAAGTTAGCATACAGTACCTACTATTACATTTTCATAGACTTCACTCACAAAAAGAATCAGCATTTTGACACCAGTCAATACTTCCAATTCAGCAAATACCAAAGCAACAGTCACCTGATACCCACGGCTTGTGTCCAGCTCCTTATTCACGTTCTCCCTCCTCTTGTGTCAATACTAAAGCAAGAGGGGCATTAAGAGCTAACAGGTTTAATGAAGAAATATCTCCTTTACCTCCATGGCGTTCTGTCTTCTTTTCCACTTTGGCATGCATAAGAGTACGCTGATGAATAGTGACAGGTTGGTCAAACAGGCAGGCAGGAAGAAGTAGGAAAAACGATCACATTTGGAGAAACATTTACAGTCTGCACACTGTCATCAGGACGAAGCTCAGTGGCGGGTGTTATGTGGCAGGGCAGAGCGAAGGTCGTATCAGACTCCTCTCCCTGTCCAGGCTGTGAAAGCTGCACCGCACCACCCAGTTTTCAACCATCACTGCGAAGTGTATCAGATATGTCCAAGCCTGGCTGTTATCTACAGCAGATGTCTCTTGCACAGGCCTTATGTGAAGGCTGGTTAGCGATTCTCGGTGATGCTTGTGAACCAGACAGTCCTGGTGCCCTCCAGAGCCACACTTGAGATAGGGAGTCCTTGAAGACTGCTCCCAGCAGAGCTTGGTTTAGTCTCATGTCCCGTTCTCCCTTTGGGTCCCAGGGGCATCAAGAGGCCGTGAGCTTAGCAAAAATGTTTGTTTGAAGCAACATCTCCGCTCTGTCTAGAGGGTCTTAATCTAATCTGCAGGTGGGAAATCTGGAGATGGGACTGCAACACTCATTGCTCTTTGCTGGCTAATCCCAGCTTTTGAACCCATGGCCCCTGGGGGAAAAGATTGTCACCATGTCAAATCAATGTTTCAGGACCAAATCTAGATAATTTTCAGTAATGTCATTGCTAACATTCAGAAACTATGAGACTTAAAGGATAAGAAACACAGTAAAATTTAAGCTTATGTCACAGTTCTAAAATTAAATGCATTTTGATGAACACACTGTGCTTTCACTTGGATCTCAGAAAAGGAGCACCTTATTCTCTCCATAGTTTCACAGTGGTTATAACTGACTGTCCAAATTTGTTTCCATCATTCTGAAGACTTTCATGCATCAAGCATGTCAACTGGGATAACAAATAACTGTTTTACTTCCAGATACAAAAAGAATCAACTCCAGAACAAAGGAGTTACTGCTGAGAACTGAAAATTCTGACTTTTTTCTTTCCAAAATCACTGCAAAATTCACTGGTATGCAGCTGTTTTTAGAGAGATTACTCTCTAGCAATTTTTAAAGAGACAACTACAGGCTCCTCACAATTTTAGATACCATGATATGTCAGAGATGAAGTAGAGTCTTTTCTAAAATGAGATCCTAATTTCCTTGAAAAGAGTCCACTGAAAAGTTGGACTGGTTAACTATCCAGCCTGAAAAAGCATGTTTCCTAAGGAGCACAGATATCCATGGTTTCCACTCTCCTCCTCTTACTAATGCAGGTCTTTAGGTCATGTAACATGGATGGTTACAGCCCCCACTCACGGGCTAGGTGGGACTGTAACAGGGCCGTTAGTGCCCTCGAAATGTACAGGGTACCTTATGTCAGTGACCTGTCTTCTTCAAGCCTGCACTCAAATTGCAAATCAACTTAACACACAGATTTTCTCCTACTCTCATTTCTTTTTAAATGGCAGGGCATTCAGCTCACTACACCTCCTGTCAGGGTGCCTTTTCTTCTTCCTTGTAACTTCGGGTCTGATGTTCACATATTGCAACTTTCTGCTCTCACCCAGAAGGTAAGCACCCCATTCCTTCAGATCAGCTAACATCTTCAGGCATTTGAGTAAATACTGAAGAATAGGTTGCTTCCTCAGCACCCTCCTTTGACCAAGCCATGGGTTATGTTTTAAAATATCTCCTCTGGCAACCACAACAGCAGAGGAACCAGCTCCTCCTTGGCTCTAACCCCAGATCTCTTTGACCAGATTGCCACGTCATCCTCTATCATGACCTACTGAATGCAAAGACTTACTTAACATTTTTACATAGGGCTGTAATTTTTGTGTAAAGGGTGAGTCAACAGCAGCCAAGCAGCTCTGAGAAAAACCAGAGAACCTGCTACATTTACACTCATAACTTAAAAAATATATATACTGAATAGATCTTCTAGCTGGACTGCAGGTTTGATGATCTGGACTGCAGGTTTGATGACTGTAAAATAAGAGGTGATATTTCTACCTAAGGTTTCTGAATTATATAGTTTCTCATCAAGTTAAAACATAAAACACTTGACTTTGAGGAGACAGTGAAAAATATCAGACTGTTTAAAAATAAACTTCTGTTTTCACACTAAAGAGGGTATTTCTTTCTACAGCTCAATATCCAAAAAATACCCAAAAAACTAGGAGAATGAAAGCAAGGAGAAAAGGGAAGAATCTAGTAAAAACATGTGATAGGTAGAAGAAGAGAAGGTTTTTTTCACTGATAAAATAAATACTAGATATAGAAACCTTTTCCCAAAAAAAAGAGAAAGGTATAGTTTTACTCTGACCAAACATTATACATAGGCAGCTATTGGAGATTAAAATAGAATAAAAACAGGCTGTAGCTTAATTGCTTTGTGGAGAAAAGTGGTGGATAAGATATATTTTTGAAAGCCGTTAGTTTTGAGGTGATGAGGGCAAAATATTTTTAAAAACTCCTTTTCAAAAATGAAAAGGTGAGTAGAAGCTGCTGAAAATCAGGATCTTCCATAAAGTCTCAAATACAAGATCGTTTTAAATTAGTATTATTACATGGATCCATGTAGGCCATTTTGACAGGCAGAGTTTTAATCAACAAGTTGTTCTTTTTGTGTGTGTGATGTTCTTCCTGCACAGTTATTTTTCTAAATGTGAGTCCACATATCAATTTTGTCCAAAGTACTACCAATAACACATAAATATTGTTTACATTTCTATAACATAGAACAGTTTATTACAGCAATTTTTACATGATTACTGCTGTGTGCAAGAATGTTTTCAATGTCAAAACAAGAAATCTGTTGAAATTGTGTTTGAAAACATTTTCTACTGTCCATGGAGTATAAAGGGAAAAAG
Source organism: Rhea pennata (assembly GCF_028389875.1). Lineage (NCBI taxonomy): Eukaryota > Metazoa > Chordata > Aves > Rheiformes > Rheidae > Rhea > Rhea pennata. Next base: position 119,907,604 of record NC_084663.1, read on the forward strand.
CCCATGTTTCTTAGCACTTTAACTAGTTGATAGAGTACCTAAAACTTAGGTCTGAACACACAAAAAAGATGACTCTGCCCATTCAACACTACGCTAAAGCAGCGTCATTAACAAAAGATCTCGTAAGGCTCCTCACATTCAAAGGAAAAACAAAGTCATGAAATGGTCCAGTGCTTTGGGCCAGGCAACTTCTCAGGCATGGAGGCTTCACATCATGCAAAGACCCTAACTGAAGCACCTACCCAAGAGGAGCATTCACTAACTGGACATTTCGTCTTGGATTAATTTTAGATTACCGTAAGAAATTCTTCTGCAACGTCCAGCCTCCAATCTCCAAACTGGAGAATTTCAAAACTCAACTGGAAAAGATCTTGAATAACCAAGATGGCTTTGCCATTGGCCCTGCTCACATCATGGGACAGGACTAGACACCTCTAGGTCCTTTACAACCCAAACCTTTCTGTGATTCCATGAAAATATTGTGTGCTTTTCTGTTGAATTAATTAACTGTATTTGACCCTAATTCAAAGAGAGTTTACACTGCTCTGATTTTTTTTCTTCCAAGTAAACGCTAAAAATTGTGTCTGAATTGAAACAGTAAAAATGAGGAAAGCTACATTTAAAAATTATTTCAGTTAACTGAATACGTGCTGTCTTACTACAACGGAGACAGAAGTACTATGAACTACATGTAACAACATTAAAAATAGGAAGGGACTGGAGAAAACTCACAAAGAATCATCTGTGTACAATTTCTGAGAAACACACTCATTATCTGGCTAGAAACATTAGCGGTCAGCAAAATGCAACTTGGGGACATATAGGAAAAAACAATTCAAAACATATTCCTCTGTGTAACTAAAGATGAAATTTCTACATCTTGGAGGGCTGAATCATACTGTGCTTCCAATTACAAAGTTCCCATTCACTTCAAGTATGCTCAGAACGTACACATTTAAAAGAAAGAAGTTTTTATTAAATGGGCAAACACGAGGGAAAAAATGCTATCGTTTTGCAACTTGCTCATAGAGCAAAGCAAGTTGGACTGCAATGAACACAGAATCAATTAAAAAAAAACAAGATCTTTAAGCAAATCTTCCAGCTCTATTTTGTTTTGTGTTTAATATTTTTTAAGATCCTCTGCAACAGAAATACATTCACAAACATACTTATTTTGGCCATCATTGATCAGTCAAACACACTATACTCTTATTTCCTTCCAGAGACTACAGTGAGTCACATGCTGGATTCCACCTGTCCATAATCTGCTTGATATTAAACCAAATTCAACCCATACACAAAAATTGACTCCCCTCCAGTGTGGTGTTAAATGTGTGTTACTGGTTTTGTTCACAGCACCACTAACCTCCTTGCTTCCTCACTGAGAGGCAATCAGATTCCCTTCAAAGCGCTGATGAAAGTGCCTCTTTTTAGCAAACACTCCTTCTCCCTTTGCTCTGGCCAGGGTGGACCAAGAAATGGGAACAAGAATCCCATTTCTGTGGTTTCTAGGCATTTCACAACTACAGATACTGTAGTAACGGACTGCTAAGGGCTTCAAGCATAAATGCCTTGGCAAAGACTAGGCACAGGACAGAATATAAGGAAGGGAAAAGGATCTTGTGCTTGGAAGCTTCTGTTGTTTTGTTGTTGTTGTTTTTTCCTATCATCTGTCTTTCTAATGAAAGGCATTACTTCTCCTTGCCAGCGTGTCCGTACCACGCACCCTACAGCAATGTTATGATGATGATGTTATTCGTATCACTGCTATTAAAACAAATGGCACTGGTGCCAAGTGACTAACAGCGCAGAGCTCAGCACCTGGAGCCTACTCTGCGCCCACGTGCGGCACTGAGGAAGTCCATCTGCGGCCCCGTGTCTCCGTTTCCTTACTGGAAGGAGGAAGAAGAGTATGGGTTTGCTTTGAAAAACACTTGAAGGTCTCTGCATGAAGAATTCTTTACGAGAGTTGCTCTGAGCAGTAGCTTCTTAGCAGCAAGGCTTGCAAGACAAGATTTTACAGATTTAAGCAAGTCTGCTTTTATAACATACTCAGGGGAGCAGGAATGATATATACTGTGTCACTTGCTGCAAAGGCCTTCCTTGGCAGATTAAATCAATGGATTATGTGAAGAGATATAGTATTAACTATAGTTAGTTATAATTGGTCAATTGTGTATATGACCAGATTAAAAAAAATCTGTTTACTAATCCATAGTTTATATGCCTTATGTTTTTCTAAAGTTGCAGGGGGAAGAAAACCCATCGCTATTTATATAGCTCTCATCACCATATTACTGCCATCTAGCATCAAAACAGAAAGAAAAGAAAAATGACTTACTGACTGGAACTAAAGCAACACAGACCAAGTGTCACCAGTGGTTCAAATGCAGCCAGGAAACTCGGCCAGCTCAAGGCTATGAACCAAGTCAGGTGGTGTCCAGCATTTGCCTCGCAAACACGATCAGAGCAGATTACCGACACTAGGAGCAGGCTCAGCAGAGAGTCTGTGGAGCAGCACGCAGTGCCACGATGAAGCGAGATGGCTGGTCTTGCACTGCTGTTCTCCAGTGCCATCGTAATGCTGTGAGCAATGGGAGAGCAGCCATCTCCCGGGCTGTCACGATGTCCAGACCAAAATGTTATGGCTAAAGTGCTCTGATTCCCAAGCTAAGCCTGCTGCTCCATCCCCTGTTAAATACTCGTCACGTCTCAACTTTCATTGACCCCATCATTAACGCAGTCAACCCTCTGCCAGGATCTGCGCTACATTTCTGAAAGCAGCCACAAAGACATCAGGTTTCTGCCATCTCTTACAGACAAATATTGTGGGGGCTCTGAGTGTTGCACTTATGCATGCTCTGTGCAAACAGAAACACCAAAGTAAAACAAGCTTTTTAAATCAGTGAGCGCATAAGAAAATAGGAGGATCAGAAGGCACTGCATAAAGAAAACTTGGTTTACACAGTCTAGGTCTCCCATCTTTCTCTGAAAGAAATATCATGATCCCGAAGAGATCTGACTACTCAATCAATAATCATAGAGCAATTGGATCAATTTTCTTCCATGTTACAAGAGGAAGAAAAAGTTGCCTTTTCTCTCTCATATGTCAACATAACATTTTAAAAACAGAATTACTTTCATATTTCTCTTAATTACCTCTTAATGAGGTAATTCTTTACCCTATCAAAAAATCTGTGCAAATCCATCTAATTGCACCAAAAAAAGGAATACACCCTTCCCAGGTTCCTGTAATGGACTTGCTGAACATTTTAATCCCAAATATACCCTGCTGGAAGTTTCTGCTGCCTGTATTTTCAAGAAGAATGATCAACAAGGCCATGTATTAAGATTTTGTTACTTCTTCCACAAACACGGGACCAGATTCCCTCTCAGATAAAAATAAAATAAAATAAAATAAAATAAAATAAAATAAAATAAAATAAAATCTTCTCTTTGTCCCACTGGGTGAATTATAACATTCACACACAATGGGAAGACTACTGTTTCTTAGAGGGAATGAGATCTATCTGGTCCCCATGTTTGTGGAATAAAGTAACCTGTCTATCTCATCTCATGTAAACTACAGACCTTCACCGCAAACTGACTCCAAGCTAGATTCCCTCTACCTTCAATGGATGGAGATAAACAAACAGTGGAGGATGAACCATCCCCTCCTACCTGTCTGAGGTGTCTAAAATAGGTGGAATTAATCACTCTCTGGAAGTTCCCAGCCCTCTTCATTGACTAAGGAGGGGGTTTTACATGACACATCATAGCAAAACATGCTCTTCTGCTGTGGAGGGTTTAGGTGATAACACAGTCCCATTCAAGACACTACCAAAACACTTGGTTTACTGCAGTGGCTACAGGGTTTTCTCCCAGTGTTGCCAGGGAAACTGTGGTTTTATGTCACAGCAAGCCCTGAAGGAGGGGCATGGATGGCTGTACTTCTGCAGGAACTCATGCAGGACTTCAGCTGAGTCAAAGAGTTGCTCATCGAGCAGTTCCCCAGCAACCTGATTGCCAAAGAGCACCTTTCTCATCCTTTTATGGGTATAATCTGCATTTTTCATCCCACTCTCCCCAGGCCTTCCTTTCTAGGCAGGCTGTGTGATACTTACACCACCCACGTGCTCAGCAGTAATGCTGTCTTTCAGCGTTCAAGGGAGAGAGAGAAATGCCAGCCTGAAGAGATTCTCCACCATTTAGCAGAGATGATGATAGAAGAAGAGAACAAAATTAAATACTTAATCCATCCAAACACTTTTCACTTGCTGCTTTTTTTTCAGGCATACAGGGATAGGCTTGTAGTTCACAAAAAGATCTGTGCAGATCCATCTCTATTATTTCTGGCAAGCAGTCACCTAGACCTGCTAAGGCAATGGAGAAATTCCAGTAGGAGTAGTATCACATACTGGATAATCCAGATGCCTGAGCTGAGATGGCTTTGTCAACTGCTCTGTAGAAACTTATGCTTTCCACTCAGGGCATAAATGCAAAAAATGGCATATTGAAACATGCAAATCAAAACTCCCCAGCAAGGACCTTTCTCCCATCATAAGAGCTATAGCTAATCTTAAGTTACAGACAGCCTTGCAAAGAGCATTTGAAAATACACCGACATATGTCAGGCTGTTAAGGTCTTTAAAAATCTCATCCAGAAGGTGCTGTTATTCTGGACTGCTTGTTCAGAAAAAAATAACTCTGCTCTTGAGGCACATGAGCTTCACAGAACATGTCAAATGAAGGCCTCTGCCTTGTCTAGGTACATCATGTCCTAACACACAGGAAAACTAAAATTAATCAATACCTTCAGAGATGGAGAATGTGTGCAGAGACAAGTCAAGAGAAGGGGGCCAGAAAAACAGTCTCAAATTCTGCTCCCAGTTGGACTAGGAAACAACTAATATCAATATCCACCCAGGAAACAGCTGGCAGCAGCATCTATCCTGAACCTTCTCTTTGTTTTTGTTTGCTTTTTAATAAAAGGTGTTACAGATAGGTCGAGGCAGCGCAAATGGCATCACAAACAACGCAGCTCCACCTTTGAGGTATTTTCCATTTCCCCAGTCCTTCCCTTCCCCTAATACAGTGCAAAGCACATGAAGCTTCTGCAACCTTAATGGAGAAACTAATCCCACCTCAGGCTCCTTAGTACCTGCAGCCCTTGCCCCACACCCGTGCTGCCCTCTCCCTAGCCCACAGCCCTTCCCCCCTAGTATGCTCCTCTGCCCATATGACAGTGGCATTTCCCGTTATCTTCACCCCAAGACAACGGAGTTTTCCATGCACACCTCTCTACCTGGCTGTGCTGAGGGAACCTGCCCTCTCTCCCTCACATGATCTGACTTCAGGATTTGAAGCCCCACCTGGAGCTTCGTCTCCCTCCCTCTCTCTTCACTGCTGCCCCATCCCTTTCCAGGTGGCCTCCTCAATGCCCTAACGTTGCCCTTCCGGTCTCCTTCTTGATGCCCTTGGAGCCCAAGGACTCCTGCAGGGCCTCTCCTGCTCCCCAGAGCCAACAGAAAATCACTAAGTACCACAGCTCCTTTCCTGAGCTGCTTGGTACAAAGACTGGGACCAAGTACCGCATTAGCACTGGTCCCTCCTAAACTGGACGCAGCATCCACCTCGGGTATGGAAAACTCTGCGGTTCAATGGCCTGTGAAAGAGCGAGCTGCTCTTAAGACCTCACCTCTTGGATTCACCAGACACTTACCTACAAACAAGCAGTGTTGCTCACTCAACTTGCAGAGGAAAACCTTGACAATGGTACCCCTTAAAAGGTAAACCCCAGCAGTGAATGCAATATTTACTTTTTTAAAAAAATACTATAGTTTTTGAGGAGTGACATCATTGTATAATCCTATCCCCACTTTCTTGCCAGGTTTATTTTCATCTTGCAATCCTATTATCCTTTGGGGGATCTCCGATTCCCAAAATGACTGTTCTTAAAGGAGAGAAATGTGGAATGAGAGAGACCAGACCCAGAAGTACAATTAAAGCAACAGCACATTCTGTGGCAAAGCATTTTATCAGCCTTTAAAAGCAATACATTTGAGAGAAGCAAAAAATGAGATATTTGAGGCTTTGTTGTTTTTTTTCTTTTTTCAGTGCTGCAAGAATTGGCCAAGTAGTAAGTCAGACAGACTAATGCTGTCATCCAAAAAGCATCCGAAAAGATTCAAAAACAAAACACCAGACTGATTCCTTTAACTCTGATCCTGCAAACATTTACAGACCAATAACTTGATCTGTGACTAATCTCCCTCAGGTAACTTAGGAAGTTCCTAGGAAATGCAAAATACTATACGTGTAAATTATCCAGTGTAAAGCAAGTATGCTACTAGACATCACACAAACACAACACTTTCAATGCAAAACACGACCTCCTGAAGCACCCTAACAACAAAACCTCATGCTGGTGGATGAGTGTTTGGAGTTGTACAACAGCTGTATTTTCTGAGAGATACAGGAATTGTTTTCTGCTGTCTCTTACTATGACAATCTTCCTTATAGGGGAGGGTTTATTAGAGTAAGCTGCAAATGCAAAGACATTGCAAACCAAACGGAGAAGTAATCTTACAACATAACTCCTGATGCTAAAACGTGTCTCACCGTGAGTAGCGGGGACAGGGACGCAGCAGTCCCCAGGCACCTGGAGGCACTGCACTGCACGTGCAGTGAACACGGGGCCGCAGTGCAGGTGATGCCAAGGCACTGGCTGCCTGCTGCAGGCATGGTGCGCGCGCTGCAGGTGGCATCAGGCCTCCTGCTCGCTCACCAGGAGACCCCAGGCATTGCCTGACACCTCGGGGCCGCTCTGGCCGAGAGCAACCCAAAAGGCAGCAAAGCACGCAGAGACGATAAGCAACCGCTGGCCTCCGGGAGCTGAAACAAAATCTGCGGGCTGGAGGCTGGCCGAGTGCCTGCTCCCCTTACACCCGCCAAGTGATGCATGGAGGTCAGGACAGATCCTCGCAGCACTGGACGTTCACAGGAGTCCCGTGCAGGGACACCTGCTGCCAGCACAGGGCACCGTACGGCATGCACAAGATGTCTCTGCATCGGGCCATGAGGGGAGCCAAGTCCCGCAGGAGAGTTCTGCATTTGCCTAGGAAGAAGCTGAGAGAAGAAATAAAAAGAGAGGGAAAGAAAAAAAAACCAGACAACTTGCATACAAGATTGCGTAAGTATTATATAAAAAGGGGATATTATAGAATAAGAATTCTGCAGTCAGATTATGCAAATGACATAAATTTTGCTATTTATATAAATAAAAAGAGGAGATCAGAATAAACAGTGTCTCAAGAAAGGAAACTAGGGGCTGACTATCTAGAAGAAGATAAAAGAGTTTGTCTTATGGCTGTAACCTGGTGATAAAGAAAGTACATGCAGTGGAAAGAGTAACAACTGAATACCACATTAATTTGGGTTTCTCTCTTTATACCTGCTCATAGACAAATAAGGAAAGTCTTAATTACAATTTAGCTCAACGCAGACACTGCAGTTTAGATATACAGTGATAACCTATGACTAAGAGTGTGTGACTTCTGTATTCATAAAATACGGAAGAATGAGTCACTTTTTGCAAAAAAGTGAAGAAGTACCTTCATTTGGTAGTGATTTGGTAACTAGACTGGAGGGTGCGGAATAATAAAGCTCACCTGAATCCCTGCACTTCTGTTGAAAGCCACAAGTTGCACTCTTTCAATTAGTTGTGTCCTGCACAATGTGCCCTTAAAAAAAAAAAAAAAAAAACTCAAGTTTGTCTAGCTGTGTACAGTATAACGCTGGCCAGGAAGATATCTGGTACAGAGGAATACTACAGCCTCATTCACTTCATCTAAGGTCTCTGTTGCTTTCCCATCCAAATAATATGTATACAGCTTTCAAATTGGTTAAAAGGGGTTAAATGGGAAAAATAGAGGACAGAAAGAACTCACCCCAAAACCCTGTCTGAAACTTTAGCAACCAAGCTGAGATTAAGACGTGCACGTCTCTGTTTCAATCCATTTAGACTTCAGCCCATCAGGTTCTACGGATTCCTGTAGCACCCAAGTTTTTCCAGAAACGTTAGACAAGTTTACCACAGCAATTAAGCTGTCTACCATCTGTAAAAGATTTACCCAAGAGTTTTCTTAATGTTTTTTTTCCTTAAAATATATTTAACTTAATTCTTCCAACATTTTGCCTATCATTCAAGTCCATATACATTAAGTATTGCAGAGTTGGCTAGATTTTTGAGGGCAACTTTTCCTTCTAAGGATTAGTTGTGCACTGGTGCACTGAAATTTTATATACAGAGTAACACTCTGAATATGAATTATTTCTTGAGAAACACTGCACCTATTCTTGGGAATGTAGAAGTAAAGAATTTACTAGGAATTTCAGCCAAGGAACTGAGATTAACACCCTTTATTCTCCTCCCAAATGGTGAGTTATTTTCGGAATACTAAACCAGACCTGAGCTTAATGTCTCTATCGCACTGTATTAAAAGTGCCTTACAAGTAAATAAGTGCACTCAAATAATGACAACGAAAGACACGGGTCAGAATTCTTAAGCACATTGGAGAAAGTTTACATTTTCACAGCAATATTTAGTGTGCCTTGTGGTCCAAATAAAACAGTGGTTAGAAAAACTGAAGGGTACGCTGTCTGCTCCGCTTCCATCCAGATTGCGTATAAGCTGGTTGTTCCCAATTGCCTGACACCGGTGGGTGTTTCCACTTTTCTCTACGAAAACTATTCCAGAGGCACCTTTTTAAACACAGATTGCGTATCTGACAAATAATCAACCAGGCAGCAACACGTACTTTTTTCTCCCTAAACATCTCTGCTTTTACTGAAGTTTATGGTCTTCAGTTGTATTGCCCAACACCGACTGTCCTAAAACGTCCTCTGGAAAGGTAACCCACAGGCGCTGAAAGGGGGCGGGCATCTCGTCACGGGGGGACAACATCTCCTTTGGAGTCCTTGATGCTTTTATGTTCTCTCTGTGCCTCTGCCACTGCTTAAGGCGAGGGCAGGCCGCAGAGTAACTGAGAATGGGGAACGGGGTTTTAACAGTGCCCAGTAAATGACGACAGAACTAAGAAGTGTTGCAGTCACAGAAAGAAATAGCTAAATCCCTCACCTGGGTTTTGTGCTTTGAAACCCTTGAGTGACAAGAACTATCTGTGAAATAAAACGTTCCTCTGCTGTGCGAAGCAGATACTGACTTTTAGGGCGGTGATACTTCAGGATTTAAAACAATCCATCAGCCACAATGACTTATAGCATGTGCTTCACGTTTCTGAAACAACAGTGTTGCTGGTTTCCTCTTCAAGTTTCTTCCCATGCATTTTTTCTGTTTCTGAATTTCGTCAGAACAATTAGGTCATTTGGACACATTTACAAAGAAAGTATCCAAATATACAAAATTAAAAAAAAAAAAAGAAAAGAAATCTTGCAGCCACACAGCTACATGCACATGAGCAGCTCTATACATGACCAGTCCCGTTACGTTCACTGAGAGCACTCATGTAGCCAAACATTACACACGTTCCTCGAACCAGGTCAAGAACTGCAGTGCTGCCCGTAGCACTCGGGGAGCCCTTCCCAGGTTGCAAACTGCTGTGCAGAAGCTGGTGAGCATCACAGTCCCTGCGGGCAACTGAGCACAGAGGGGAGAAATGTCTGGCACAAGGTCATACGGAAATCAGCAGCTTCCTCTCTTTTTGGTTCCCTTTTCCCTGAGCTGCGCTGTTCTCCGTAGAGACTTAACAACCAAGAGTTAAAGCTCGGTGGTAGAACTGCTCTGTTCTGCCTAAAAAGACATTGTGTGGGACTTCATGCAGAATCGGTCTCCAATTATCACAGGCCATTTCATTTCTGCAGAACTACATCTCACTCCTGTTTTCCTGTGTTCCCCAGCCTGGGTACATGACATAATGCTATAGCATATTGCAAAGCACATACTGTTCTCCACCTACTCCATCGCGGCCACCTCAGCTGTCCTCAGTAGACCGCAAGGTGAAGGCCCGTGCAGCTGTCATGCTGTCCTCAGCCTGAAGGATTTGGCACCACGCTTACCATGCTTGGCTTGTGCACGCTGGCAGAGACAGGACCTTGTTAGCCAAGTCTGTTTACTACCACAGCTAAGGCAGCCAGCTTGCTGTCATTTTGGGGCCATCACTCATAATTTCTCCGCCAGATTTACTGTCACGGACTGACCTCTGTACTATGAGGTAGTGTCTCTGACTTGTAGGTTGTATGCCACAGTCATACAGTACAGCAAATACCAGCTTTTTTTATAGGCTGCATTTCAATGCAGTAAAGAGAGAAGCACAACTGACAATTATTTTCAGTCGGGACGTTGAAAGCTACCCAAACAACACATTGAGTACTTTCTGTGTTGAATATATCCAGTTTATGCTATGGCTGACCTCTGCTGCTGTATTTATTCCTAGGAAAAATTCTGGTGTAAAAGGAGTTGACACAGGTGCCGAAGAAGTTGCATCGATTCAAACCAGTCAAGTATTTGACTGTTTGTTCTTCTCTCTCTATAGAAAGGCAAATTTACAGCACTAAAAAGAGATGCCTGCCCACCTCATTTTGCACTCACTTTCAAAAATATCACTCTTATTAAAAATAGCATATGTCAGGCACTAAAAAAATAATAATCAACAGTGTGGATTACATTCTTCTTGTTGAATTATTTGTAGTCCATGGGCTCAGTGCTGCTCACCCAAACTAGACACAAAAAAAAATTCAGAAAAACTGCAGGACAGGCTTTAAGTCTCTGACTCTCCATGGGAGCCTGGGCTTTGGAGACAAGACAGGACAAGCACACCCATTTTCCAAGGGAAGCAGAAGGGGTGAAAAAGACACCTGTGGTCAGGAACATCTGTTGGACAGGAAGAACAGTAAATGAAAGAGAAAAACAGGGAAAATTGAATGTGATAATGTAAAAAAGGGAGACCAGTGAAGAGTGTCAAGTGAAGGCAGGAAAGAGTGGGAAGCAGAATGACATGTAGGGCATAAAGGGAAGATAATTCAAGTTATTCTAAGAGGAAGGGAAATGAAACTGAGAGAATGTTGGTAAGAACAAGCTGAGGTACCTTCATAGGAAAAAAAAGTGTTATCTGATTCCAGGCAGACAGGTTGTATGCCTTGCCCATCTCCAGAGCCATCTCATTTGATGACAAGAAGTCCTTAATTCCTAGAAAGTGGCAATGGAAACAAGTCAACGCCTACACTTCTGATTTTTTCCTTTCTGAGGTGAGAGCAGAGAACTGAAGGTACCAATGTAGCTTTTTCTGAGTTTGGAAACCTATCTCCTTGCTTGGCAGCCTATGCTTCACCCCCAAGGCATCCTCTGATCTGATCTGTACTCATAAAGTGGCTACCAAGATATCTCATACAGGCACAAAAGCACAGCACACCCCCCTGCTCTGTACAGAGTGTCCGGAGGCATCAGGGACAAAACGATCTCTCTGCCGCATGTATCCTTGAGACTTTGCCCTTCCCTCCATAAACCACATGCTTCTGGACTACAAAAGCCAAGACAATTCCTTAACAAGCATCTCTTATCACCCCAAAACATTGGGGAAAGTGTTTCTGGGGTAGTTTGGCTACAGCTTTCCTCAGGTCACAGCTAAAGTATTCAGTCCGTGGAGCAGGGACCAGATCTGGCCTTAGGCAAATAGACTGGGAGGAGCTAAGACCCCTGTGGCTGCAGCAGCTACGTACCCCTGTTCCTCTGTTCCTTCTAAGAACATGGGGCTTCCTCGTCTTAGTTACTTTTCATGAATGACCTTTTAAAAGTAGTCCACAGCTCCCTAGGGATCTGTTGACCGCCGGTTGAAACCACCACTGCAAAACTCATAGCCTCCACAAACAGCCCAGCTATACACTGCTGGAGATTGTCTCCTCTGCCAGTCACCAAAGCCTCCTCCACAAGTCTTCACCTTCCTCCTTCAAGGCCCTTCTGAAACCCACTTCTTCCAGGATCCATCCCACCTTCCTCCATGGTGGCACACCCTGCTTATTAGAGCTTGACAGAGCCTCAGAGGGAGAGCAGGAACGCCTCCACCCATTGAGAGAGGGCCCCAAAAGTGGTTAAGTTTCCTACTCTTTTTCAGTGATGCCTGAGCTACCCAGTCTCTACTACTCACTTGGCAATGGTGTAAATGATTGCATAAGTGACAGTACATAAAACCATAAAATATAAGCCGCCTAGCGTCCTTTTGTGCTGTTTGTCTGTGTGTACTAATAGTTGAAAATCCTTCAGGAAAAAAAAAGTTCATCAGGGCAATAGCTCTTTTATTAAAGCTGCTCTGACTCATACATCACTTTAACTTGTGTAAGAAGCTGCTGTGACCAGAAAACATAGAAACACAACCAGGAACAGAAGTCTGGGAAAAAAAATAGATTCAGAACCATGTTCCCCTTGTTGTCACTGAGATGAGGGCTGTACACGGAGTCCCTCTGAACAAGCCCAGTGCTTCTTCGCTGCCAGGATGGCCTACCAAACACACTGCCTCCACTGAGAGATCCACAGCCATTCTTTTTTTCTGATCTAGAAAAGAGTTCTTAATCAGCTCTTAAGGATCTGATTTAAATGTTCCCATCCAAAGAGGTATAATTAATATACTTCCAGGATCTGTTTTACTTTGTCCCAGAGAATGTCAAATATCTTAGACACTAACAGAAGGTGCCTGAAAGACCAGAGCAAGCCCTCCTCTGGCTTTGTAGTTTTCTAGAACTTATGCTTCATTCACTCGCAAATTCTAGAAGGAAAAAATCAGCAATTGTGTGACTGACTCATCTGTTTCTTCTGATTTTGGTTAATTAACAGTAACTGTAAACATCCTTATATCCAAGAGAGTATCACAGGATCCCTGAATCACTTTCCTTCCCTTACACTTGTTCATGCTCATGTCATTTGTTGGACAGGCCCTCACAGGAAGGAGACTCATAAATACCTACTTTGCTCCAGTGTGCAGCGTAAGAAAGTAATATACAAACGCACAGAGCTAGGTATTACCTACCATACCTCAGATGAGACCTCTTCTCACCAGACTAGCTCTTTTAACTCCGTAGAGGGAGCCCTCATCTCCACCACAGCTAGGTCCTAGTTCAGCAATCAGATCATGATTAAACAGCAGTCCGGGGAGATAAGGGGAGGTGGAAGGACCTTATGGGAGCAAGGAACTGCAGGCTCTCTATGAAGATTGTGTTCTTAAAAATGGAGGGGAACAGTCAGGGGAAAAATCGGGTAATTCATGTTGTTCAAGTGTCTGAAGGGAAAGGCAACGCATGAAGCACAACCAACCAGAGAGTAGAAGTTGAAGCTCAGTCGCTGATTCTGCCCTTCCCCTTAGACCTTTTTTTTCTGGTTAACCTAGCAATGCCCCGGCCAGAAAACCTGCACGCTATGGCTGGATCTCCCCTCTCTCTGCCGCCCTCTCTTGACCCTGTCATTTTTATGGACTTCCAGTCTGTGTGTGTGTTTCCTGTATATAAATCCCCTGCTTCTCCAAAGTGCTACATTCTGCCACAGCATTTAGTGGCCTTTGCTGACGGTCCCTGGCTGCCAGACTACAGTCACTCCAGACTTTCCACCACACCTGAGGGAGCAACAACCAAAGGTCCACAAAACAACACAAAGTCCACAGCCTCTGGAGGGGTCTCTCCATCCTGCACCCACAGAGACAGCTTCTCAACAGGGGAAAATCTACCGCTGAAAATTACTTTTTGCCACTGCAACTAAGAGTTTATTCTCTGCATTCATCTCAAAACTCACTCACCAGTTTCATGCTTTGTGCTTGTGAAGACACAAGCTGTTAATCCTCAAGCATCAGGACACATGCTATTGCACACCAAGACCCCCAAGAAGGTTTGCTATTTTTACTCAATATGTATCTTACACACAGAGAAGGCACTAAATCAGCTGTAAGCCTTTCTCACGTTCCCCTGTTATTCCATACGTATGTGTATTTTGCTTTACATCTAACTTTTTTGGACACTAAGGTTAGGTAGTAAATATTAATTTTATTAATATTAAAAATATTAAATATATCACAGACCTATTTGAAAAAGAAAAATACAGTGAGAACTGATGTGAGTCTAAGTGCCTAAACTTAAATTATTTGGTCAAACACCAAATTCTTTTTGATTTCACTGGTGCTGGATGGCATTCAAGCAGGGAGGTGGCAAAGATATTTTGAATGGTGGTTCTCTAGTTCTCTGGGACTTTGTAAGACTGACACTTTGCAGCAAACAAGAAATAAAAAAATAAATCTATAAATCAGCCTATTCTGACTTATCATAATAGGTACACACAAGCTTGCTTAGGTTACCACAGGCTAGAGACTGGCTATTTGAATTCTTTATGTATATTATTTTTAATGTGAGTAAAAATGCTGTCATTGAAGAGCAGGTTGTTTATTTTTTCCCTCAAATTAAACCTCTGGCAAAAGCATATAAATAAAGTAGGCCCTGTTTCAATTTTTCTATTTTAACTGTGTTTTCCACGGGAACTTACCAAATTCATTTTGGGAACAATTAGAAATAGTGCACTTACGCTAACAGCAGTATTACTCGAACGCATCATCTGCAAACCCAAAAATGCAGCATGAAAGAAGTTGTTGTTAAAGTATTATTACCTGCTACGGAGGAAAACAAAATATATGGCTCTGTTTTCGAACGCTGCCAAGCACAAAAACTTTGGATCGCGGATACACGTCGTAACCCAGGACCGCATTTTCCCACCAGCTCGGGTCATTTTCGGGCAGAATCAGCCGGCAGAGCCCCAAGCTACCTCGGCAGCTGGAGAGCGGGGCCCGGCCCGGGGCTGCCCTCGGCAGTGCCACTTCTCAGGCTCTCCAGCCCGTGTTGCCCAGTGCCATCTAGTGGCACTCGCACCCGGCCACTTCTGCAGGGAGCTTGTCCCGGACGCAGGGCCATCAAGCTGCCCAGGCCAAACCTGGTAGCTTCACCACCTCACCCAGCCTCGCACCCCAGCCTGTACTGGGACATAACTACGCGAGTGCCGGAGTCACAAGGCATATCGGCAATAATCACTAATAACACAGGCAACCTTTATTTTCCTGATTCCTTACGCTTCACGTTTTCAGGCTTTTATCCATGATTGCATGAACAACCGACATTCTTCCACGGAGGAAGGCTGAACCGCTCATTAAACATTATACCTATAGGGACTGGAGTTTTCAGGAACGCATCAAGTATCAGAATGCTTAAACTCTTGAAATGTGGCAACACTGCCATTGGCATCCGAGTGATTCCTGCCCTTTTCTCATATATCTTGAGCCGAGAGATGTCCTGGACAGTTTCTCTAACTACAAAAGTGTTATGGGACTTGTTCTGCCTATCCTCCCATTTACTGAAATCTTCTTGCATAAGCAGGAAAGATGCATCTCACTAAGAAAAAGAAGAAAATGACGCCCCAGAATATTAATTTCAGAATTTTCTCAGGTTTCATAATGGGAGGGAATACACTCAGCTGTAAAAATTACCTCAAAATCCACTGTTTGGTTCCTGTGTTCAGTTTCAAGCTTTGTAATTGAGCTTAGCACTTTATAACTGGATTAACAACAAATAATAAAATGATAATCAATTAACTTTAGAGTTGAAAATTGTTTATATTGACTCTTTTCACTAGGTTAAACACAATGCAGAGGGCTAATAAAAACAGGGGAAATAAAGATGGTTGGATCTTAACAGATTAATTCTGCTGTCTCTGCATTCAGTATTTGGTGATGGTACAGAGCAAGCAATACTCTAAGAATATAGAGCAAAATTCTCCTCTTCAGTTTAAGTTATTAATTTCTATGGCCTGTTATCCCAATCTGCGCCTATAGAAATGGATTCCTTTTACAGGCCAATAAAACAAACATCTTATTGATCAAAAGGATAAAAACAGACAAAAAAAATCCTACTCTGTTTTCGGTTTAATTCCACAAGGACGCCACAAAGCTTTAGCACAGGTCCTACAGTAAGGTGGATCCTCTAGTGCTAGTCCAGGAAATCAGTGAACCTCAGCTAATCAGCGGGACTACTCAGACAATTTAAGCATATGGTAAAGAATCTAATTGGTTCTAATTACTATACAGAAAAATGAGGATGGAAATTGTAGCTTTTATGCAATACTTCACATGAGTCTCTGCATTTTTATTTCCAGAAGCAGAATACTTGAAACAAGCCAGGATGTGCAAAAAAACCCCCAAGAAAACTGGAGGTAAGGAAGGAACAGCTTGCAAGGCAATTGTGAAAGACAGATAATAGCGGTAATGAGGAAGGAACAGAAAATGCTTCTCAAAGAGAGCGTGGGTTGGGATTTAGAAAAGACTGGAAAGACTGAAAAGGTGCAGGAAAAAAGCCTGAAAAGGCCTGCTGAACCCAGGGGGGAGAAGAAGGCTGAGTAACAAAATAGAAAAAGGAGATTTTGGAAGAGAAAAACCCCTCTGTCACAAAGTTCCTGTAGACCAAGCCCCTGGGTGTTGCTGCTGACAGGCCTAAGCTGCTGGTATCTGTGTCCCCCAAACTCTCTTTGGACCTCTGTTCTCATTCTACAGCGCAAAGCTGCCTTTTCACTATGCTCAGTTGTCACCTGAACGTTCACATTTAAAAGGTAAATGTTTACCCAGTAAAAATTATCTGTATGCCTCAGGACAGATATTCAAGCTTCAAAAGGGGAAAAAAATATATGAAAAGTAGATGTAGGCACTAGTCTTGTATACTTTGCTGCCACAGTTTACTGCTGATTTGAACCAAAACATTGTCAGTTTTTTGAGACCTAAACTCTAATTGAGCTTCCTCTCTCCCTTATTTCCTTTAGCTTCTCCCATCATTGACCTTACCAACCTCTATCAGCTGAAACCCCCTTTTTTCTTCTTGTTTAAATCACAGTAATATGGAATCCTCTCTTTCCACTTTCTGAGAGTTAGCACACGTGGGAATTAACACCGTCAAATTCTCCCCCAGCACCACACTGCAGCCCGCTGCCGTTACGGGACGCCTCCAGGCGCAGGGAGAGCCAAGCCCACCGCCAGGCTAGGACACGTCTGCAAGCGTCTCCCCTCCGGCCCCCCAGGAGCCCGGTATGGGAGGTGACCAACATCTGCCCCGTCTGGGTCTCTCTCGAGCTCCTCGCCCAAAGGGAGAGCCGCGCGTGCAGCGCTGTGCTTTCTATTAGTACTGTTTGAGGAAGAGCAGTGGGGGTGCGGGTGTTTTGTTCGTGTTGTTTTTCCCCGTGGTCTTTGCCGAAGTTAGAAAACTGCACTCAGAGGTGCACGTTTTGCACCACCGAAAACATAGCTGAACATTCAGACAGCTATTTCCACTCGAACTTTACTACTTAATTACCACATTTGCCTCGCGCTGTCTGTCACCTTCTAGGCTTTCTACGCATGCCGGCTTTTCCTGACATGTGGCATCGCTTTGATGACGGGGAGCTTGACTTTGTTGTGCAGTCGAAGGTCATGCAGAGTGCTTTCCAAAGCATCCTTCAGGCCGGCTCCCTGACAGTGACAAATCTGGGTTTGTTGCCTTTCCTAAGGCCTCACAGAGTTTCCTAACAGCCATCCTCGTGGTATTCTCAAATCCGTCACTCTTGAAGCCAGATGTAAAGTAACCACGGAGAGCTGTATACAGCCATCAAACTGTAGGAACGGTTTTATAACTACTGGCAACCCACTGAACATTAAATATTGGATTAACATTTAACAGCTCTGCTGGTGCTTCCTGCACTTTGGCAACAAGTTCTCCCCAGTTCGTCATATACTCAGGGACGGGGCTCGAATTCTCTCTCATGAAAAATCTCGAAATGGAGGCTTCCTTTCAGCTACAGCAGGCCTTATCACTCACCACAACGTGCCATCGGAGAGAAGTGGAATGATCCAACAGAAGAAAACCAGGGAGATGAGACTCCAGCTGCTTTTCAGCCTCTATAAAATCATCCTTCAACTTTTTATTTACAAGGCTAGACCATGCACACGTGTTCAAGTCACTGTTAACCCAATGCTATTCTCTCATATTTGTTTCACTTCTCTCTCTCTACCACACACCCCCCTAAATTAGGGCTGCAATCCCTCTGAGACCAGCGCTGGTTTTCCTGTGTGCAAGGTAAGAGTTTGTCTTAAGTTTGCCTGACTTTTCCCCTCCTTTCCCTCTATTCGCACAATAATCCGAGCGCTTCTCCAAGCAGGAGTAATTCGTTCTGAGAGCTGGTTCTTGGTGTCTGTGCCCCAGAGGCGTAGGTTCACTACCCGACACTGCCACGTACTTGCTGCTTGCTTTTAAGCAAGTTGCTTCCTCAGCCTTTTGTCCCCGTCTGCCACCTTTCCTCGGCGCCTTTCCTGGCTTTCAGAAGATTAAACCCACCTCTGACTGCGGGACGCTCCGAGATTGCAGATACGAACTTGACGGCTTCGTATTCACCTTCCGCCTTCGTAACGCAGGGACAGGCGAGCTGCCGCGGCCGACCGCTGGGCGCTCCCGCCGGCACAGGGCGGACGCTACGGTCATCAGGACAACCGTTAGCGGGCATCAGGGCTAAACAGACTAACTCAAGCCACCAGGGAAAAACCTGATCCCGAGGGATCCCAAGCAATTCGGCTGGAAAACCTACTTACCGTTGCTTTAGACGCGCGTCCCTTCCGACGCGCTGGTTTGCATCCAGACACAGGCTACACCTTCTTCACAGAGGCAGGCGGAGGCTGACTGACGGCTGCTGATACAGGGCCTAACAGCACATGCCAAAAGTCCCGTGACAGGGGCAATCACTGCGTTTAAAACACCATTTAAAGACAGGTAACCTGTCGAGCTTGCTTATGTTGCAAGGCTCACCCCCCAAGAGGACTCCAGCGGGTTTCCAGCACATCGAACTAATTGTAGTTTACATTCGTTTCACTCTGCATTAGCGGCGCTCTACTTTCCAGGAAAACTAATTTGATCTGCAGTATTTGGCCGGCCGCAGCTTTCTACGCGAAACCCGAGTGGCTTTTTTTTCACCGAACGGGGCTTTCGGTAACAGTCAGCGGAAAACGTACAGGGCGATCTGCGGCACGTCACCCCAAACATCGTTACGCGCTGGAAATAGTTTCGGCTTCCTCTGCCTCGCAGAGTCTGGAAATAAAACATATGGAGTTAGCACGACTGCTGATTGGATTTTGATTGTTCTGAAACGCTGCCAAGTTTAAAGTGGAGAGCACGGCCTGAAAGGAAATACAGTAGACACTAGACAATTTATTTGTTTCTGAGTGGGGACCTGGCTGACAGGCTGCTTCGAAGGTGGCTAACAAGAGCAACATGTTCCCATATGGAAACCGTATGGGGAAATCAGCCAGGATCTAAAAACATGGCACTATATATGTGTCATGGCAACAGAAAAAGCAGAGTCCTGTAAAAACGGGTGCCAATCATAACAGCAAATTGCTGATGGATAGCACTGATAAATAACTAAGATAACTGACATACCAGCAGGTTTTAGATAAAATACTCAAAGAGCTGAACGGGGAAAATGCAAACATGAGCTGTACTTGAAAAGGTGGCAGTGTGATGGATGACATTAGTAATTAGCTGTATTTGCAGAGTTCTCCTGGTTCAAGATCACCGTTCATCCCACAAAAATGAGGACCTCTAAAACCCTGAAAAAAGGGAAGAAGAAAGAAAGGAGAAGAAGTTGTGATCTTCTTAAAGATACCTGCAACAATTGTATCCCCTGAGAACAGTCATATAAAATCAATTGAAAGTGTAAATATTTACATTTGGTGGGAAACAATATCAAGCTCCAGGAGCTAAACCTACTTTGTGGCCAGAGCAGAAGTGCCCAGTGAAGCACAGTGACTGGAGTACCAAAGACAGACGCGCAATCCCACGAGAAAGTTCAGGGATTCATTAGCCTGGAAGTGTAACCAGCAGAAACCTTGCAGAGAAAGATGAAAATTATTTGGCCAAAGTCTCGGGTAGTATCTGCAGTCTCGTGAGTCTTATCGTAAGTATTTGTAAAAGCTTCTTTGTACAGGATTGGAGCCAGATTTCTACCTGCACTAGATTTCTATGGGAGCAGAACATCGTTTGATACCGTTCTTGCTGAAGTGGGATTTTTAAAAGGATACTGTAGGGTATCCTGAGCAGGATCAGGAAGAAACTTGTGTTAAACAACATTGCCCTCGTGTGGCAAATCGGTAACTTGTGGTTCTCACAGGCCGGATCTCCAAATTCACCAAAAGGCCAGCGTGCTCCCCAGGGCGTCTCTGCGCCAGGAGCGAGGAGCTGCCCGGGGAGGCCAGCACACCTTGGCATCTCCGGACGGCCGCGGCCCACAGGCAGCGTTCAAGCAGCTTGCAGGCAACCTTCACCCACCGCTCGCGGAGCTCTGGCCCGCAGCCGGTGCCTCGGCCGTCGGTGCACAGAAGGTCGACAGCCTGCTCTTTAAGGACTCCTTTTGGCCTGAGTTCCTGCAACTCTAAAGCCAAAGTTTCACCTTGGGACTGAAAAGATGCAAGTGAAATGCCAGCAGGAGTTCAGCAGTTTCAGCCGATGCCAAGTGCATTTAAAAAAGCATTTTATATACATATATAATATATATATATATATATATATACACACACACACACACATATATGGGGGGGAGAGAGAGGGTTTTTCTTAAAAAAAAAAAAAAAAAAAAAAAAAGTGTCCCCCTGGTCTCCCCCTGCTCAAGTCCACCTGCTCAAGGTGGAACTCTGCCCTTATTTAACCACTGCTGGATTTACTGTTTCTTTAATTCTTTCTATTAGCAGTATGTTGTTCGAAATAAACAGGCAAGGTAACATTTAAAGAAGGGGAAATAAAGAAAAACATGAATGAAATCCAAGTAATTCGCTGAATTTAGCATGAACTTATTTATTGTGTTGATAGAAAAAAACGATTAGAAATTAATTCCTTTGTATTTTTGACATTTTAACACAATATACTTTGAAGCATTTACCTTTAACAAATATTAAAGTCATATTTGTCTGGATTTAAAATTTAAAAAAATACTGAAAAGGAACATTTAGTATTGAAACAAATTAAACACTTTGGTCTTGCTTTTTTTCTTTTTTCTTTTTTCTCCCCTCATTTGGCTGAGAAACATGCATGCATTTTTGCCTGTTTGTTATTCATAGACTCCCAGATATTTACTTTTCCATGATGATTTTCAGTCGGTAAAGCCAAAAAGAAGAAATATTCACAGTTTTAACTCTGAAGGAGGAAAGAATTGAACGTGCAGAAGCACAGTCAATCCAGCAACCTGGAAGTTACCCAGGTCACATTTTGTGCTGCTTATTAGCTGCTGAAATGTTTCCAGGACAGTAGTATTTCATACTGAAAACAGTATCCTAAAGAGCTAAAACACATCACTATATATAGTTTATATGACTGTGTTCATTTAAGGATAAGATACCCTGTTTTCTCATCTCATGATCTAGTAACTGATATTCCATAAGTTTATGATTTAAAAGATATATGGAACAGATTTTTATCTCTAGAAGAAGTATTACCTTTCCATGTTGGCTTCTCAATATTTACAGCTTTCCTTTTTGTAAGAGACAGTTCAGGAACTAGTTCACTGGTTCTATATACTTCTACATATTAAGTTTGTGTCTGCAGTAACAGTAGGAACAAAGCAGTAATTTATGTGTTTATTAAAGTCAGATAAGGTTTACGCACAAGGAGACTGTTCCAAAGCCCACAGAAATTGATAGCATTTACATTGACTATGGGAAAAATCTTCTAAGGAAAAAAAAAAAAAGTATTGTGTTACAGTTTTGACTAGCCTCTAACAATCCTTTTAGTCGTCTTGGAAGATCACTGCAGCAATATTTGTGGAATAATGTTTCTGGCAATTTGTCTTCGTTACAGTAAGTCCTGTAAGATCATCTGCAGTGTCAGAAGTTCTTCAAACTGCTTTAATCAGAACCTGAAGTCAGGTTGCCTCAGCATGCAGCTGTGCCTAAATCCTAAGCCTTTCATGTATCTTTAAAAACATGTAGTTTATGTTGTGAAGGGGGAGGATAAATGGTTCCACAGAATAGGCCTCCATTCAAAATATGCAATGGCCTGATCTCTAATTTTGGCCAAAAAAAAAATAAAATAAAATAACAACAGAATCCCCAAGGAAATGGGAGATTCAGGATGGATTTTTCAAACCAGTTCTGAAGATCTCTACACCTTACACACAGAAAAGTCTGGAATACTCTAGTTTTCCCTTGGTCTGGAAAAGACCAGAGCTGTCCCTCATCCTAAAATACTTCACCATATCAGTACTCTTTATGCACTGGCACCAGCATAGCTGCTAGTGTGTCCTAGTTTGCATGCATTTCCTAGTGCTAATGCTACGGGTCGAGGCTACTCGAAATCCAAAGTCCATAGCCCTGTCCTAACCCAAAGATGTACGTACTGCTGATGAACTTTGGGCCCTGACTCTTTGGGTCCAATATTTTCTAGACAGAGATGCCTTACACATGCACTGTGCATGTTTAAGCATAAGCACCAAATCCAAAACATTTAAGAAACATTAGAGTTACAGCACACACACTCTTTTTGTCTGCTGCTTTTTGAATGCTTTGGATTCACTGCATTGTAGGGTCGGCTGATGCATGGTCAGAAAATGCATCCAGAATTGCTAGATATCGTAAACAAACACATACACAATTCAAATTCTATCTGGACAAACTTTAGAGTGGATAAGAGAGCGATCCAGAGAAATCTGAACATGCCACATACCTATCACAGACTCACCATTGTGTTAAAATACCACCACAATTCTGACTTACCTGGCAGAATCCAGAGCTCTTAGCGAAGCAGAAATTAATGCACCAATCACCTAGTTTTCTTTCTTCTCCTTTTAATAAACAGAAGTTGAGCAAATGTATCGCCTTTCTCTGCATTTCAAAATCATTACTTCGTGTCATTTCCTTGGACCTTTGCTGTTTTTCTTCAGAACAGTTGTTTGGGTTTGGTTAGCTAGGTTTTGAAGATGAAGGAGTTTGGGTTATGCACCATATTGACTTCATCAATTACATACACACTCAGATAATCCATGCCATTACAGCTTCAATTTATTAAGCCTTAACAGACATCCTCAATGCTAAATTAAATAGCCAAGAAATCAAAATAGAGACCTCAGTGACACTTTTGTTTGCAATGATCTATATGGTTAAACTAGCCTTTAACAGAAAATAACATGCATTTCATTCTAAAAATCAGTGACTGTATGTTTCTACTGGCCTCTCAGTACAATCTCAGCAATTATAAATTAGTATTTACATGGCAGAAGTGCACACATGCATATGCAAAAAAAACAGGAATATGTAAGTCCACATATATGTTCACATTCATGGTAATTTAGAACAAACAAAAACTTTGGGCTGAGTTTTAGCTTATTTCAGGATAAACCGGAACTTTCACTATTGCCCTGTGCACCACAAAGTTACAACACACATTTTTACTTGCATTTTTATTCTAATCATGAAAAAAAATTGCATTGATCAATTACAAAAGGAGGCAACGTGTGCTCCACTCTGATCTACAACTGCAAACATTTTTTGCCTGTTTAGCACTTGTGCTCTGGTCTCTTCCAGGAACAGTACAGGTCACATACAGGTTGAAACTACACCCGCTGCAGAATAGCCAGCCAACATGTGTTTTTGAGTTCAAGCAGGATTGTGTTCATAGTTGCAGCTCCATAAATCAGATTTTCAATCCCCATCCCTGAACACATCACTCAGTATATTTCACTGACTGGTGTTCCTATTTCCTTAGTGAAACCATAAAATCCAGAAGAGCTCCTAGTTTTAACTAGGCAGTAGCCTCTGGAGTATTCCACTCTGCCTGGTAACTGCACTTTGCTCTTCAAGCAAGATGTATCAAACTTTGGCCAAAGACTCTGAGTACCTGACTTCTCACTCCTCATCTTGGTTGTGCTCTTTGAGGTTTAAGCATGTGAGAGAATCCAAAGTTGTGCGTGCTCCACACTTCCGAAAGTTATGGTGAAATCGCGTTTGGACAAGCACAGGCAAAACTGAAGCCCCTACAACCAGTGGCCAGTCTTGAAAATTGGTCCTTACTGCCCAAGACCTTTTTTTTTTTTTTTTTTTTTAAAAAAAGAGCAATCAAACAAACAAAAACACACACAAAAAAAACTATGCTATGACCTCAGTCTGACAGGCTGTAATAGAACAAGGATGACACTGTTTAGTTCCTAGTTCAGAGATGGTCCCCAGCATTTGTACCTCCAGCTCCAAATTACATGGGAACATAGGAGCAGCCGGAATGGGTTGAAGTAAAGGTCTAGGTCAGCATCCTGTCTCTAACAGCAGCCAGCGGCAGATGACAAGATGAACGTGGTTAGAGAAAGCCTTCAGCGACACCTCCCAGGGTCTGTCCTATCAGTTGTTGGCAATTTGTCATTTAACCTTTGTGTTTAATAGCCCTTGGATCAACTTTTTATTTCAAGAATTTGCCTAACCATTTAGAAAGCAGTTCAAAATTTTTGGCCTCTGTAACTTGCACCCTCCAACAAGACCCACCTCAGAGCAGACCAGGGGTCTGGAGAGAGGAGGAGACAGGCTGCTGTGCTCTCTGCTCCAGGCCTGCCCAACCTTCACTGTCACTGCTGCCAGTACAAATTAACTCAGCAGAGCTAGGTTAAGGGCAGAAAATCTCCCTGCAGAATGTCACAGTCTAGAAGCAGTCCCCACCCACGAGGCTGGAAAATATCTGAAATGCAGGGATTGGAAGAGGAGGAGAAGGAAGAGCGGCAGGATAGGAGGCAGACAAGAGCTGACAACTGGAAAAGAAAACAGAAGCCTGGGGTTTTGATCTTTCAAAAAAGGAGCAGCCGAGGCAGCGGGCAGGGCCTTGCCACCATTTTATTGCGTTGCTGAAAACATTTACTGACTTTAAGAATTAAAGTCCTTGGTCCTAGAATCACGTGACTTTGTGAGATCCTTACCTTTCATCACAGAGAACAAAAAAAATATCGAAACCTCACAGTTGTAGAAAAACTTCCAAGTCTCAGGAGGCAAATAAACAGAACCCAAGATGTTAGTGGTTTTAAAAAGTGGCATGTTTTTGAAGCTGATTCAAATCTTGTACACTTGATGCTAGCTAAATCAAGGGCGATTCTATATATGCATGTGCTTGTCTACAACACCTGTGTCTTTAAAAGCAGCACTTAACTTTGCTGCTGAAGAGACACCTTACACAATCACCTAAGACTGTAATGTTTGCTTCTCACCAGCAAGTTTTTCATTTCTGGTTCTCACATTCAGGCCAAAAGGGTAATTTTTCAATCAGCAGAGAATGGGTTTGACACCTTTGATTTAGTGCACCATAATTATGTTTTTAAGGTTAGAGAGTTGAAGGAAGTGTACAAAAAAAAAGAGGAAAAAGCTGGGCTAGAAAGTAACAACTGAGAAAGTTGCTTAGAAAAAATGTAAAAAAAAGGCTTTTTTATCTTTTAAACATTCAAATAATTTTGTCCAACTGTAGTAATGTCTGAAACCTTTTTCATCTCATTTTGAATATTCCTTTAAAACACACCACAACAATGGACAAAGCTTCCTCTATCCATTTCCTGCTACAAACCATTCTAATTCTTTGAAATAAATATGTTTTGGGTTATTTTTGTAAGAGTGTTGTTTCATATCAGTCTCTTAGTGTGTAAATGTGTAGAATACACCAAAGATTTAACATCTGCTAAAAAATAATTGTACAGAGGATCCCAAGTTCTCTATTTTAAGATTATTAGGATATTGTACAGGTGGTCAAATTATTAAAATATGGTGTAAATTCAACACTTGTGCATTTTTATAACATGTATTTGATTTTAAAGTCTGGAAGCCACATGTCAACACTAGAAAACACAAAGCTGGCCTGCTCTAAGTTCAAACATTAAAGGCCACTTTCAAAACATTACAGACTTACTACTCAGTATCACAGCTGTGGTAGCAGGCTGCTCTGCAGAAACATTTAGCAGCACCCTTTATGTGGGGGTGACGTAAAAAGCTGAGGAAAGCTGCTTTACTTTCAGACAACTGACCATTTCTATGAGCATTACTTTACACCATATTGATCAAGTCAAGACCTTCACCAACTGATCTTAATTTAAACATCTAACTTGAAATGCATGTTGCAAGTGTAAAGCAGAACGAAAACTGAAGCCATACATAGCCAACAACTGCTTTTAATCCTGTTTCTCTGTTCATAAAATACTGTAAAAGCTAAATGACAGAACGCTAAATAACTATAATGAAGAACTCTATGTAGTCATACTAAGGCTCAGAATTTGAGTGAGATATTTCGTAATGAATGAACATGAAATATGGTTGTGAATATATTTCTCACTTTTAATCTCACAATTCTCGTTTTAATTTAACCTTCTGTGGCTGTTTTGTTCTGTGATATTACACAAATTGCCATTATCTTAATTTATCCCTGGTAAGTAGAGCTAGTATTTATTTAAAATTAGGAGTGCTATTTTTCTCTCAATAGCAGCAAAACCTGGACCTACATTTTTGAGGGAGTGGATAACCGCTTCTCAGTTCAGCCAAGGTTGCAGCAGAATTGCTGCCTGATGCACTGAGGCGGTGCAGAATCCAGATGACCTTGCTGGAGAGTTGATATCCTGGCTGGGAGAAAGTACATGATTCACGCCAGCATGTACAAGATGAAAAGTCACTTCTGCATCTTGTGGTTTTACGGGACTGTCCTAAAGACCACAGAAAGTGCTTTTTAAAAATGCAGGAACTTTCGCACCCTTTTTCAAGGGAAGTTATAGATACTTTGCTCTGGGGAAGAAGAATTGCCATACTCAATTCTCTGTCCCATGGTGCAGAACTGCACGGCATTACTTCAAGAAGCACCCTGTAAGATTTTCTGACCTGCCTCCATCTAAGATTTCAGCTAGCCATGGGCCCACCTGTTGTGAACCACTCCATTTATGAAAGTTTATTTTTCAACATGCATTACTTCGAACATGCTTGAGGTTACCAAATCAATTACTGAACTCTTACTGTCTGAAACAGAGTAACTTCAGACGCAGCTGAACCTAAATCAGAACCAAGTCCAAAACAGTCTTAGAACTGAACCAATATGAAATTTGAGCTCCATCACTGACTTGGGAAAGTATGTCCAGACAGATATTTTTTTAAAGACAATTATTAAATGAATTTAAAAGGTTAATGAAAGACTGAAGCTTTTCATTACACAACCCTTAGAAAGCACTACCACCAAGAATAAATATAAAAAGATTGCAGATTTGCTTATCTGACTTCTCAGCCACCTACTGGCCCGCTCAGAAAAGGAATAGAATCACTATCCAATAAGACACGCAACAGAGTACTCACAATTTTAAAATTTAATGTCCCCCAAAAATATTCCATGAAAATTCATAGAATCATAGAATCAGTAAGGTTGGAAGGGACCTCTGGAGATCATCTAGTCCAACCTCCCTGCTCAGCAGGGTCACCTAGAGCACGTTAGACAGGGTTGCATCCAGGCGGGCCTGGAAGATCTCCAGAGAAGGAGACTCCACAGCCTCTCTGGGCAACCTGTGCCAGTGCCCCGTCACTCTCACAGGTAAGAAATTCCTTCTTACATTCAGGCAGAACTTGCTGTGCTTCGATTTTTGCCCATTGCCTCTTGTCCTGTCACACGGGACAACTGAAAAGAGTTTGTCCCCATCCCCCTGACACACTCCCTTCAGGTACTTGTACACACTGATAAGATCCTCACCTCAGTCTTCTCTTCCCCAGGCTGAAGAGGCCCAGTTCTCACAGCCGTTCCTCATAGGGCAGGTGCTCCAGACCTCTGACCATCCTTGGAGCCCTATGCTGGACTCTCTCCAGTAGCTCCATGTCTCACTTGTCCTGGGGAGCCCAGAACTGGACACAGTACTCGAGATGAGGCCTCCCCACAGCTGAGTAGAGAGGCAGGATCACCTCCCTTGACTTGCTGGCAACAGTCTTCCCCATGCACTCCAGGAGACCATTGGCCTTCTTGGCCACAAGGGCACACTGCTGGCTCAGTTGTGCTAGACAAACTTGCATCTTCTACAATGTCTTTATTTGTCATGCTAGAATGTTAGCTGGGAACTGTAATGATTCATACTTGATTTTTACTAAAAAGGTGTCTTCAGTAAGCATTGCAGAAGATGAAGTTCATGTTCATAAAGATACAAAACATACTTATACTTTGCTGGGTATAAGGCCACATATTTAAAAAAAAAAGTGAGTTATTTTTCATTAAAAAAACTTACTAAATTTACCTAACTGTTCAAATAAATATTCTTCATATACACACACATACAGTTCATAGCAAAGTAGAAGAACAGGAAAAAGTAAAAATTGTAAGGGAAGATACTGTCTTTTTTGTTGAATCCACCATTGCGGAGTGTCTCCTCTCCCATGGTACTGCAAGACCCTCTTAAATGTACTTGCCTCCTGCCATTTTGAGAAACAACAAAAAACCTGACATAACTACATTGGGCAATTGTAATTTAATTGTAATTTTATACCAGCACTTTCCTTTTAATAAATGAAAGTTTCTGACAGGATCAGCAGGGTCTGCTGAAGTATTCTCCAGAGTTTAAACACAGAAATAGTTTGGGTGTTTTGCACTTGCTTTCTGTGCTTATTCTGCACTAAAAATATCTTTTTTCAAACCAGCTTAGAAGAGGATTAAGCTAAAGAGCACAAAGGCATTTTTGTGCCCAATAATAATGCTACTCAGAATGAGCAGGGAATAGCTACTATACCTTAAATTCTACTTTTATTTAAAAACAGTTGTCCCATGTAGACAAATCCTAATTTCATAGGATGATCAGTGCTAACCTTTTCCTGCTGTGCTCTCTTTTTCCATGCTGGCTTCCTCTGTTCTAATACAATCTCCCAAATACAACTATTCTACTGAAAGACTTTTTTATTTTTTGTAAGGCTATTCGTTTGTCTTCATCTGTTCAGCAATTAAACTGCTGCTATCAGTAATCATGACCATTACATGCATTCCTCTGCTAACTCCCTATGAAGCAGTAGATTGACTTTAAAGTCAAAGCTGATGGGAAAAAAAAAAAAGACAGTTTTGGTTTCAGTAGACTGTGAAATAGCCCTCCCCTTGAAGGAATCTAAGTCCAAATCTGATCTGGCAGAAGCATTCAGTAGTAATCCTGAACTTAAGAAATATAGCACATGAAAGTGCTCTGTAATCCAGATAAAACACAGGGGAAGAATTCATATACTTTTTGGCAAATGCTTACATATACAGTATATATTGCATGAAATTCAAGTACTTTTGGTTCATGAACTTTTCCGTAATATTTATCAATATAGCATCTCAGTATTTCCCATAAAGTAAGAAAGTCTCACCTCAAAACTCTGATCTCACTCCTCTAGCCGGAGTTTCTTATTCATGCTGTTGCATGCAGCAGTTGGCAAAACTTTTAGTCTAAAACATTTAAAGAACTGCAGATCTGATTGGTTCTGAAAAAAAATCTCAGAAATCTCTGATGGTTTCATTTCAACCTTAGTTTGAGTTTTCAATGTTTTAGACAAAATTTCAGAACATCAAAAAAAAAAATCTGAGGTTGAACAAAATATTTTTAAGCTTTTTCATTATCTGCAATCTTCAAATCTCACTATAATTCTTTTTCTGCCTTCAGCACCCACTCCAGCTTTGTCCTTAAGCTCATTTTGTGAATACTCAGCATGTAAGTCAGATCCTAGGTACCTCAGCTTGCTCACCCACAAAATATCTAGTTAGCAACTGCATGTCAGATTGTCGTTTACAAGGCTTGCCTAGCATTACAAAGGAAATTCTTGTCTGATGTTGAGGCAAGAACAAATTCCTTTTCTTTGCGCCTTGTCTATTTTCAACCTCAGACCTTTTCTTTGCAAAACTCACTTCTCTCTGTTATCACATCCTCTAATACAGAAGACAAATGAGGCGGGCCGAGTCTCTTCCCCTCCATGCTGTTTTAACTCGGCATTGCACTTTGGCAGGGCAGTTTTACAAGGGGAAAAAGCAACTAACATTGTAGTTAAAATACAAATGTCTTCGAGCCTTGGGTAGGAACTGAATTGAAGTTTGCACATGCAGACTTCCAGTATTTTCCTAAGTTTTGCCAACTTGACTTCCCAATTTTTTAATACAATTTTTGACATAGAAATTGTGAAATTATACATGATGATGTGTTCTTCCTCTGAGGCTTTACTACACAGCACAGACTGCAATGTTAGGGCTTAAGGTATTCGCTACCAGTGTAAGAAAGATGGAGTCTATGGAGACTTAAACTGCTTGCTAAAGGCATGCAACAAGATAATGAAACTTTTATGTAGGAAGGGAGAAGAGATGTGTGTCACCTGCTGGCTTCAAGGATGGATTCATGAGCAATAAATAAATAAAGTTCATTTCTACCTCACTCTGTTGTGCAGTGGAAATAGAAAAATGTGAACCAAGTCCAGGGAGCACTTACTGGATATGAGGCAAGCAGTCACTGAAAGCAGCTTTCAGAACAATGCAAGCACCACTGCTGCTTTGGTGCCACAGAGGCCTTGGGCTCCAGCAGGAACATTCACTCTTATTTTTCTGATAATGCCAGCATTTCTGCTGATGTTACACACGGAGAAGTTTCAAAAACTTGTACTCCATATCAAACCCAGAAGGAACAAAATGGAGTAGAGGAAGACTCGGGAACCAAAGCAGGATATGTAATCACAAAAACTGTAGAGAGAAACAAATAGCTACATTGCTGCTTCAGATGTTCAAACACGTAGGTCTCATAACAAATCTAAAAACAAGTCCGTATTTCCTGGTTTCAGCACTCCCTTTTACAGTCCTGTATTCTACCTTTGCTCTGAACTACACAGACATCAACAAATTACAAGCTAAGAGCTGAGAATCTCATTAAATGGCACCATGACTCTAGGACTTATGAATTAGGTCAGGCACATCACCTAGATGAGAACATGCCTGTCTACCAAATGTATTCTGCAGCATTGTAAAGCAGGTTAGACTTGAGGTTAAGACTGTGTCCTTGGTTTAGAAGATAGCATTCTTCAGAGGAAGAGAGCCTAGCATTACTTGAAAAAAGTATTAGCAGCAAGTGGCTTCCTAACATGAAAATTTGAAGGAAAAAAGTTCTTCTAGTCTAACAGTTTGCTCTGGTTTGGTCATTTGCTTTTGGCCTGAAACCTTAAGGAAAGGAGGGTTATACAATCACATTCTGGACATGCATGAAAAAAATCCAGTCGTCACTTCTTCCCCCAAAGCCATTGAAGACATTTGACAAGGAAGCAAGCAGGAAGGAGAGCAGGAAGTGTGCATGTTCCTGCAAATCTTATTTAAACAGAGAGCCACTAGAAATAAAGAAAACCTTATCGTAGGCTGTTATTAAACACTACAAAACACACACACAGAAGCATAATGTTCAAATACAAGGGAAAAACTTCAGTCAGCCTCTTATTAGATATACAGGCTTCACTAGCTCTGATGCTTCCAGAGCTGCTTTTTTTAAAGCAGGAACATGAGCTATACAGATATGACACATCAAAATATGAAAAGAAAAAAGAAAGAATTTTAAATTAAAGTATTCTCCTTCATTACTCTGTTCTACTGTGCACTGGAAAAGGCTGGTATTTCAGGTTTGCAGAGCACAATCCAGCTCAATCTGATGGTCACAGTCTTGCTGACTGTATAGTGCACATGCTCAGACCAATTATAGTTGCACATCATAAGAAACTATTGCATAAAGTGTGACCTTGCTGTAATGTGGACCACAGAAGTCTACCTGGATACATAGAGCGAACTACTAACTGGAATGCATGTAAATGCTTCCAGGTATTCAGAGGCTACTACAACCTTTGGAAGAATGTTCCAAAGGCTACTTTTTTTGATTCAAAATATACAATCTTCCTAATTTCATCTTTCAAATTGGCAGAGAGTTCCGTTTGCTGCTTTTATTCATGGTGATTAAGAGTCCTCTCACATCTCAGCATAAACCCAGGTAGTAAAATCAAAATGCTTTTCAACGAATAACTGAAATGTTGCAAACTGCATGGATAATAAAAACAATACCAAAAGTGTATTTTTAGCTCCTATAACAGCCTTTGTATTTTTAATTCAAAATAAGAATTTTTCTTGTTAAATTCATTATTTATTATGGATCAAATATGTTTAGCGTATAAGTTAGAAAATGGTGCAGCCAACATATGAATATAAGCAACAGAATTCTCATCTCAGATCATGTATACAAACAGGTTTTAATTAAAACACTATGTGCAAACAGACAAAAAAATCCCATATCCTGCACTTCACCCTTCATCAGTTTGTTCCAAAATACAGTATCACTTAAAGCAAGTTACTTGCTTAACTCTAAACTTTAATTATATTAACAGAAGTTTAAATCAATTTCTGACTGATAAACAACTTTGAATCCACATCAGTAACATTTTACTACAGTTGAAACCGCTATACATTATGTAGTTAAAAATTTCAAAAACCGAATTTGTAACAGACCTGCTGAAGCCAGGGCTTACTTGCTTGAGTGGACACTGATCAAGCTTACCATTTTCAAATCAGAAGGGATGACAGTTCCATTACAGGCATACAGTGTTCAAAAATTTCCACTGGGTATCCACTATAAGTCAAAATTAAACTAAGTAGAGAACTTTCAAGCTGTTGTCCTTATTGTCCTACAGAATAAGCTACACGTAATTTAAAGATCTCCATGCAGTGACAACACCTATGGTAGCAACAGAATATTTTTAGCATCATAATCTTAAATAAAATGTTGAATTATACCAGGAGTATATAAAAGTTATCTGCATAACAATTCCAATAAATATTTTAAATACTGCTGAAATTAAGTCATTAATTTTGAGAGAGTATTTTGTAACACTAAAATCTGAACCCTTACTTTTCTCTGAAAATGTCATATTCAGTATAAAAGACATGCACTATTCCTACTATTGCTAGCCACTAAAAGGATTAAAGCAGATTATGAGGACAGATTAATTCACTCTGCTTGTAACAATCTAAATACATTTGAAGACATTTTGACCTGTAAAATTAAAACCAAAATGAATTTTTTCATGTGAAGAAGTAGTTAGAACTTCATGGCAAATGTGATTTCAAAACTGGAATAACTTACTCTAACACACAAGTACTGGCAAATCCAGCTGAAACAGCTTGCAAGCCTACCACCCAATTTCAGCAGGAGGTTTTCTGCAACAGTCATGAAAGCTGAAAGCAGGGAATGCTTGCTGCTGCACCTCTGCAGCTCCAGTTCATGATTTTGTGTATCAGCTGAAACTGCTAACAAGAGGTGAGTTTTTCACTAAGTGCTGCAAATGGGAACTGATGAAGCTGAATGAGGGCACGTGTCCCTTCCTGCCATCTATGCAGGCAGTATCATCCAAACCAAGCCCATCCATGCATAAGCCCCTCCAAGGAACTCCGCATTTCTGGCTTTTCTACCGATTCGTAAAACCAGCCTTAAATTCTTCAGTTTGTGCTAGTAAGTCTGCTGAAAATATTGACTATGCTTCATTCTGAATGATCTATGTATGTGTACATGTACATATATTAGACGTGTGACACACGTATGTAAAAAGATGCAGAGTTTATTTCTCTGTAACACACAAAGCTTTAAAGAAGACTGAGTATAAAGGCAGGTTTTACCTCTTAAGTTAAAGATAGGTGTCCTCATTAGGTATGACTAACTTCCCTAACTGCATTATCTCTTTTGCATATAGAAGGTATATATTTAAAAAAAAAGACAGCTGATTTAGGAGGAGAAAAAAATAAAGTTGATTTTCATATTCCACTTATCTTTTGTGCACAAAATTGCTCCAGGTGAAAGTCTCCTATCCCATGCAGAATAAATGTGTGTTTGTAGTGACGAATTCAAGAGTAAAAAAATAAATGCAAAAGTAAAAATCTATTAGGATTTATTCTGCTTTTAAGGAAACAGCTACAATTCCAAGATCTTCCCTACAGAAGAACTGTAGAGTTCACAAAAATGCAGTCTATGTGATAAATGCCTCTTTTATATATAGATATTATTGTGAGTCTCATTGGTTGTCAGTAACTTCTTCAAAATCTTTGTGCTTTCAGAAACATCCTAGTAAAAAAAAGAGACGATCAGCATTATCTACATGGCTGGCAAGAAAAAACAAACTTCATTTCCTCCCATCCCAATTTTTATTACTGTGAACATCAGTTTGATTAAAATGTTAACTATGACAAAACTTAGGTCTTATGAATCAAGATACCCAGAGTACTGCTAAAGGTTCCAAAGCAATTTGCAGTTTAACCATGCTCTGTTTTTTTTTAATTTGCATTCATCCTCCCTTGCATGGCTATACTCCAGAAAGAAAGAGAGTCTACGTTATTTTTTCCCCTTCAGAGTTACATACTAGCCTGTTTGCCTTATTTAGTTTGCCAGTAAAAATTGTAATGAAAACTAATTTTCAATTCCCACAGTTATACTTGAAATAAGTATTCCAGTATACATATGCCTCTCCATCATATAAATGAAAGTCCAACTGGCAAAATGGAGGCTAATATTTTGAAATAGCTACATGTCAACTAAAAACATTTCATAAAGAAGGAAAACAGTGACTTCAGTAGCTAAAATGAGATGACCAGAAAGTTATTGGATTAGCACACAACTATAAGGATCAACTCTATAAATTTGCAGTCTTTCAAGTTCCAAAAAAAAGTTATAGGTCAAAATATTTTTCTTAAGAAACTTTCAGGTATTGCCTAAGACAGGTAGATGGAGAGCTAGAACAGAATCATCTTCAGTATCCAAGTAGAATGTCAAAAAATAAATATACTTTGACAATTTAAAACAAGATACCCCTAAATGAAGCTGTAGCTTAAACAATCACAATAAGTAACTCCCTAAAATATTGCTACCATTCCAAGTGCCTGAAAAGTTAAACTGAAGATTTTTAGGGAAGCGACAGATTCATTACTTCTAAGCAACTTATGAACAGATATAACTAGCTACAGCAGATACTGTTTCAGAAATCACTATCTAAACTAAGAACATCTGCTAAATAAAGCTGTGTATCTTCTGTATCTTATATATATCAGTTTTTTAGTTGGTCTCTTCACAGAGGAACATAAATGGCAGAATTAATAGAGATTAAAGACAGACAGCTCAAGATAGACAGAATCTTCAACTGATTTTTAAATATGAAATTTTACCTTAACTAAACTTTTCAGGATTTTAGAAGAAAGCAGAGGCTTGAATGCTTCAACTGTAACTGTGTCCAGTTTGATGACATCGGTGTAACACTGATACAATACTGCAGGAATCTGCCATACTTGACAATAACTCAAAACTAAATACAAGTCAAGAGAAAATGTATGTTAAATTCAGCAAAGAAGAAATCTCAATTCTGTAAGTAAAATCTCATTTTGGGAAGAACTTTAAAATCATGGAAGTTTATAAACTGAGAGTTTTATCAAATGTTCAGGATCCTGACTGTAAGACTGGAATCCCTCATTCCCCAAGGTGCACAAGAAAATGAACTACCAAAAAGTAGTAAATAATACCTAGCATTTGTTTCTAACAAATACCTTAATCAGAAATTACATGGTATTGGAAAACAAAAATAGAGGAATATTTAAAAAATGCATATAAAATTTCAAAACTTAGAAAGTGCATAAAAACCTTTTCTTAGAAATTTTTCTCCCTTTAGCTCCTGATAGACAAGTTTTTACTCATTATGCTACTATTATTTTAGTACTGTGTACTTAAAAGCCTTGGAAGAGTCATTATACTACAGAAGAATAAAACTGAGTCTAGCCTCTTTATCAGGTCCATCAATAGCATGGTGAAACCTACATCCCTCATAGCATGCAGAAGGGACTTTATAAGCCTCAAGTATAGTACTCAGATGAAAATAACACTTACTGGGTATTTTAATTTCTTATCAAACAAATATGTTTCAAACAGCCAATATATGTAAATGTTATGAAGTTATACTGCAGAATTTGCTAGTTCTTATGTCCAATACTTAAGAGGTAAAAGAAACTTTTGCACGTTTTTCAAACACGTTCATATTTTACAACGCAACACATAATTCCTAACAGTTTGACATCTTTCAAAAGCTAACTTGCTAGCTAATTAAGTAAAGAATCTAATGGAGTGCTCTTCAAAACGCATTTTCTGTTGTGAGTAGCAGTAGCTAGTAACATGATAAATAAGTGAAATTGCATCATACCAGCTGCAGGTAGATCTCGCACAATGTTAGGCTGTTCCAGCAGTGGGCAGCAAACTGGCTCTTTAAATTCTTTTGTCTTTAAAGCTTTCAGAAAAGGAGATGGAAGTGTTAAAGTGGATTCCTGAGTTTTATAATCAGCTACAGGACATGTTGAAAGAATGGTTACTTGCAAGCCTTCCTTTCTCATACAGCCAAAAACCTGAAATAAAAATGTTAGTTCCAACATAAGTAAAGTTTATCCTATCGCAATAACAACATAAAAGCACAAAGATCAATTTTAATTTAGGTAGAGATGGCAAAGAGGAGTTTAACTAAGCTTTGCAGGACTAACTAAAATTGAGTCAAAAACTTCAGACAGAAGTTTCGTGTACACGCATCTGGTATAGAAAGAAAAAAGATCCCAAGAATAGCTAACGCATTTACCAAGTCTTCTGATTTTCTTGAGAAGCTTTAGGTTTTCGGCACTTTCGATTCACCTGCAAATATATTAAAACTTACTATTTTTCCTAATGCTGGAAAAAAAAAAAAAAAAAAAAAAAACTACGTATAAAAAGAGGCCACTTACAACAAGAAGGCAGCTTGCTAATTTGCAATACGTTTTGAATTCGTATTTGCTCGTATTGCTCTCCAGATGTCCTACAGAATTTAAATTTAAGATTATTCTTCATTTTAAATACTCAGGTTTTTATTTGATTATATTCATCTTGAATTGAGAATTGATTTGATTTAAAGAGAAATTTAATTTTTTAGTTTTGCTCAAATTCAAGAGTTTCAAAAACACTGTACAAAACATAAGTTTGGATCCACTGCATAGCATCACAGAACATTCAGATGCTGCAGAGTCTTCCACAGGTTTTTAAGAACATAAGTAAAAATAAGCAGAGGTATGACAAATATGCACCATCCTTTGCACAATCATCTTCAGACTTGTGAGCAAAAACTAAAGAGGAAATTTGGTAAACATTATAGAAATTTGCTTGTTCATGTGTATGGCACCAATTACACAAGAGGAGGTGACTATTCCCTCGCATCAGTATCTTATCCCTGTAACGTAAAACTGATGTAACTCTTCAGAATCACACATATTTTCAACTTTCAGTACATTTACTTTTTGGAAACACTAGTTGGGCTGCACTTTTCCAGCAAAACAGTAGTCTGTATGGTCTCATTTACTCAGTGATCAACTACTGAGAGGGCACACACACATGTGAAGATCCAACTGGAGACTCTGATAATACTCAGTGGATTAGAATTTACAAAGTACACAGAACAGGTCTGTAACTCACTCTAAAAGCAGAATTATCAGCTCAACATTTTTGCTATACATTTAAAAATACTCATAACCATAAAGGCAAAAATTACACAGCAATATTAACCTAGTAAAACTATACACTCCTACTACCACTCAAAAACACACATGTAATACTTGAAATAATACATCCACACAAACAGCTGGAAAAACGGAAATGACAACAGAATCACAATTAATCTTAACTATTGTAATCCTAGTTCTCACAAAGTACAAGTATTTGTGGAATATAGCAAAAACAAAATGCTTAAGGTCTTCTTAAGTTTCTGAACTACGAAGTGCTTTCCCAATCCCCTCCTGCAACAAACTGAATTAAACTCTTCAAAGAGCAATGGAATACAGAAGACTAGTCTTCTACAAACATGGGTATCAAGCCCCTATATGGCCCAGTGAAGCTGCCCCAGCTCTTTGTCCTCTTTGCTTTCCCATAATCTTTCTGCCGCCCTCACGCTGTGACCCTGTATAATCTTCGCTCGCATCCAAGCAAACTTTCTCATGCGCTGGGTGGGCCAGCTGGCACATTAGATCGAGCACATTCCATTTGGCTCAGGCAAAGGAGCTCCTCTCAGCAAAGGCACTGCTTTGCATCTCACTCCTCCACCTAGCCACAGATTTATACAACTTCAGCATAGCTTCACAGATTTAGCATCTGTTTGCTCATCAAATCAGTGAAGAATTAAAGGAAGAAAGGTTAGCAAACAGAAAGACAGACAGAAAAAACAATACTTATTTAAGGCTAAACTGTGACCCAAATGCATAAAGAAAACCTAGCCAGATTATTCCCCTAGTTTTATCTTAGTAAAATCTACTTTATGGCACTTGGAGAGATGTGAAAGACCAGAAGCATCCATGTACTTGGAAGATTCGAGGACTGCCCACACAGCAAAGCGAGTATACGAACAAACTGGACAGACGGTGCTTTAGGGGCACCTTCACTTATAATTCACCTTGTGAAAGAAAATGAGCACACCTGCCAGTAAAAGTACCATCTACCACAACTTTCAAGACAACGTTGTTTGGGGATCCTTTGATAGCTGTGCAAGTGGAGTTATGTTACTATTTTTTTAGGGAAGGATTCTCCCAGGACTGGGATGCAGCTGAAATAAGCCATAGAAGATTTAAGCCTATCAAGAAAAAAAGATTGGAAAGTAGGAAGTATAACAAAAATAAGATTCTCCAATAAAAGTTGTGCAATTGCTTCACTAGTTGCACAAAGTTGCTGAATTACAGCAGAATCTAGGAAAGAATTTCACAAAATTCGCAGACAATATTTTTTCATTTGTTCAGTACTTCAGAAGAGAAAGCACCAGTGAAAACTCTTACTTACAGTGCTTATTACAGTTAGAACACCAGGGAAGAGGAAGCACTTGCATTAAGTTGAGGATCCCTGCCCCTAAGATTTCATTGCTCCATTTGTTGTCTTATCAATTTTACCTTTTCAAGCCACTGAAACTGTTGATCCTCAGCAACATAGCAACTGCACTGGCACAACAAAACCTGACAAGTAAAAAAAGTTGTGTAAGGAAGTTGTTTGAAGAGCACAATAACAGCTCACAATCATGTGTCAAGATGACATAATTGCAGTCAAAAACATGTTCAACGTTCTTGGGTTTCTTCCACTCTATTTCAACAATTTTTTCATTCACAGCTGATATGAAACACTCAATCCTGCTATACACCTTCTTTGCATCAAACTTCCTAAGTCAGAACTGCAGGGAGTTTTAGCGAGTACTTTTGAAAGAAACTTGACCCTTTTTTGATGGGATTAACCCAAAACACTGCAACCTTAATGATGTGGGGTGGGGGAGGCTGCTTTTTTCTTCAGAAAGTTAAACATAGACAAATTCATGCATAAATCACTTACTGTCGGGTCTGATATTAGGCGATAGAACAAACAGAAAGAATCTGTCAGGAGGATGTTTGTTGTGCTGGATGTTCGACACCATTCATTCCACAATTTCACAGCTCCAACTACTTCCCAGCATACAGAATCCAGAATAAAAGATGACAGGAAAGCTGCAAAGAATGCTACTATTAATTTATATAGAAATAAAATCTCTATTCTACAAATAAATACAAAAGCTTTGTTCTACAAATAAATCTGTGAACCAAATTAGTTTATTTCTTTGTAACTCTTCCTCAAGTTCAGAAGATAAAATAATTATATATTTTACTGAGCAAATCCAGCAAAAATCAGGAATGTGAATAATCCCACAGACTTAACTAGAATAAAGATATCAATAAGATCTAAACATAGAGAAGATTTAAAACTTCTTTATATCTGGTGTGAAAGAGCTATTTAGAAACTCGAGACCTAAGTAAGTGGGTGTGGGAATGCGAGATGGAAACTTAAAACTCCAAGTCTGACAAGTAAATAACCACACAAAAAGAGAGCATTATCAACAAGTGGAGAATAAAAACATGAAAAAGAGACTGAGGTTAAAAAAATACATATATTAGATGTTAATGAATAAAAGGGGAGAGAAATTAAAGTCAGAAATCTCCATATTTAAAACTTTACCAAGGATATTAAACTAAAACATCCATTTATTACAGGGCAAAATAATCTGAGGAACAGAAACTTCCAAAACCAGTAAAACCCTGGATATCTTCCTGCGCTCAGGTAGGAAGAGTTAAATAATATTGCTTATGTTACTTCATTCAGTAGTTTTTTAAAAAATCTGGGATGTGAAAAGAACATATTTAGTTAGTATAAAATGATCTGAGAACTGCAGATACAACACTGTTCAGGTATCTCTGATTATCTCACACATATGCAGTATTTCAGATGAAATTCTGAAGTACAAACAAAAGCGTTACAGCTTACTGACCCATAATTTTATATCTTCGACAGATCCTTATTTCAAAACACTAGAACACACAGAGCAACCTATTTCCAGAAGGAAATTTTTGCAAAGTAACACGCAATCCAGGAGCATCTACCAAACACAAGTTATACAGAGGAAAAGGAGGACTGCCCCGATTAAAATCTAAATCTGGACACACCTAAGAACAATTCTTTCTACAGAGAACAACCGCAGCACAGGGAGTGTGTGGTGTCCTGACACATATAAACTACGCCTTCTGCCAGCTCCTACTTTCTCAGTATTAAACAAGAACCGAAGAGCACGGCTATTTAACAGCCGCCAGTTTGCTACACCTACCTGCAGCATTATGTCCTACAGCTACTATAAACTTAGAGCACGGAATTGGCTCGTCTGCAGCGCTTTCCGCGGACCCTCCGGCTTTCAAGGTCCAGAGCACGTCGACCTCCCTAGGGAAAGAAACAGAAGCGGACCCCGAGCTGGCGACGGCGCAGCCAAAACGCTTCGCCGCCACGGGAGACTGAAGGAAGCCCCCCAACACACACACACGCCCGCCCGCCCGCGTTACCGGGGCGGCCGCACTCTCACCGCAGGCGCCGGGCCGAGGAGTAGCCCCGCCCCCCGCCGCCAGCCCCCCTGGGGGGCGCGAGCCCGCTCCCTCCGGGGGGGGGGGGTGTGACCGCATCACCATGGCAACGCGGGGGGGGGGGGGGGGCAACGGCCTCCGCGGCGCGGTCCGCCGAGGCGTCGTCCCACCGCCCCCGCGGCCGGTACCTTTTCTTCTCCAGCTCCCTACGGATCTCCCGGTCCTCGAGCGTCTCCTCGGCCGACTCCTCGTCGTCCACGCCGGCGCGGGAAGGCGCCACCACCACCTCCCCGAAGAACGTCGCCATCGCTCTCCACCTTCCCTCTCTTCTCCCCCGCCGCCGCTCAGCCAGTCATGCCGCGGCGAGGCAGTGCGCACGCGCGCCGCCGAGCCGCTCTCGCTCGCCCGCACCATGGAGTTCCGCCCTGCCTGCTGCCGCTCTGGCCCTGCAGACCATAGAGCGAGCCCGGCGGGTCCTCCCCCGGCAGCTGTTGGAGGCCGTTACGCAACGGGAACGTTACGCCAGTTACGTTGGAAGCCGTTAGGCGGCCGGCAGCGGTGGCACGAAGCAGCCCCGCGGTGAAAGCCGCCCGCCTGCGCCGCCCTTGACGCCGCCTGCCGCGGCCCCGGCGCCGCTGCGGCTGCGGGGTTCCCCACGGGCCGGGCCGCCCCGCAGGCCTCCTCTTCCCCTTTCCCTTACCTGGTCGGCGGGGCGGAAGAGGCGCCCGCTGCGATGCGCACGCGTTTGTCCCAGCAGGCAAAGGCAGTACGGAACCTAGAGTAACATCCAGCTTATGGTAACCTGAGCAGTCGCGGGAAGAGCTGGACGGGTGAGGGGGCTCCCAAGGCCCGTGTGGCTCACGGGCGGTGACAGGGCACGGAGCCCGCTCCTGCCACCTCGCCTGCGTGGGCAACGGCTGAGCATACAGCACCTGTTTGGGGTGCGTTAGGGCATATAGAGACAGAAAAAGCCAGTGCAGGGAGATTAAACAGAGCAGTCACTTGCAAATAAGAATACAATGAAGTTACAGTTGTAGGTACTGCTTTACTTGGTCCACTTCTACACATATAACGAAGGCCTTCACTAGTACTTAGGCATGTTCTTTGCTTTTGTCCTGCACCTTTAGTATTTCCATCTGTTCATGCTACTTCTAGCCTATTCTCTTATCCCAGATTCATATCCTCTTTAAAAAACAAAAAATTTAGGAATGCTTTAGAGCAAGCAGTTTTAAAGGTATTACTTTACTCAATCACTTTACTTCCCTGAGTACTGCTAGATCAAATAGAGTGCTGAATGATTTAAAATTTCCAGGAAGATTAAAGAACTGCTTTCTGCAAGGCTTAGAAGCAGCAAGCTGTGATGACAGTAAGCATGCTTGCCTAAAACAAACGAAAAAGACTCAAACTCCCAGAGGGTTTAAAAAAAAATTTTTTTTAATTATTTATTGTTCAAGTGTTCATCTTCCTTCTGGCTCTCTACAACCTGTCCATATGAATAAAATAAAAAAACACAAACCAGCATGCTCAGTTGGTTAGAGCATGGTGCTGCTAATGCCAAGGTTGTGGGTTCAATCCCCCTATGGGCTATGCTGAGGGCTGGACCAGATGATCTCCAGTGGTCCCTTCCAACCTTACCATTCTATGATTCTACGAGTCTATGATTTGCTTTGCTATTCAAAAAAACAAACAAGCAAGTAAGCAAGCAAGAAAAAAAAATGTTATGGTCAATCAGCCAGTAATTTGCTCTCAGATATGTGAATATAGGGGCCAGAACCTGCACCCAACTTTCTAGGATCATCATGAACATTTCAGAGAATACAGAATGGTATAAAGTACAACACATGAAAAAGGAAAAGGAAAAATAAAAAGAACCTTTTTAAATCTAAGCCTGAATTGGAAATACAAACCTAACAGCCCAAATTTAGCTAACTTTAGATTAATGAACATTTTGAAGCTCTCAAATGATTGATATTATACCAATTTTTACACCTCTATTGGAAGTTTTTATTTCATAGAACACTGACCATATGCAGCTGCTAAACAATGTATTCAGTTTAAGCAAACTAGTATTTGTGTATCATCCATATTCTTTTAACAAAGATGCTCCTGGAAGGCATGATGCACAAAGCCACTTCAAAGAGCCATGCTTCATTACTAAACACAACCGTGTTCATATTTTAGAAGCCTATTTAAAGAATTCAGATAAACAAATGTACAAAATTCTACCATTATATTAAAGACTATGCTCTAATAAAAAACTAAAAAAATAATAAAAAAAGCAAGCTCCTGGGGCAAAAATGGTATAAACTATTAATCATTGGACTTCACATAGAAGTCTTAGGAAAAAAAAAATATATATTTTTCCTACATTGAGATACCATTCTGGATACCAAAATGATGTGATGACTGATTACATTTTGGCACACAATGTTAGCAAACTTGCTGAGAAGTGGTTTTCAGTAACTGCTAGTAGGCAGTAGTTGAGACTCCATTTTTTGTTACATCACATA
This sequence comes from Rhea pennata, assembly GCF_028389875.1. NCBI lineage: Eukaryota > Metazoa > Chordata > Aves > Rheiformes > Rheidae > Rhea > Rhea pennata. Next base: position 119,951,104 of record NC_084663.1, read on the forward strand.
CGCGTTCTGTTACAATGACAGCTTGACTATGCAGCTGTACTACTTTAAGACTATTCCCATCCAGATGTTACTACCTCTCCCGTCTGCTGGAAAACTAACTCACAAGCTTGCTATTTCAGTTAAAATGAGCTGGGTTAGGATAAATATATGAGCACATCTCACACCTATTGAACAAAGATCAAGAATCACATAAATCAAACCATGTGAGAAACTGACCCAACAGAGCAGAGGCAGGAAAACTATGGTGCAGAGTGTGAAAAGAGCAGGAATCACCAAGCAGCTAGTGTGGAGCTGAAGGCAGTAACCTTATAGCTTCAGCCAGCACAATCCCATGAACACATCATCAAGCCAGTAAGCAGCTACAACTATTGCAGTGAGTTTTATACTGGCCAAGGAAGGGGAAGTGAAGAGCTTCTCCTTGACCAGTTCTCTACTAAACTAAGCATGCCTCAGTAAGAGTTGAGAGTCAAATTAGGTGCTATGCATTCTCTTATCCGATACATGGCCATCCAAGAATTTATATATTTTAACGGGAGAAATATTTTCCTATCAGTAATTATTTGTTGTCAACAACAGCTGTCTTAAGTGTTCCAAAAATAGGCGGATGAGGTAGTACAATAATCAGAAACTGGTAAGGTTTAATCAATGCAGCAGTCTAATATTGAAGCACTTTAAGTATGGAAGAACAATGGAGAAATAGTAAAAAGGTCTGGAATGTAAGGATTCTGAACCTCAATCATTTCACACACACACAAAAAAAAAAACAAGTGTTTTGTTTGTTTTTCTGTTTTATAAAGAAAACACACAAAAACCCTTAGGCCCAAGAGTTCACCTGCATTTCATATTCTTAAATTTACAGTATAGAAGTCACATTAATGATAGTACTACCTGTCAGCATAAACCCTCTCTTTACCAGCACCATTATGCCTTTTTAACTGGCAAATACACTTTTCACTAGTAACTGGTTCTAGTTGTATGTTTTCAATAATGGAAGTACAGAACATTTAACATCTGTACTAATACAAGCTGTAATGTTATTAACCTAGTGACCATTCATTACTCTTCTGATGCAATATTAACATCCACCAGACTTTTATAGTGTACAGTATTATTTATAAGCCTGTTACTATTGTATACAATTTCATACAGCATTAGAGATGTTTGAAATCTGTTCTTGAATGTGTTAATGTTGTATGACCTAGGTAGTATTCCATTGCAGCACCCATAACAATAATACTCAACATACTGCTATCAACCTGTTGTGCAGTGTTTTAACATTTTTAAGTCTTGTTATATGTAATAAAATACCAGTATAGACAAAAAATTGCCCCTATAATGAGGCACATTTTGGCATCTGTGCTAAATGCTGCTACATGGGCAGGCAAGTGCAAGTCAAAATATGAAAAGGAGAAAGTCATGATCTAATCACATTCATAACTTTTTCATAGAAAAATATAAATATATTCCCTGAAATGTAGGACAAAGAAGAGCCAGCATCCATCATGAGTTCTAGTGCTATTACCATAAAAAAAGTGTGCTGGCTTTTCTTTTTAAGGTTACGTTTCACAATCTACATCATCTAGACCCCTGCTGTTGTCGTCGTCGTCGTCGTCACAGTCGTCGTATCTCACAGTCCGTTTACCTCCATTTCGAGTTCTTATCTTAGAACGTCGATTAGTTCTTCTATATTTGGTGTAATCCGAATCTTCAGAGTCATTTTCTTGATCAAGTTTACGTTTCCTTCGCTGGGGTCTTCTGGAAGGCTTAGGCAAATTGGAGTTTGAGATTTCCTTTCTAACGACTTCTGCTTTTTTCTTCTTTTTTGTTTCTGTGGTATCACTAGAGTTATCATCAGTTCCAGAGTCTGAATTAGAAGAACAATTCAAATTGGCTTTTGAACTTCCTGCAGTCCCAGCCGTTTCCACATTCTTTGTTACTGAGCTTTTTTCATCTTTCTTCTCCTCTGCTTCAGATTCTGCTGTTTCTTTTAAATCATTCAATTTTGCTCTTTTGAAAGAGGTTCTAGACTTTTTGTTTGGTATCTGCGTGATATTTTTAGTTTCACATTTGGGTAACTCAGAATCTGCCTCGTCTTCAGAGTTGCTCACTATATAATGGTTGTGGGCTGAAGTCGACTGCCTAGAAATTTTCCTGTTTCTCCCATTTTCCACATTGTGGTTTCTGGAATTCTCCTCTGAAAAGTCATATATAGAGTTTTTGAGAGAGGAAGCATGAACTTTTCCACGTGGCTGCTTGTGGTTATCATCACTCTGCTTTTGAGACATTTTTATCTCTGCCTCAGAATCTGTTTTCTCGTCTTCAGATTCACTAATGTATTTTCTTTTAAAAGTAGAATTAGAGCAAGAAAGTTTCTTTCTACCAGCAAACTGTTCTTTCTCACTTTCAGACTTTAAACTAACATCTATCTCAGAGCTGCTGATCAGTTTTTTCCTGGATGCTGCTGACCCATTGCCATGAAGCTGCCTTCTGTTCTTTTTTCCTGTGCAAGTGCTTTCTGAGCTTGATGATTCTTCCTTTGTATCACTCATTATCTTAATCTTATTAGCTGCCAAAGTGGCACATCTGCGTGGATTTTTTTTCTCAGTCACATTAGACAGTTTTATATGTTTTTTGTAGTTAATTATACATGTCCTGCTTCTGAGCACTTTTCCGCTTTGTTCAATCTCCTCAGATGCTGATCCTATAAAACAAAGATTTAAAAGTTAAAAACATTGCATTTCTGATGAAGCTAGTTTATTAAGCATAAACATAACTGCCTTTAATAAAATACGGAAAAACATTTTTCAATTCCAACTGTTATGTGCAATTTACCTTAAGCCTTTAATAAAAACATTCAGAATCAGTCTAAGACATACTTTTAACTCTTAGTACTACTTCTCAGCATTACTCTTTTGTTTTGAGATAACGGAAGGGTGGGAAAGTAACATTCTTTATCATTACTCTAGTATTATCTTCCAAATAACAAATTACTTAACTTAAATGCTTTAACATTATTAATACTTCCATTGTTAAAGCTATCATTTTCTTCCTAGTATGTCCTTTCAAAATGAATTATTACAGATTTTATTACACACTTTCTTTATTCTAAAAATTGGATGGTAAACTTCTGTGCATACAAGCATTGGATGGATTTCACCATTTAGAATTGTTTCATATAGACAGAGAGCATTTAAACCATTCATTTTCTTAGTGACTTAAGCAGTAAGATTGTTTCTTAACAGAGGATGTTCCACCCTGTATTCAATTCAGTGGTTATTTCTTATGTTGAGTTTTAAAATAAATATTCAGTGCGTAAATAATATGAATGATTTTAACAAAACAAATGATTTAAACCTTTGCCTTCTAAATCACAGAAATACTGGTAAATTTACTTCAAGAATTTTCACTTCTAATTTGAGCAAAATCTATCAGCATAAAATTGATAAACACAAATAACATTTTGCTATTTTAGCAAAAATGTCATTTGCAAAATTTTTTCCCAACTTTGATATCTATTGCATAATTTTTTGAACTGCTAACTGATTTTATGGACAAGCACGCACTCCATGAAAGCATCCACTAATATAATCAAAGCATTAGTCTATTAACTCCTAGAACGATTCCCCATCTGTGAAGTACAGATAGGGCAATATTTTCTCTAAGTTCTGGCAAGAAAAAGCACAGTACTGATGCATTAGGAAAGACAGTGGATAATTATTTAAGTTGAAGACAGGACAAAAATTCAAGTGTCCAATTTCAGTATCAGTATTTAAAATTTCTTCGGACACAAAACCTAGTCATCATTTCAAGGCAGAACTTTTCAGGTACTAGCTCACCATAAGGTATCTATTTTGGTATTTCCAGAGGTTAATTCAATTCTACAGTCTTTTCTAACAGTTTCCAGAAATGATACACTAAAACTATTACTGCTATTATTTGTATTGTGTCATTTAATGGGCTAAAACCATAACACTCTTCTGAATACTGTGTTTTACTGTATAAAAGCTCAGCTTAACTTAGATACTGTCTTCCAATACTATCAAGTAAACATTTAAGCAACATACAGCTGTTCCCTGTAACAGTTATTATGGGGCAAGCCTCAACATGCAGGACCATAGAGACTTGAAACAGGAAAATATTGAAAAACAGATAGAGCAACATGCTGCAGGATCTTAGTCATCGCAAACAACACATAAGTTACTTGTACAAAGAGAGATTTTGTCCAGTTATTAAGTGTAGAAATGCACAACCCAGCCTTAGGATTAAGATTCCTCTACAACTGCTTTGAGCTACACTCACATTTAGAAAGGCAATTATAAAAGGTTTAAAGGACTACTCAGCCATAACACTGAGTGCTAACAAAAATCACATTTGACTATCTGAAGAAACAACCATTTCAAATGGTATCCCTTAAGTTTTAAACTATTCCAAGAAAAAAGAAAACAAAAAACAAAAACAAAAACCCCCAAAAAAGAAAGAATGCCCAGAAGCTTTTAGTTAGTTGAGATGGGTGCTTAGGTACTTATGTCTAAAAATGCGTGCTTTTAAAGAAAAAAGCTGGATCATCACAACAGGTTACGTGTATTTGAGTTTCCACAGCTAACTCAAGAGAGCGGAATGCAAGGCTAAAGGATAAAAGCAGCACGATAGTCCACTGAAGACAGAAGTCCAGTCTTTCTGCAGCACTGCCAGTATGTTAAATTTGTGCTTTACATACAAAGTCTTAAACTGGGAACAAATATGTATAAAGCTGATCACAATTTTTAATTCAAGCTTCTTACCAGAGTTAATTTTAATGCTGAAATGACGTGGTATACATTCCTACACACCACAGTACCACCTGAATTTGCATCTCCTTAATGAAACTATGCCAGTACCAAACTCTAAACCTGCAAGTCCAGGCTGCAAGACAAGGTAGGAATATCCAGCTATCTCACCAAGTCAGCTTACTTGCAGGTAATATCACAGACCACAAAGTGTCTCACATCCACTTAACCAACTATTCCATTTATGTGGAAACCTGGCTTTATTTATTTTTTGTTTTTAAACAAAAGCACAAGTATACTCCAGCAATATCTAAAAATAACTTTTAGAAATAGTAACTTGTTTAGCTTCCTATTTACTGTTAACTGTCAAGTTCTTCAGAAAATACCAATACATCCATCAGTTTGGCAAACCACAGTAAATTAGGTTGAGCACCTGTCACATCAATTGTCTGTTGAGGAGTAAAATGAGCTATAGAATTCAAAACTGTTACTGATTATCTGCGATATCCCAAATTAACTATAGATTGGATAAATTAAAACTAAAAATAATGTTAACGCATTGATGCTCTTTAAAATCTCTGGTAATTTTATTATGATCATTAAATAAATGCAGCCCTTGACAACTAACTGATAATGCACACTGATACTTGCCAATGTTTGGCACCAATTGCAAATTAAAAATAAAGCTGTATTTGCTTTTATGATTAACAGCTTTACCTAGTAGATGAACATTAATTACTACAGAAGGTATATTCAAAATAAAAGTATATTCATTTTAACTAGAGAATTAAACTTTTTTTTCCTGTTTTCTTGTTTTTCATAAGGAAACAAAATGTGAGTAAGAGGAGTTTTGCTCTAAGTTAGAGCTGGAAGACAAATTAACACTTCACACCCAAGGACATGAAAGGGACAGTACAGTAAAAGCTAAAAATTAACGACTATGATAAAGAACTGATAGGAAAAAAGAAACCAGGTTTTTGTCAAGCTTTAAACACTAGAGGACAAATAGTTAAAACATCCACATTACATTTAACGGATAAGCTAGAGACCAAACTCAAACTCAGTGTTAACTATCTAGTATGGAAGCTTCTACATACTTCATGGGGAAACTTTGCACAAAAAACATAAGGAAAGTTATCAAAACAAAACAGCCTTGTTTTTCCCTTAGAAAAGGCATCTCATGCAATTTTGGTAAGGGAGATGTTACAAATTATTTGGACTCGCCGGTTTTTGATGTATGAAACAAATTCAAGGGAGATTTTAAATCCTAGAAAGCTATTAATAGAAAACGTATCTTTCTTTCCCTTCCTTTGTGCTGTTTAAAAGAAATAAGCTCCTATGGCAACATAGTTCTGACAAATCTAAAGTTCAGTAGTCAGATACAACGCTCAGCAGCTCTTCTGTTTTCTTTTGTTTCTTCACTGTAACTAACGTACTTTCACATTGCCAATGTTAAGGTGTTAGTAAGTATTCGGTACATTCACTAGGAAGAAATACCAAGATATTTTAGTAAAAAAATATATATATATATATATATTGTGGAGTATCATCATGAAAGATGCACTTTAACATAGTGATTTTCTTCAAGATTTTTATATCACTGCACTGCAAATGAATATCAAAGATACCTTCCTGAGAGGGCACAAAAATTTGAAACAATCACATTTACAAGGCTGTTAAGAAGCGTATTCAGTGGAAGAAAAAATACAGCATTTCAAATATGCTGTCAGAAACAGTGCTGTCCCCAACCTAGTTTTTGGCAGCTCACGCTGAAGGGTGGAAAGAAAGCAACTTCAACATAGATTTTACCACTTATAATGCAGTACTGAAAATGGCTCCTTCTCTCAGATGCCAAATCAAATGATGTAGAAAGTAACTGCAAATGCAGATAGGAATTTTTACTCTAATGCATGAGAGTTAACCCACATGTTAAGGCTAAGCAATGTGCACAACTTTGTTCGAGGAAGGTGAGTGCAGAAAAAGTAGGAAAGCTTAGTCTCTGCATCAAAAAAAAAAAAAAAAAAAGCACTATATAATGAAGTCTAGAGGATAAGAAATGCTGTATAGAAGTATGTAACAGCTCACATGTTGCAATCCCATAAAATACGTTCCATTCCCTTTTTAGGATAACTGTAACTCATAATAACTGTTAAAGCCTGAAAAATAAGCTTTAGTCACTGTAAAGCATACTGACAACTTGTACTTAAATATAGAAAAAGCTAATAATCCAACTGCATCTATTGCCAGTTATGGGTATTCCTTCAAGCCAAGTCCTTTAAGAGCAGTTCAAAACTTTGAGAAAAAACAATCACAGTTAAAATATCTCAACAACTTTTTTGAGGTAATCTACCTCTGTGATTCAAGTGACAGATCTGGAAGGATGAAACAAAAAACACACCTCCTGGGTAATCTTCAATGTCTGAATCATTTTTCTCAGAAAAAAAAAAACAATCCCCTAAAAATCTGAAGATACAGAATGTACAGAGCTTATTTTAATAAATCTTAACATCATTCAGATGAGCTTAACCCTCCCTCCATCAACTCTTCAATTCAGAACATGTCAGCATGCACAAGCATTTGAGTGATGAATAAAATTATACTAAAAACAGAAAGCAGAGCAAAAGTTTCTGAAACAGGTGGAATGTTAATCTTGCTTCTTCAACTATCTGGAATGTTTGCACATCAACTTCCTGCTCTTTATATTATCATACTGATCAGCCATCTTTACATGTAATGTCTTTAGTCAGACCAGTGACATGATGCATATCAATTACTTATAACTAATTGATACAACTTAATTTGTGTTTGCTTAGGCAAACATAAAACTATGGAACTAAAGAAAGAAAAGGGTCAGAGGGTCACCGCTACATTGGTTTAAAGAAAAAAAGACAAAACAAAACCGTCAAACCCACCCAAACCATGGAAATAAAAATCATTAATACATCTTTAAAACACCACAAATAAAGTCACTCCATTTGAAAATAATGGCTCTGTCTCTCAGTCTGCTTTATCACCAAAGTTATTGACTGAAAAAGAAGGTACACTCTACTATTACTTCACTAACAAACTCAAGTTAACAGAACTACAATTCAGAAGTTTTCATTACTGAAATTCTGAACAAGAAGCAGGCCAAAGATAACAGCAAATCTCGAAAGGAACGGTCTGTTCTGTATCTTGAATTGCACATCATATAACTAATTCACAGCACACAGAGTTTTGCTTAATATTGTGCCAACAACTGCAAGTCAGTCTTTCTCTAACTTTTTTAAAAGTCATTACACAGAGTAAAATTATTTCAAATAGAGATATTTTAGTATCAGTTGCTATAAACTGATATATGGATAAGAAAGTGTAAATTTAAGAAAGAAAAGAACAATTATAACTTAATGATTTTTTTTTTTTAAGTGCATTACATGAATTGCAGGACAAGAACCACCAGCATTCACCATGAATTCTAAGTACTATTACTATAAAACTGGAATAGCTTTCTCTCAGTGTTGTGTTCAGTAACCTCCCAGTTAAACAAAACAGTCTAGACTTCTAGACACTTATTATACTTTACCAAGAAGCTCTCCTTCTCTGATTTCTAGTTCTTATTTTAAAATGTTTAGGAATACTATTACATTTTGTATAGTCCAAATCCTCCCAGTCAACCTAAGATACTAATCTTAGGTTGCTTCCCCCACTGAGTCAGTATTACACATAGATGTAAGAGCTTTAAAAATTTTACCTCTTCTAATGATTTTTGGTTTTCCTTTTCTTATCCTTCTTTTTGTTTTTGAAATGTCACAATATTTACTGTTATTGGAATCTATTTCAGATTCTGTATCAGAAGAGCAACTGAAGTTGGCACCAGCTCCAGTTTTTGAACTCCCAACAATTCTAGATGTCACCAAGCTCTCTGAAACAAAGCTTCTCCCATCCTTGCTTTCTTCTCTTTCAGATTCTCCTGTGTCCTCTAAATCACTCAAGACTTTTGCTTTTTTTAAAGGAGCAACAGGCTGCTGACCAGTCATTTTTCTGCTGTTGCACCTCTCCAATTCAGAATCTGCTTCATCCTCCAGTAAGACTGCAGGCTTATCTGCAGATGTTGACTGGTCAGAAACTTTCCGACTGCTCCCATCCTCTGAATTATGGCTTTTGGAGTCCTCATCCGACAGTTCTAGTGTAGGATTTTCTGTCTTGGGAGACACCGAATGGACTGTCTCACGCAACTGTTTATGGCCATTGCTTTGCCAGTTTTTATGCTTCATTTGTGTGTCTGTCTCCGAATCTGACGTTGCATTTTCAGATTCACTAATGAATTTTCTTCTTGCAACAGAGGAACCAGGTTGAGAATGAATTTTCCTCTTGGTAAACTGTTCTCCTTCTTTTTCACTTTCAGATTTTAGACCAACATCATCTTCAGAGCCATCCAGTAACATTCGCCTGGCTGCAGCTGAGGCATTCCGGTGAGGCAGTTTTCTGTTCTTGCATCCAATACCGATGCTTTCTGAGCTTGAAACCTCTTCCTCCACATCACTCATTAGCTTTAATTTATTAGCAGCCACAGCAGCACTCCTCCGTGGAATTTTTCTATGTCGACCAGTACTATTACTCAGTGATTCAGATGTCACCACTGAAGTATTTTCAGAGTCACTTCCATATAACCTTTTCCTGGCAGTTCTTCTCGTATTCCCATTCTCTTGAGAAGGCATTCCTGAAAAGTAAGAGTGATTAAAATTTTAGATACATAAATAGACACTTCTTAGATCTTTTCTAATCTCAAACAGGTTCAACTCAAAAACATGGCTAATGGAATATGCTTTTAGTAATAGTTATGCGATTTTATTGTCTAACAGGAAGAGATACTGAACCCTATCACATATTTTGAATTCATTTTTGTGAAAATTCTTTACAAATTAATTTTACTTTAATTAAGATTTAAAATGTTGCAAGACACTCCTTCTCACTAGACTGTTTGTTTCTGCCTCCTATCTTGATTATCAAAACCAATTATTTATTTTGAAAACTTCAAGTAGTATTTTGAGAGCTATATAACTAGCTACAGTCAGAACGTATACAACAACTAAAAATAGTGATTACCTTTTATTAACGACACTTCTCTTGTGTTATTGATTGTTGACAGAAAAACTAGTCAAATCTTACCTATTTTTTTCCTTTGAGCAGCTCTATTTCTAGTTATCCTGAAATTGTTATTCTTTCTTCTAGATACACCATTGTGTAGCGGGGGTGATACAAGAGTTGCAGAGCTTTCTTTGCTGTCTTCTGAGCTACTTGTAGAGGATGAAGAGGAAGAGGAAGAAGAAACCAAAGAAGCTTCTATTTCACTATCTGTTAAAAAAATAAAATTTTCAATTAGAATTCTAAACACAGTTAAATTGCAATTAAGAGCTGCAGTTTACTGATCAAAAAAGTCTTCACATTTCCTCATAATATTTATTTTACAGTGCACTGTTTTATCATGCCTTGATTTCTTATATCAATAAGAAATTGGTAACTATATTTGCAGAATATGCCACTTAATATTTCTAACGTTTTCTATTGATAGGAAGCTTCTTTGAGCTGTATTTTTTGTTCTGACTAAAATAACACAGCTATGTTCACATATCTTTAAGCAGGACATGCAGCCTAATTTTTTGAAGGAAGCTGAGATTTTTGTCAGATAGAGGGAGAACAGCCAGAGATTAAGGTTTTTATGCCTCTGAGAACTTCCATTCTGCCATTTGCTAAGTTTTACTTAAAAAAAAAAAGTTTATAATGTACCATATGCAGGGATATGACCTGTATTTTACATAGCACCATTTATCAAACCGCTTATATTTTTGTCTTAAATAAAAGGTATCCATTTACCACAACGACTCAACTGCTGTTTGATATGTATAAATTCTATTACTGAAATTAGTGGAAGACTGAAGAGCACCAAGTAACCATATTGGTGCATCAATTTTCTTATCAGTTTCAATCAGCTCAGATTTTTAGTGAATCCCCAAAGTGGCCAAAATTGCAATCTATTAGACTGCAATAGGTAACCAAGACAGCTCTGCCTCTTAACTATCCTAATGACAAATCTCCTCTTCGAAGTAGGCTTTTCATTAATAAAGGAGCTGATAATCTTACTGCATTTTATGTGATTTTAAAGCAGAAAATTCTGTCTTCAGTACACAATTCAGAAAGGTATTGTACCCAATTCAACAATGTAGTAAGAGTTCAAAATTCAACAAAATACACAACATTCAAAATTCAATATTACTCAAAATATAAACTGCATAAAAATCTTGTCTAAAAAACTTCTCACTGATTAGCAAGTAAACATTAGCAAACTTCATAGATATGACCAAGATAAAAAGCTGCACCTGAAACAGATTCCATTTCTTACCTGATGACAAAGCAGAACAGTTTGTTAGTGTTGTAGATCTAGCCTTTCCGTTCCTTTCAAAGGATGCCAGGCATGCAGAATCTGAAGATTCACCGGAGGAACTATGGACATAATTGCTAGCATTCATTTTATGGCTTGTAACACAAGCGGCTCTGCTTGAGGTAGGTAGAGTAAAAGAATCTTCCCGCTCAGATTCAATTTTTGCCTGAGATTTTAAAGGTTTCTGCTTCAAATTTCTAATGAAAGGGGAAAGAGACAAAAGCAACATAGGCTGTAAAACTACGAAAAATAGATAATTAAGTGTTCTGACAATAATTCTTCCCCCAGAAGCTTAAATCGTATGGCATACGGTTGTTTTAGATTTATGGAAGAGTAATTAGATTTGTGACCTAACAGGTGTGGGACAATTTTAATGTTGATAAGCATTAAGTACTCCCAGTAAAAAACAGTCTACATTCCTAGTAAAGTTATAGGAGAAAAAAAAGTTTCTCTCTACTGTCTGAAAAAAAAAAAAAAGTTCATGCATTATGTGTCCGTGACAAAATACCTTCTTATTAACAGCAAGTTGCAGCAACAGTCTCAGAACTCTGAATCTCAGAGTCTTGTTAATCACACATAAGCCTCAAATTAAGTGTTGTGCATACAAGCATTATTCCATGATAACCTCAGCTGCAAAGACACCAAGAAGGTGCATCTTTGGGGAACAAATTTATTGTTTAAAATAAACTTATTACTTGTAGTAGAAACCCACTAATCTAATTCTCCACTAAAACCCTTCATCACAGATGCTAGAGTATTACACACTGTCCAGATATTCTATTTGAATACAGTAGGAGAAAAATGATCTAAAGGGAAACTGGAGAAGGGACACGCATTATACAAGGTAATTCAGAGGTTACTAGGCACTGGCAAGTAACTTTTTACATTTAGAACTACTATTTGTTATTTGCTTTCTTTCAGTCACAGGCTTTCAAATATTTTTCTAGATGCACCTGTATGCACTTCCTGCATGACTGCTTAATATCCCAATGCTCCCCCAAATATTCTTAAGCCTCATTTCTGCTATGCAGCGCTGAACTGTAATCAAGTTGCATACAGTTCTTCAGATGGGAACATAAGCATTGACTGAGAGTTCCTGTCTGTCCTAATGTGTGTTTATTATAGTCATAAAATTATTTCACTGGGAAGAACTACAACCTCGAGGAAAATTCCCAAATGCTCAAAGCATGTATCATAAGATATGCACATGGTGTAATCCAATATTTATGCAGAAAAATTGAAAATGTATGATTAATCCATTACTCTTCAGAATTGTAAGGTAATATAATCACATACAGCAAAGAAATTTATTCTTAAGAGGTTATTCTTATAACTCTTATTCTCACCCTTCCATTGCCAGTCATAAAAAAAGGCTGGATAGCAGCAAAAAGGGATATTTTATGTTCCCACAGTACATCATATTTAGCTTTTTGTATTTTGTCTTGCTTCATCTCACATACTAATTGAGAAGAGCACATGGAATTATGTTAGCCAGTAGTCATGTCAGAACCTACGCAGGCTGATAATTTCTTCTGTGCATAAGATAATCCTGTAATACATTTTGCAATTAATCTTGATTCCTTGACTAAAGTATTAAATGAATAAATAAAAAAGCCCTATTCTACCTTCAAGTCCCTCAGCTGTTTCACAACCTGTTTTATACTACAAAAGAACATTTTTTCCCCCTCCAATTATCTCTTTCCTGCTGCAAGAGAGGTAATTCTACACTAAAGTTTGCTATCCATCTAATAAACCAATTGTTCTCATCTTCCAAGACTAAATATGATGGAATATGAATAAATATTGCGATAAATCTCCACATATTTGTAACTCTTTTAGTTACCTGAGTGTTTTGGTAGGATGCTGAACGGAGCTTTGATTCTGAAATCTTCTAGTATATCTCTGTTTTTTGCGTAGGCTTTCATTCTGCTTCTGACCATTTTTAAAATCAGAAACAATTCTTCTCATTTTCTCTTCAAATAGCGCTGACAGTCTCAATGTCATACTATAAATCTAAATAAAGACAACTATATATTAAAAAACAGAACATATTATCCAAATAACCAAATTATCCAAATTTATAAAATTAAAAATTGTACAGAAATACATTAGATAGAAAAAGTATGGCAAAGTGATGCTTTGTAATACTAGATAAACAAGACATATGAACAAATATATTTAATATTTTTGCTGCACTTACCTACTCGATCAGAAACTTTATGAAGAGATACTGATAAACAAACTACTTCCAAAATAAAACCTAATGTTATGACATGCATAAAAACACAACATTAACAGCTACCTTAGATTTTTTGTTTGGAGTGTAAGATTTTGCATTACTAAATATTAGTCTTATATCTTTGCACAGTTCCATTGGAGTGTCGTAATTTCCAGCTTCCAGCGTTTCTTTCACTGTACCAAAGTCCATTGGAGTGTCTATAATATGTCTATAATCCTAAAGATAGGAAAACAGAAAGGAAAAAAAAAGTAATTCAACAAGGTACAAAGCAAATAAAACAACGGTTTTGAATTTTATATTTTTGTCATTTAAAGATGAGCTAAAATGACCATGGATTATCTTTACCACCATCTGAAGACAGAAGCACCTAGTACAGTAGACAGCTTAACTTTCACAAAGACTACCTGATCTTAAGTCTCCATTACATTACCCTCTTGCTCACTTTCAAGGTTTTTTGCATCAGCTCAATTATCCTTCAAAAAAAAATCTGAAGTGTCATGTGCCCAAGAATGCAGCTTTCCAGTTTCAATTCCTCCAAGTTACCTTTATATGAGCTACCCAGTAATACTAACTTGCAAGTAAACCATTTTATTTTTATCAAAATGAGAAATCTGACTGTGACAGATCTTCATGTAATCCCTTCATTGTTTCTCATAGTAAAAATGCAAACTGGATTGGTTAAAAAACAACCTCTCCCCCATTAAATCTCTATCTTGTTCTCTCCCCTGTAAACGAGGAGTTTTAGAGAACCCGAAAATGTTCTTCAAACCCAAAAGAGACCTAAACTCAAGATATGAAGCTCAGAAGAAAACACCTGTATGGTTATTAAAAAGATTTTTTCCTTGAGAGTTTATTGGAACTTTAAAAAAATGGAACTTTTAAGAAGAGTTAGCAAGAATACCATGAGCTGTTAAGAGAAAGAATAAATCAAGTTTATCACTCAGACTTAGCAAACAGATTTTATATGGAAACTATGCAAACTTATCTAAAGTGACTTTCTTATAAAAGATAGCAGGAAAGAAAATAAAAAGGAAATGTGAACCCACTACTGCAGCAAAGGATAAAGTTTGGGGAAAAATGACTCTTGACATTAGGGTAAGTTTCTAAGTAAGAGGTATAGAAAACTGCAGAAGGCCTTGGGAAAAACAAGATATTTGTTGGTATGGAAGTGGAACTGATGACCAGATCTGTAAGACATTCTGAGATGTATTTTACAGGGAATTCAGAGAAAATAAAACAGAAGACGGATGGAACCTATACTTCAGAGGTACACATCAATCAAAATCTATATTCTATCTATATGTGAAGCTTCAAATATGGGGTAGATTTACAAAAATATTCAGTAAGCTAGTAGAAAAGATAATGCCAGCAATGACAGTCAGAAAAAACAAAGCCATGGGGATACAGCTAGGAAGCTCAGATTTGACTATGATCAGTTCAAGAGAAAGTAGACATTTATATGTTGTCTTCAAAGTTAACAGATAACAGCAAACCAAGAGAATTTATATGCTTATTTATGGTAATGCAGTATTTGCAGTCCCAACAACACTAGTTTACAATTTGTTTTGCATTAATATTTTGATGGTTTGCATCTCAATACGTACATAGTTCATACTTCTGAGCATACGGCAAAGTAAATTCCTTTGAGTGGATCTGGACTAAAACCATAACAAGAACAAACAGCTCCAAGAGCTATATAGAGATCTTATTATGCTATCAAATGTTAAGAGAAAAAACAAATAATATAAAATATTTTTCAACATTAATAAGAACAACTTACAGGATATTGATCCAAATCAACTGGCTGCCTAAAAGGTTCAGAATCTTCACATTGGAAAATCAAGTTCACTAGTTCCATACACTGTTTCTTCCAACTATTTTCATCATAGCCGGTTTTCATGCTTTTCCCTCTTTTTAAAGCCCGTCCCTTAAAAAAAAAGTCAGAAAAAAAGGCATTACTAAAATACAGCTTGAAAAACTAGTCTTAAAAACGTAGTTGTAATTATTTCTGTATCAGAAAAATAAGCTTCCAAGCATATAGTTTTATAACAAAAAAGGCATTATACTGCTAGCAGATTCTTTTTCTCTAGTCTATATTAATAGCATTGATAAATTATAACCTTTTTTCCCTCCTCATGTTTCTTGTTTACATAAAATAACGAAGGCACATATAAAGAAACCTGCTAATTTCTTAAGAATTACTCTTAAAACAGCAGAATCCGTTACTCCAAATTCCTCAACATCTTAGCAGAATAATGCTTTTATTTCACTGTCATACAGATAACTGAAAGCTCTTGCAATGAACAATATTTACATCAAATTCATCAGCAAGATGAAAGCACCACTCCCACAGAATTTCAATACATTCTGTTAATCATTTTTTTCCTGCTAGACCTGATTTGAGTATGTAAGGCAAAGATTAGTCAACTCACTTTTCTTCTTCTATATGAAGTTCTTGGAAGACATTTCTCATCATCCTGCACAAAATAAAATCAATTATCTTCAAAAATATGTATGAAGTTAAATGGCTAATGGGTGCTCAATGTATATTTTGTATTGGGGTAAAAGTAACTTAATTTTTTTTTCATTTTTCTTGATGAGTCAGAAAGTGAGCGTATCAAAAACACAACATAGCCTTTGACAAGACTTCGAAAATAAGATCCTAAGCAGACACTGCTGAATATTCAACTCCATCTCTTTCCTTTGTATTAAGGACAAACATCACCAAATGAGAAGTTACCTAGAATATTACTTTTGGACCATCCAACATCAGACAGAGACCGTACTCCTGGAATACCCTGCTAAGTATTTAAAGACATCCTATACAAAATTTGAGAGTTATGCTTCCATCAAGCTTTGCGCCTCAGTGACTAAAGATCATCAGCAATTCAATTCACAAACAGAAGTCATAAAATTTTCTGTGTTTTTGTTGTCCTGAATTTAGGAAAGACCATCTTGTGATTAAGTCACTTTTCATAAACTTCTAAAACACATTGTTAGAAACACATAATGTAGAAATACAGAGATGATGCTAAAGTAGCGAGATGCAGTAATAAAATGTCTCATTTTTTTTCCCTATGTAATAACCAGCAAGGGAGGGCCACCACTTTGTAACCTTCTGAAGTCTTGTGAGTAAATACTAAATTAGAAATCAAAATGTAAAAAAGACATCAGTTTGGGGGTACACTGTTAACAGACAGCACTGCAGAAAACTATGCATTCACCGCATAACAGTACTACTAACTCTCTCAGATTTAACATAAATATACTTTATTAAACTCTCCATAAGGTATGCAAAACCAGTGCATAATTCAGTGTTGTGTAGAGAAACTGAGAATTGAAGTTTCATTGTAATAGTCCTACACTTTGACAGCTTTTAATAGTTAATACTGTATGAATGACAATTTTGCCCTTAGAGGTAACCAAAGTAATTAACAAGCAAAGTGGAAGATAACTGCTCAAGGAATAAGTATTTCTGTTCAAATAGATATTCATATGTTTATATATTTAATATATTACATTACTACACATTAATATGCATTCAGAAATACCACTCAGAAATGCCACTCAATACATGGGAGAAAAAAAATGTTTTATTTGATGCCACAATCATAGTACAAAATGCGTACGTGTTATACTTCTGTACAAGTAATGACAACACAAAATCCTTTCATAAAGCATATCTCATACCAGATGCATAACATACTCAAGCTATATATTAGCTATGCATTAGCTTTATATTGTAAATACATAAATATACACAGAAACACTCCAGTAAAAGTAACTGAGTAATTTTACCATATGTATTTGAAGACTGGTAGTATTTCCTTATTATTGCAATTATTTACTAAAATACAAAACAAACAGAAGCCCCTTACCAGATCATCGGCATCATCTCGCTCATCTTCTGTGGTGCTACACAGCTCAAAAATGTTTGTACAATCCTGGTCACTGTAATACAATTAAAGGTGTATTACTGGAACAGCAAAACCATAGCTATCACTTCCTAGATTAAACCCTGCCATAACTAAAAACTACAGATGCACTGGAAGATAGTAAAAATTAGAGTGATATATAAAAATAAATCACAAGATAATTAGAACATTAATAAAGCAATGTTAAATCTGAAATGCTGTTATACAGTTCACTTCAGAAAAAGCTGTGAGGGAAAGAGGGTTAAGTGAGCACTGAAGATTTGAAAAGGGTCTTCGAGCTTGATCTACCCGAAGGAAGACTACCTACGCTAACTTCTCTCAGCACAACTTCTTAATTATACCAGATCAAGCATACTGCAACAAGAACTTCTACACATGTACTAGATAGCACAAAATTTACTTCATAGGTTGCACTACTTAGAAGTCAAGTGATATTTTCTTGCTGTAAGCACTAGTGAATGTTATGAAGGAAAAAAGTCTGTATGTCTCTATGCTGAACATAAAAGTATTTCCTTAGTTAAGGTAATACTCAAGATTTTTCACACAGACACACACACAATTTAGATTTAAATGCTGCTTACTTGATAAATTTTAAGAGTTGTGTAGTGATCTTCTTTGCAGCTCTAGCAATAGCACTCCCAGGTTCATTGAAAGTCCTGGCATTGCTTTCAATGTATCTTACTTCCCAAACCAATGCAGAGATTCTCCTTAAAATTATAAAAAATTGCACCTTTAATATTAAGCTAAAAGGGTGAAAACTGCAGAAAGTAATTATCTGTCTACATTAGAGCGGGATGAATATCCTTCATTTAAAGTGAATTTCCTTAGACCAGACTCAAACTTTCCATTAACATCCCCTATTTAAAAATAAACATTCACATGGAAAATAGAAAAAGGAAAAAAAAAGACAAAAAAACAGACTCCCCCCAATCAGACACACACATGTGCATTCAAGGAAGCAAAATCAGTGTACATCTTTGCTAACTCATTTTCCAACTCATTATTGATAATTCATTTTTAGAAACTTTGCAAAGTTCTAGTAGGCATTAGTTTCATTCTCCTTAAAGCTTTGTTAACCTCGTATGTTATACCATTTCTCCATAATCCAACCTTCTGATGTTACACACTATTCCAGTATGATGAAACAGAGACTTACTAAATTTTGTATGCATGCGTGTGTTCTTTTCAAGCTAAATGAACTAAAAATCATGATACTTTATGCATAAAAGCTTGTGATGACCAGGAACCAACTAGGGAGGCATCCAAAACCAAACCAGTTTTCCAGAAAATATCTGGAAATAGGGTATTTCCAGGAATAGGAATTCACAGGAATAGGAAAAATAGGAGAATTTTTCTAGATGTATGAAATATTGACAAATTAGCACTTTGCATTTAATACCACTAAGTTCTGAAATATCATTTAAATAATATAACTATAAAGGGTCTCAGATTCCTTGCATTCTTAAAAAAATGTGTACTTTCAAAAAAGCTTAGGTTTGACACATTTTTTAAAAAAAAGAAAAATTGGTATTTAACTACCACTGTAAAATTATAATATTTATTCTGTAAACACATACATAAATTTCTTGTGACAGAATCTTGCCAAGTGGAATATGAGTGAGTTCCTTTGTTCTTAAAAGTTGTTATGATGGTACAAATAACCACAGCAAGACAAAAGCAATTAGAAGAAAGAAGAAGCTTGATCTAAATACTTGTTTTTAAATACAACTCAGCTATGATGTTCTGTTCTATCCTCCCTCAAAATACCTTTTGAGAGGTACTGCTCAGTCATAAATCGGTATCCTCTGCAAGTTTAGAAACTGCTACATATACAAATTGTAACTTCATAGGAACAAGCTAGCACAACTATGTAGCTTTATTTTACCATTCATTTTTCCAGTTCCTTGTAATTATGAAGCAACTTACATTTACTCTTCATCCTCCAAATTTCAAAGCTTATCACAATGCTTATGAAGGAGGAAAGCAACCATCATTGTCTCCTTTTTATTCAAAGAGATGCTGAACGCAAGTTCAGATAATGAATACCCTTTAGTTTCTTTTAGAGCTAGGGATATCCACAGCACATTCAAGAAATTAGAATTTTAGCATTCCTGCACTTTAGCTTCCTCTCTTTTGCTACCTATGTTTTTCTCATTTAAAATGACAGAGGTCATATTTAACATCTCATCTCCATTTTTAAGCCCTCTTCTAAATTTAACAGGTTCTTAAGAGTTTAACTGTGAGTTGAAAGTACCTGAAATATTGCATCTCAGAACTAGAATTAAGGCTTTAGCCCCTCCCCCAAAAGATATTTTAATATGCTTACTGATTTCCAAATAACAAGTTTTGCATAAAAACAATTGCAATGTTTACTGTAACTCTGAAAACAATATAGGCCAAAATCAATTTCCTTAGAATTAAGAAACTTAATACAAAGGAATATTAATTCTAATTGACAAATATCAGAGCCCTGCTGAAGCAATAATGAATTCACGTACTGAACTATTGGTTTTCCTAATATCTATAAGCAGCATAATTGTTCTTCTTCCCAAAAAGGTTTAGGTCTTTCAATGAGGTACAAGCTCAAGGCTATATTCTCACTTTCTACTGTTAGTACTAACCTGTAAAATCGGTTCACCAATCTTGTCCGAATAGTGTTTAGGTCTGTTGGATAAGCAATCACAGTACAGTACTTGGGATACGTACACAGGTCAACTGGACCAGCAAAAGCTGCTGACATGTCTGTACAGAACAGCAAGATTAAGATTAATTGTATGCACACAAATATTGAGCAAAGTATTCAAGTACTACATATAAAAATTCTTGATAAAACCATCAATGCTTAAAAACAAAAATCTGAGTGCAGGCACACTGAGAAAACTGCTTATAAACACATGCTAACTTTTACAGTACTTTACCACAGGTCACTTTTAGAGGACACCATGTATATGCCAGGGATCTATTTATAAATGTAATGCTAACAGAAAAGCCCCTAAAGCTTAGACTACATGCTCACCAAGAGTCAGAAGCTGATCAATACCACGGATAATTCGCTCACATGCTTCATCACGAGATCGCATCCCCCACTCCCCTTCTTCGGGTTTGTATAGTAGCTTCTCCATTTCATCAAAAGTCACGGAAACACTAGCTCCTAATTCTTCTGGCTGATCAACTGAAGAGTGACAGCAAATAGGAAAGCATGAACAGAGAACTCAAAACAAGAAAAAAACTGATATATTTTCACAAGCATATGTAACAAAAAAACCCCCTTTCCTTACATAAAGTGGAGGATGATGCCAAGACTATGGGGAATAGAAATACACAAAACACACATAGAAGAAAGATCCCAAACCAAAGAAATCTTTTATTGTTCTTTTCTGCAATTCTGAATTTCCAGAATACTTTGTCTCTAGATATAGGCATTAATCTTAAGAAAACTAAAACTAAATTATGATCCTGCAAAGTCTAGGGTGTGCATTCAAAACGAAAGCATATAAACAATTACTCTGAGTTTAATGAATTCATTTGCATCCTCAATCATTAAACGTACAAAGTAGGCAATGTGCATTGGAAGTGTGACTCCTTGCTCAGAACCATGTATCTCATCTTTATATTTCTGCAAGTTTTTATTGCTTTGAATTTCAAGTAATCATTCATGTTCAAAATTAATATTCAAAAATTGTCCAAAATATTATGGTTAAGAATACTAGGAAGGATGTTACAAAGACATGCAACTAACACGGAACAACTGAGTAGATTGTTTTTAGCACACTGTGTTTCAGTTTTTATAGCTTTTTAGGAGCAATGAAACTATCTGTAGTGTGTCACCAACATTAAGCCCCTCATTTTACTTGCAGACTTCTGCAAGAACAAGCTAATGAAGGTACCTAATCAGATGCTGTGGGTAGGTAAGATCATTCCATCCTTCTTTGTGGAGATTAGGAAAAGCAAAATAGCAGTTAAAATGGCAGATTAACATTGAACAGTATAAAATGTATAGGCTTACAACTAGAAGCTAACAGTAACAACTCCCTTTAGCATCTAAGAGTTAATCTATTAAAAATGAGAGCAAGAAAGATGACTGAGTAGATCCTTGTCAGTGTTACAATGACTAGAGTCTACAAATATATTATTAGAATAGATATCTTATACAGTATATAGATGCCCTGTTCCTTAAACACATTCTAAAATACTTTTTTGCTACAACTACTGCAGAGTCAAAATAACCTAAACAAGTTTTAATGATGACCTTTTAAGTTTATGAAAAGGACTACTTTTCCCTTCAATCAAACAAGACTAGTCCCGATGACTCAAAATCCTTTCTAGTTCTCCGCCCATTACTGCACTGACAAAGCCATAACAGTATTTGCTAGCCTCTCAAATAATACTGAAGACAAAGTTGCTCTGATCTGGGAGACAAAAACTCCAGATGCTAGGAAAAAGTGGGGCAGAGGTGTCTCACTCAGGTAATCCTTTTAACTGATCTTCAAGTTGAAGCAAATTCCACAACCAAAATCCCTGGAGATGACACTAGCAGAAAGAAGCAAGTAAAATCCTACATACTTATGTAGGATCAAATTAAGAAGAACTCGATACCACACATCATAGTGTGTGGTATTCTTTCTATTGCATCAGCATTTGAGAGGGATTTTACCCTGCAAGAGTAACGACTAAAGCAGAATGACAGATTAAAAAAAAAGTTTATCACTAAGTATGGATTCTGTGCACCGCTTTGTGTTCTTTACAGCACCCTGATACACGTGACACAGAAGACTTGTCATAACCACTAGCACACTGTAGTATGATGAGATGATCAAGTCCTCAAGAGTAAATGAGGTCACAGGAAGTTGAACCTTGAGCAGAAGGGTTACAGTGCTTCAGATACAGATAGCTGGAATGAGTAACAGTCAGCCAGCACGAGAACGCTTCAGTAAGCAGGCTGATGAAAGTTGAACTTTCAGGTCCATCTCTTTACTGATCTCGACAACATTGTCCCTGACAAAGAGAGCACTTGACACCTGATTCTAGAAAAAAAATTATGCCTGCAGGATACAATAGGCTAATAAGCTAAGTTGTGGCCCATTTAATCCAACTATCAGTGTTGTTCCTTTCCCACGGCTCTATCTTAGCAAACTGAATGAAGAAACATTTTGAGAGTTTGAGAAGAGTGGCAAATGCAAGGTACAATTTCAAACTGACCTGCAAGTTGTTCAGCCGAAGAAAAAAAAGAAAACAAATTAAGTGGTTTAACTCTCATTTTATAGTATACTATTAACATAATGATACTTTCTAGAAACACATAAAATCTTTCTGTATGAGCATTATTTCCTCAGAGCACTGAGGACCCATTCTCTATCTGGAAAATATTATAAAACAAGAAAGTCTGGAAGTTCTTTTTCATTTTTTTTCCCCCTCCTCTAGCCTAGTGTCGTTGTGGAACTTCTCCCTGACCCTGCTCAGAGGATGTTCTTCTCATCCTTTGATTCTCTCCCCAGAAGTTGCACAAGCTTTCAACCTTTTTCTCCTTTTCATTTTCCCTTCATTCTCCTATGTTAGAGTCATGGCTCCTCAGATCAATCAAATCTTGAGCCTTTAACATGGCAGAGGAACAACGTATTAGATCAAACAGGCAAGTTGTAACTTACTTCTGGCACAGCCAGTAAATGACCACTTACATATGTAATACTATCCAGATTTAAACTAGTGTTTGTAGGATGTCTCTATTACTACATTACATAAGGGAACTAGAACTCAGAAAATTGCTATACAGGCAAACTTAAGCAGTTGAGAACATTAAATCTCTTGTTTCAATACAGAGGAAGAAGAAATGATAATACACTTAATCTAAACAGGAACTTAAACTATACAACAGAATATTCAAGAAAAATGATGCAATTTGTCCTGTTACCAGAAAACAAAACAAAACCACCCCCACACGACTTAAGTTCATGTGTAAGGCTTGTTCCAGAGCATCTGACAACAACATGACTAAGCAATGCATATGGAAAGCATTAATCAACCCATGAAGAAAATGAGAGGAGAAGCTGCTGTACAATAGAAAGGGACATATAAAGGTAACAAGAGAATGAATAGAACTTTACAATTAAATCTGTGGGAAAAAAGTCCTGTCAGTTGTTCGTTTTACATATCTTAAACTAAAATGTATGAAGACAATTTCACACTTCGATTTTGAATTGTTTTGTAGAATTTGTCATCTCAAGATAAGACTGAAGCAACCAGAGAATACTTCAGAGGTGAGATACTCCTGCAGCTACTGAAAACATCCATACATGTGCAACATACTGGTATTTAATGAAAAAAAAGAAAGAAAAAGAAAGAAAGAAAGAAAAGCCCTTCTGGAGTTTGCAAAGCAAACTAACTCCTAAGAGGTGCTTAGGAAAATGAGAATTCTTTTGACAGATTATTCAATGACTACTTCAGTATTTTGCTAATCTCCCTCTCTCCCTCTACTGACAAATGATGGTACTGACAAGCGATGGAAAACTGAGCTGAGTTAGACAAACTAGGATTCTAACTGTTTCGCTTGCAGCTCATTTGAATTTGACCATAAACGTTATAAAAGTGCTACTTTTAAAGTACATGCAGTAAGGATTTGCTGATTGGAAATAGTTTAACTGCATTTGTATGTGTATGTATATATGTGTTTGCATAACAAATACACATTTTTCCCCTTGTACTGTGTTGGAACAACCGAGTCACTGTTATAATATACAAGAATGTAAGAAACTTGACATTTGGAAGAAGCAGGCTTTATTGTATAAGCTTGAGCTACATATTTTGGGTATTTCCTCCACAACAGCTTTGGAGGATAGAAAGTTTAAGAAAAAAACATAGGGATATCTAAGGCATTCTGCCAAATTAGAAGGGAGATCAAATTAAAGAACATTCTTGCTTACGTAGGAAAAGAAAAAAAACCCAACCCATCTGTCTGGGTAGTTGACATTCTCTTAAATTTGACAGTAAATATTGTCATATCAAGTCTATCTGTTAAGTAGATGTATACAATGAATATTGTGCTCAGAAGATCAGGATCGCAGGAGATAAGAATCATTTAAGGTCCACTGGTTGCATGAAACAAATTATCTGAAGAGGGAGAAGCATATTAACTATTTTATCAAGTGAGTTTCCACATACCATTATCAGGGACTGGTTCCATGTCCCACGGACTAAGCTTTTCATTTTCACCATTGTCCCATCTGATTTATCAGGGAAAAAAACAAACAAACAGACAAAAAAAAACAGTTAGCCTAACTTGGAAGCATTTCCTCCAAGCTTATTTGAAACAACTTTTCACAATTCTTCATCACAGCTATTTTTAAGCATTAATGAAGCTTATGTGCATTTATATGGTATTTAAGAGCATTAGTAGACTATCAGACCATCACAATGCATAAAGCAAACATTTTTCTTAATAAATTTCTAATTAAAATTGTACTGTTGATTTTGGCTATATACAGCTGACCTACTGGATCAGCTTAGTGGTACAGCTAGACCAGTAATTTGTCTTTGACAGTATCAGTAGAAGATGCGACTTAGGAAGACCTTATGAGCCTGGTTCTAATCCATTCTACTCATACTCTCGACATGGACAATCACTGTTTTAGGGATGTTCATTAATGCATCCCAGCTTATTTGCTTTAGTATGTGTTTAAGAGCCTGATGTCCTTGAATCTGTCTAATAACTTTCTGAGCCTGGTAACACTGCCAGTCTCCACAGTCTATGTGAATATATCTCCAATTCACTTGCCACAATGTTAAAAAAATAAAAGGAGGGGGGGGGGATAAGAAAAAGCCTCTTTTAAACCAATCTCCTAGAAATTTGAACAACTGCTTCCAGTTGGTGAATAATAATTCTCTATTCACTTTGTCCACCACCTTTATGATTTTGTGAACTATGACTACAACCCCCTTCATCCTTCAAATTCAGGAATCACAGTCTAAGTTTTAACCCACAGGGTGCTTGTGCAACCTCTCAATTCTCACGCTCTTCTCTGCACCTTTTCCAAATTCACTCTATCTTCCTTAGATGCAGGAACCAGAATTACATCAAGACATCAGTGTATCGCTATACTGCTGATCATAGAGCCATGAGCAATGCTGTTTTGACATCTTTCCTGGTAGTGCCTAACATATTGTTGGTTTTTACAGCTGCACTGCACACAGAGGAAGCAATCCGAGAACTGTCAATAACTACTTCAAGATACTTCAACTGTTAACTACCACTAAACCACAACTGTTAACCACCATCACATACACATAATTTATATTATTGCAGCCCCATGTGCCACCTTATATGCTTACCTACACTGAAATTTATCTGCCCCTTTTTTCCCCTGCTCTTTCAATTTTACGAGGTTTTCTGGAACTCTTCACATTTAGCGTGACATTTGACTACCTGTCACACTGTCACAGCAGGAGATTCCTGGGACAGTACATTACTCTAACCTGAAATATGATTGTTAAGAAACACTCTTTTGCTTCTTGACCTGTAATTAACTTTCAGTATCTGAAGGGTCCTCCAATCCTGTGGCATCTAAGCTCCTCTAACATCTCTTGGGAAGAAACCCTACCAAGGGCTTCTTGAAAAAAAAAAATACATATACATATATATATGTATATGTATATCTATGTATGAATATATGTGTATGCGTGAATGTATACACATATGCAAATATATATTCACACACATATACACATAAGGCTTACTTTATCCATACACTTACTAGCAATGTCACAGAACCTCAAAAAGCTAGTGAGGTAGAATTTCCCTGTACAGAAGCAATGCTGGCTCTTTCCTACATCTGTGTTCATCCAGATCAGATATGAAAGTCATATACATCAGTCTACAGTTCACAGGTTTCCCTTTAGGAACCTGGCCATATGCAGGAGTACAAAAGCAGCCTGCCACTTCTCTGGTTCAGGGTCCAACTGTAGGATATGTTACAACTTTGCCAGCAGTTTCAAATCTGATTTCTTCAAACTGCTGGGTGAATGCCATCCAGTTCTTGTGATGTTAATACATCCAAATTCATGTATTTGCTCTCATGCTTCCCATGTGTTTACTTAAAACTGAAACTGTAAATGCAGTAATCCTCATCATAATATTTTACAATTAAAACACTGCTTAGGTAAGAGAACCTCTCAATTATTTTGAGCTATCTGTAAATTCAGGAAGACTTTGCTCAATTCATACTCTGCCTGTTTGATGTTTATGAACTAGCAAGTTTCTGAAGTCTTGTCTACCAAGAGCTCTCTTTCCCAGGTAATGTACAATACTGTAGAAGTTACTGATATTAATAAATGTATACACTATTTTATAATGTTGTGTGAAGGACTGCATCACCATAGTCTGGTTAAGCTCCATTTATCCAGATAACGTAACTTACATAATACATAAAGCTGCTTCTACACGAATACCCATCTTAGACCAACCAAAAAATTAAAATGTTCAGCTTATACAACTTCCATCTATTATTTACACCACATTGGTAGTGCTAATTTGAGATAACTTCTAAGTGTAAAATGACCTGGTTACTGAGGTTTTCAATGTATTGAAAGGAATAGCTCAGAAGTGTCAATAATTAACAATTCTGGAGCAATGATTCCCCTTCATTTCATTCAAATTAGGCTTCTAATATTTTCCATCTATTGTTTTGAAACCATCTTTCAAAGTTTGCTTCCATTATAAAATAAACAACATTTCAATTCTAATAAAGCTCTTTGTCTCACAAAGAACAACTGCAGATGCCCAAATTCAGCTGAATTACCATGATTATACCATCCAAAAAAGCACCATAATACAGATCTTGACTGAAGAATAGAAGTAGCTTTCTGCAGTTTTTTCCAAGACAAAGTCATAAAAAACTTTGTTTAGGTTTCTTTCATTTAAATAGATGCAAAAGTGAAGTGACTTTAAAAACATTCTTTGCACCCAAATCACAAAGCATACAAATGCAAATTAAAAAGCAACTTTCATTATTCCAAAGGAAGGTATGTGGGTCAACTCACCTTAAAAATCTTGAACAAAGGATCACATTTATAAAAAGAGACAATGACCAGGCCAAGTCACAAAACCTAACTATATCTACAAAACAGTCCAGACACTGTCAGACGCTTATATTTCTTTTCCTCTGAATAGATGACTTCTGAGAATGAAGTGAGAGCTGGGAGACAACAGCATTTCAGGGACTTACTTGAGGGGCAGTTGCACCCTATGGTAATGTAAAACAAAAACCTACGTGAGGATTTTGGAAATCCTCACAGATCTTGCATCTCATGCTCCAGAATCCTTAAAATTGAAAGTTTCATTCTCTGTCAAATAATGAAGTTTGCAGAAATCTCAGAAATCAGCAGAGAAGTTATTCATGAGTAGAGGTGAACAGATTCACATCCTCTCCATAAACAGCACATATCTTTAAAGAGATCCCCTTTGAAAATACTCCTTGAAGAGTGCTGCATTCCTTATCTATTCAATTACTAAGCTAACTTCAAAGCAGTTCTGGAATTTCCTCTCTTAAAAGTTGGTGTAGTAAAGATACTGAAATATCCTCAAACATTCACAGATAAAACGAGCATAGGAAATTAAGTTATAGGCTCTTTTCCATATACTGAAGATGTCACTGAAGTGGTAAAGAAACCAAAAATCCTATCCGCACTTACTCCAAGTAGTAACAGTGATAACATATGGAAACACATGATGAATGGTTACACATATGGAAGGTATGTTTTGACAGCAATATCTGGACTCATTGGATGTTTACTCAGTGTATCATTTTACATAACAAAGGAAAAGATATCAGCCAGTAACTGCAGTTCAAAGCTTATAGTACACATTGTAAGCATGTGTATGTTACCATTTGGCACGAGTATGTTTACTCCAACATCACCTGCAGAAGATGTGCTCCAAGCATACTGACTTATGCTTGGCACATGATTAAGATCTCAGTAAGCACTCAGCATCAATTTAGTTTGTCAGGATCCTCTCTTTAGGTAAGAGAAGATTCTGAGGAAGAACTGAGTGAGAGCAAGAAATGAAAATACTCATAGTCTTGATTTCAGCTGACAGCTCACATACATATTCTCACTACCAAACTCTACACATGCAGGATCACTGAACCTTTTACAGAAAACAATGACTGTAGGACCCCAATACTAACTGAATCACCCCTGAATGCCTCTGGGATTGCACAGTGCTCAGTGAAGATATGGCTAGAACTCCAAATAGAGTTAGAGATGGAGATGCTCAAAGAGAGAGTATCCAATAGAAATGCACCTCTGATTTAAAAAACACATCACAGCTAATAGCAGAAGGTGGCTTCATCATAGCAGTTTTATAAACTTCAACACAATCCATAACTGGAAACTGTTAGGAAAAAATCCTCCATGCTAAAGGTGTAAAGGACAGCTTCAGCCCTAAAAATGGGGGTAAGAAAAATGGGGGGAGGGGGGAAGAAATCAACTTACCCAGTTTCTTAAGAGGAGAACTTGAAAAAAAAATTTAGAAAAGGAACCAAGAAAAATTATCCAAAAACAACATGAATAGGGAAGTAGGATGGGAGGGTGAAGGGTGGAAAGGTTGGAGGGAGAGGAAGGAAAACCTCTCTTTGACCAGAAGGACATCCTCCTAGAAGTAGTAACCAGGAATGACACCATAACAGAAAGGTGATGTAATACATATTGCATTAAAAGCAAAAAAGGCAGTGTCATGATGGCTTGACTGTAAGGTTAAATCCTGTTATAGCATTAGGTTTTTAATAGATCAGAATAAGCAAACCAGTCTCACAGGAATGCAAAGAATTAATTCACAGAAGACTACTGCCTGACAGCACCTGACTAACTCAATTCTGACCAATTTCAAAGCTGGATTAAACAGTAAGTATGACTGAGGCTGAAGCCTATGCAAGAGAACACTTTGGGGAACACATAGTTGAGAACTTGATCCATTTTCCAGTAAGTATCTTGTAGAAATGAGACTACCGCACATGTTTTGCATTAGAAGTACAGATAGGAATCTTGGATTCCATATGAACATGTTGCAGACCTTTACATTAAAACTGCTCAGATAGATTAGAGTGAACTGATCTTCATAACTCCTTCCCCTCAACCCTTAGGAAACCTCAGAATCAGAAGGTCTGGGATTGTTTAGCCATTGGACTAGTAATGCACCTCAGAGACCTAAGATGACCTCAAACTCAAAACAGCAAGTCTTACATTTGCAAAGCAACTTACACAGCAAACTGTGCTAGCAGGCACCCACAATGCTGAACTATGGTACTCATGTGGACCTCTATTTCTTAGAAGGCCAACACCTTCTGAGCTGCATACCTGTCCAAGAGAAGCATCTGACACAAGTCAACCTAGAGTAAAGCAGGGAAACCTCTCCAGCAGGATGGAAAGCAACTCACACTCTACTTTCATAGACCCATTCAGAGGAATGGTATCTGCCTAGAAAGTATTTACCACTTTATCTGATGGAAGATAGCTACACTGCTTCAAAATGGGTGAAGAAGCAATAACCTGAATAGGCTCCTATTTCTCAGAAATCAGTTACATCCCTAAGTGAATCAAGGATACAGATGGGGGAGAAAGAGGGGAAGAACAAACATGGGTTGTGGCTACAACTGTCAGCTTGCATTTTGCTGCTTGAGCTTGAGATATTTCTGAAGAACTGAGGAGCACTCTGATGACTCTTTCTAGGAGTGAGCTAAGGCTACCTCTGAAGCATTTAACTTGGTCTATCTTTTAATTCAACTGGAATAAGCCATTAAAAGAAAGTTCTTCAACATCAGATGGCTACAAACAGCAGTCTGCCAAAGAGAAAGCAAGTATTTGCATATGCTGATATGAAGAACAGCCTTAGTTGTATCTCTTTCAGGAATGTGAGTCCTTCATGGACAGAATACCTATTGTGGAGGTCCAATGTTTGATGATAGTTATGCTTATGGCACATCAAGAGCACTAATTTGCTAATCATAGCTGCAAAGGCCAAAGGGAAAATTCACTTGCCAAAAGTAAGAATATAGGCAGGCATTTCTACCTGGATATTATTTGTATTCTACCTGGATACTATTTGTATTTTCCCATTATGCCCAAAGACAGCTGAACTGGAACAGGTAACAAGTAAGGTAGATGAGACAAGGAATCAAAAATACATGACTATCTTGACAGTCTCCCAAAACTGTCTATTAACTGCAAGTACCTTCTTACTGCTGGTTGAATGACAGGTTCAAAAGTCTCTGAATGGAAACAGACAGAGAACTCCACACAGTGGAACTCTGAACACCAAAAATACTGTAAAAGACACATTAAGAAACTCTGGTCATGACAGAAATAAGAAAACTATGTATTCACCGATTATTCTCCTTACAGTCCTCCCTTGCTGAGGGAATCCAAAGACAACCAGAGTCATCTCAGACGGTTTGGACAAGGTAGGACAATGACAATATCCTGATTCTGAAGACAGAGGTCCAGAGTTATCTTTGTTTACCTTTGCTTTCCTTTGTGTGAAGAATCATTTTGTGCATATGAAAGAAAGTTCCTAGGACTAGTGCTAATGCCAGACTGCCGTGGAAGGATAGTAGTGAGTCATTTGTCAGCACATGCCTTGGGTCAAGAAGGTATGGGTCCAACCATCCTTTGGCTAATTTGAGTTCAATGTTCCTGGCCTTTCCTGTTTAAGTAGTTAATTTATCTCCTACTCTAATACCCTTAGCTGCACTGCTCAAAATAAATGGTAAATTGACCATCTGCCACTATATGCTTTCATCTAGGCAGTTCGATCAGGATTTGACAGGTAGACTGGTCAAAGGAATTTGTCTCTCACAGGTAACAAAGCATTAATACAGTTATCTAGCTAAATACTACCCCAAAGAGGAAACAAGAAGGTGAAACTGCAAGCAGGATCTACATAATAGAATCTGACAGAACACTACACCAGGTCATTAAGAGACTGAAGTTCTGCCTTAACCTTTCCTGTGTTAAGCATGAAGGGAGAGCAAGGTCTAAAAACATCGTCTAGTCGACTCTGAAGTGATTATATGCAATCATGTTACAGGTATACTTGCTCCTGTGGAAAATGTGAAAGACAGGACTGTAAAACTTAAGCATAAAAAGGATCAGAATCTCAACAAAACAGAAGAGATTCAGCATGCCCAAACCAAAAATGATCACCAATGAAGAGTAATTTACATACACTGGAAATTCCTTATATTAACTAAGATGTACATTTCATTGCACTGTTTGCTTCATGAAAGAGATTTGCCAATGGTCATTACAGAAAACAGTTCATGTTTTTTTTTTTTTTTTGTGTGTGGGGGGGTAGAAATCTGTAACTTGTTTTACTACATCACTATTTATTAAAAATTTGCCTCAAAATATTATACATTCATGCGGTACTTGATTAATGACTTAAAGAGAAAGTCATGTTACAACCAATAAAGTTATTTGAACAATTTAAGCATTCTTATACCAACAGCCCAGCTATATAAGAGACAATCTGCATTACTAATTGTAGCCACATTACTAATTTTAGAAGTTAAAATCCTTTTATACTTACTTAACACTGTAACACTGGAAGTGACTATCTGGATATTGAGGCTGATATGGTTCTTGACCCAACACTGTTCCAAACCACCATGCATCATCAATAATGGATCGGAACCTGTCAGCTACAGCAAAAATAATCTGCTCATATATTTTACTAAGAGCTATGTAACTATGCTTCTTATGTATGTAATCAGAAAACTTATAATCAGTGTATTTCAGTTTAAAGTTCTAAAAAAATACTGACATTCAATAAAACATGAGATAACCTACAATGCAAAAACCAAAAATCCCCCAAAACCCACAAAATAAAATCGCAAATGCTAAGATCTATATATGCTTCCTACCTCACCTATAAAACAAGAAAAGAGAAGACTAGAACTGCAATATATATTTCAAAGGCCATATCTTAAATCTGTGGAAATCCTTCCAAAATACCCAGTACAGCAATTAGTAGTTTCAACTTTCAAACAGACAAAGGGATCATACCTAACAGAGGGCCTTTCTAAATTACAATCAACTGGCATTTAGCATATTCAGCAGCTAGCCAAGGACAATTTTTTGATTTCAAAATTGTTTAGTTGAATACTTAGAATAGAAAACTGACTTACAAGCTTGCCAGTTTCTTTGCCGTGCTTCATCATAGAACTGACGCAATATAAGGAAGTCGATAACATCCGGCATATCATGGTATCTAAAAATAAAGATAAAAAGAAATTGCTTTCATTTGTGTAACTTTAGGGCTTTAGAAGAAGCTTATAAAGAATGTATTTCTGAATACATTTTCAGGAAAATAAAGATGCACATACTTGATGGAAAATGATTTGTCTGTATGTTTTCCAGTGGCATGATCTATAAAAGCAAGTTTGAGGCAACACAGTGTGGGAGGACCAACTTCATATCTAATTCCAACAATTTTTACCAACTCCTGATCCTGCAAGTAGAAGTGAATAATTTCACGAAAATATCTCGTTATGCACAAAACTCTCCATTTCACATGAACTGCACCCACATCCAAACAGTAAAAAAAATATTAAAACTGTATGCAAGATTTCAACAGTAGACAGCTTTTTAATCTCAGCCATTTTAAGACAGCTATTTATACTCAGGCTTCCCACAGATAACTGAAGACTACTAGTACTGAACTCAATGTCTTCAAGGCAGTCTTACCCTAAGGACTACTTTTCTCCATGGCTCCTTTTGTGGATTCAGTTCATAAATGTTATTTCTTCTAACAGCCTCAACATAAGCTTCATGCCCTTGTCGAAAATATATTACCTTTAAAAGCAAAATAAACACACACAAAATAGTAAAATGTTTTCCTATATTTAATAACTATGCTAATGTGCAAGTAACAGGCTTTTAAAGGAGATTTTAATAAATATTTTTACCTCATCGCCCATCTGAGGTACAAATGGAGATCTTCTAAGAGCTGTGTCTGTTATCCAAACAGGAGGATGCCAGTCATACGGCAATTCCGAGTTTATTGGCTGCGTTGGCACATCAGCCTTTATGTTTAATTAACAGTAAAATTAGATATAATCAGACATTCTTGACATGACATCAAAACAACTTGTCTGGCCAATTAAAACTGAACAAGTTTAAGTTACAAAACACTAATATACATTTCCAAAACCTATTACCAAAATCATTCTAAGACTCTGCTTTGGTTCTAACTATACTCATAGTATCCACATGATGTATTCTTTTCCTATATGAAGATCTAAGCAAGCAAGCTAACTATTATGCAGATCATGAGAAACAAAGCTTATAGTATAGATAATATTCTCAGTGACTAATTAAAAATCTAACAGTCTACAAGAAGCTTTTTGAAGATTAAAAAATATGAAAGATATTGCATAGTCACTATGCACATCTAGAAATTAAGTTCTTGACAACATATATCTTCATTTGACTCCACTCTGGAGGCAGACAAGTTAATCTCGCCCATTAAGAGCACCTTAAAATGGAGATATGACTAAACTTTTTTTGAAGTAACATTAACAAAGTGGTAATAATCAAATAATCAAGCACTTCTTCAGTAAGTATCCGTATTAAAACAATTCCAAATCTATTGTTTTAGAAAATATCTGGAAGAAAGTGAGACAGAGAAAAAACAAATACAAAAATCATCTGAAGTGCTCAAAAATATTCTGTTTGTCTACAGCTATGGTAGAAGACAGCCAAGGATATTTGTATTTATTTTACTAAAGGATTTAAGGACAAAATTCAACCCAAGTATCAATGGACATCATAAAATACAGTGACTACATTCTACAAGTCTTCAGAAAAAAATACATTATTTAAAACCAAGCAAGGTTTTAGTCTGACATTCTGTATATTTACTTAATAATCAAGTTTCTTCCTTCAAAACCAACAGCTTTTGAACCCTTTTTATTTCAAAAGTGTTTTCTATTTTATTTGGAGTGCAGATCCTCACATACAAATCAGCAGTTACCTTAGATTTGAAATCTTCTCAAATAAAAAGCACATTGTATGAAAAACGAATCTCATAAAAGAATTCAACCAAACTAAGATTTGCTATTAATTTGAACATTTCAGCTGATGTACCGAGCATGCTGAGTTTGCTAAGACACATTTAAGAAAGCGCTAAACTACTGAGTCCTATATTTGGATAGATTTGTACTTTCAAAGCTCTGTAGAGATGATATTAAGTAATAATTAATCTATTTGTTTGTAAGATTTCTTTACTAATGCTACAACACTAAAAAATACCAGAACTATTGTCTATACTAATTTAAAAATATGTTTTGTATATTAATAGCTATCAAGGCAGCAAAAAAAAAAGAGCAAGAAATCTTACATTATTTTTGGAAAAGCAGAATCTATAGACTAATACTAGCAAATCAAATGTCAACAGAACATGGGAATTTTGAAGCTGAAACCTGAGGTTTATTTTATGACAACTATTATTAGAGATACTAACATCCTTGGCTCCCAAAAGGCAAAACACACTAGTCTATAATAGTTTCCAGTAAGGAGATCTGAAGCCTACAAGAAAATTCTATTAAAGAGTAAATGTAAGTGAGTAGAAGGAATCAACTAATACCTCCTCCTGCTTTTTTGGTTTTGGCTTTTTTCTTCTTTTTCTTCTTCTCCTCTTTGGAGGAGATGATTTCTCTGCTGATACTTCATCTTCTGAAGTACTGCAGTATCTGATAGCCTTCCTTCGAGAAGTCCGTACAGGAGGTTGCAGATTAATTCCTGCATCAGCGATCCAGTCAGAATACCTACTTGAAGAATCACTGTCCATGGAGCAAGGAAAAGCAGACAGAGAAAGAAAATACAAACCATGGAACCAGCTGGTCTTTTTGGATATTTCAAAATGTTAAATTATGTTAGGCAAATATTTGCAGATTATTGTTGAAAAATATCAAAAGAAGAAAAATTATTTTGAGTTCTTGGAATTATTTCACTAGACGTTTATCAAGGTTTTTTTTTTGAGAATAAAATTTGAAGTATGTTTTTCCAAGAAAAGTCAAGTTTGGCAAATTCTAAAAATTACCAATTTTTTTGAAGAATGCTGCATATCAACAAGTTTTGGGACCAATTAGGCATCCTCCTTAAAGGGCACACTAGCCACCTGTTAGTTAAAGTCTTTAAAGACAGCTATACAAATCTCACGGGCACACTTTCACTTATAATTAGTAGTATTCAGTAGTTCTACTAGCTAGTAGTATTTACTAGTTCTACTATTGGAGTTTTAGAAAAAATATCTAGAAAGCTATACTGAATTATAAAAATTTAACTATAACTTCAGTTTTAATAAAAAGATAATGCTATTCATCAAAATCAAGACTTTTTGTTTAAAATCAAAACATTTCCTAAGAACAAACAACTCTTGCAGGGATCTTCAAAAAAAAAAAAAAAAAAAAAAACACAGTATCAAAAACATTTTCTATCTTCATTTGCCTTGTCACCTATCAATAAATAAAAGGATCTGAAACTACATTAAAACACAGCAGCATTTCTGTGAAATGGAACACTAAAATCAAGCAATGTGACAGTATGGATTTTTTCAAATAACCTATAGCATATTATTATTTATGAATCAAGTTATGACTTCTTTACATCTTTCCTTTACCAAAATTCAAGCAAAACCCATGACTGAGTTTGCACTTTTTTCTTTACCTAGAACTATTACTGTTGCTTTTCTTGTCACTTCTCCATTCTTCCTCTTCATCAGATGAGCCAGAACCTTCACTTTCTTCAGCTTCCTGAATTTAGAAAGCATAAAACGGTATCAACCCTGAAGTTTTTCATGTATGTTTTAATGATTTTTTAAACATGAAAACACATTCTTTTTTCATGCCTGCATATTATGAGATTGGGAAGAAATCTGTCTGGTTAAAAAAAGTTTTTGTATTAACATCAAACTAATTCTTTTTTGTAAATGATTTCAACTTATCTGTTATTAACTCCAGGAGTGCACTATTAGTCATTAACTTCTGTCTGTCCACCTACACTGAAATAGCTAAATGTGGATCCAGCTGTTCACTACCAATTCAACAAAGCGACAATTCCTGCCTCATCATACAGTAGTGCTGGTTTTTTTTTTACTAATCTAAATTCACATTCCGTGCCAGAACAAACTGACCGGTGATTTTATGACTGCTTTGGACTGCAAACTTACAATGCTCTGATTAAGTCATGTAGAACACATTATAAAACCTAGCTCCCTAGAATGCAAAGGAAGAATTTAAAAGTTCTTTATAAAAGGGAATTATTTAAAGAAAACTATCACATCTTCCAATTAATGCTTCTGCAAATTTTTATTTTCATTAATGATTTATATGGGTGAGGATATAATAATTTTTCCAATTTTAGTATCAACTATTGGCCAAGTAATAACTGGGTATTTTCAAGTATGTATTTAAATATAAAGCTAAGTAAATAAGCAGTCAAGCTATACCAAAATATATTACAACTTAGTTTCCTGGCTGCTGCTGAACAACTTATTTACAACTCATTTAATTTCAATGAGTTATTCAACAAGTCATTTAAACTTCATGTTTAAAAACTGATTTCCATAAATGAAGTCACTGAATATAATACATTGCTCATGTCTCGGGTTCTATGTTGTTGAAATATCCCTCTCCCCAAAAAAGATACATATAATCTTGTGTGTGTGTGTGTGTGTGTGTGTGTGTGTGTGTGTGTGTGTGTACACACAAAACAAAAAGAACAAATTTGACTTGCCACTTGAAGTTTGAAACTGTTTGAATTAATTCTCCCAATAAGTGTATCAATTTGTCAAAGTTAACAGTTTGACCCAGAATAATTGCAGGCTATTCCTCCTTGCCAAACCATCCTGTTCACACAGTGTTCCTGCTTGTTCTTCATGGATCTTACCTTCATAAAGTACAAGACATTTCACAAATTGATTTCTATAGTTCCTCTGAATGGGGAACTTTCCCCTGTAATGGGGAATTAAAGCACAGAAGGATGGATGTCAGAAGATCTGAAATCTCTCCGAAAACATTTTAGCGTATGTAATAATTACAGCACACTGAGCATAGCTTAGCTGCAGTTTGAGTGCTCTGAATTTTTGTCAGATGCCAAACATTTCCTGACAGCTCCTCTTCCATCTTATTCCCAAAGCCCATCTGAATGTATGACAACCTTCTTAACCTCTTCCACTCCTTTCCTCCTTTCCCAGTTTGACTCTCTCTTCCTTTGTGTAGAAGGTAAAACACCATGAGTCCAAGGCAATCCTATCACTCACATCTCTTACAGTGTCTGACACCAAAGCAGGCAAACCCTGCAGCAGAAGCGTCATCTGTGAAATTCTGAGCTAGGGCTAAGCCAGTATAAACTGGCTGTTACAAGAACTGTATTTTCAGACTGCAACAGTGCTTTATCAAGTATCTGCAAATTTTCCACAATTTCAGGTGCACATGCAGGAAGATTTGGAAGTGTTTTGCAAAGAACAACAAAAAGCATCTAAAATTTAAATTTCCATGTAAACTAGCTTCAGAATTGTACATTAGATTTTTTTGCCTCAGACTATCAGTTCGTTATTACTAGTGATAGGAAAGATATGCTGTCATTACTAAAGCTACTGATAACTAGGTCTGAAAAGTGTTTTAATTTACACTAATAACAATGAAGTTTATAGAAATATTTTCTCTGCTTTTTTTTTTTTTTTTTTTTTTTTTTTTTTTGATAGAGAGTGTGAAAAGGCACATTTTTATGAAGCTTCACTTCTTCCAGGAGTTCAAGTTCTAAATACAGAATTCAGGGAGAACTTACTTGCTCTATCAAGCCAAAGCAGTCATCTTTTTCCTCATCAGACGAATCAAGTTGTTCAATGTTATTCCGCGTTCGGTAATTTGGATATTTGCGTCTATGCAGTCTACGCTTAGATTGTATTAATGAAGACTCAGAATCACTCTAATTTATACAAAAAGCAAAAGTAAGATGTTACAGAAAAATACATACACAGTAAACTTTTTGTAGGGGTAGTAGGGTGTCTAAAAGCACTACTGAAAGTGTAAACTGAAATGGCCTTATCATACAGCTCCTTTACACAAAAAATAATTTTACTGTAAGCCATTACCTTTAAATTTCAACTTCCTAATTTACGATTTAATACTCGTTTTAAGAAACCATTCTTCATACACTACTATTAATAACAGGTCCATTCAAATTATCTGATGAATGCTACATATTTAAAGAATCAAGATATGAAAGGGAACTACCCACAAATGTAATTGAGAGGGCCAGAAGTCCTTGACTCCTCCCAGTTAAGGGTATCATCCAGTACAGTTTTTGAATTAAGTTGTTTGGTACTGCAATATACAGTCAGGTCATTATCTTTTTTAAAAACAGTATAATATCCAATTTTTGGTTCTTCTTGAATTAATTTTTTCAAGAAACAGAAAATGGAAGAAGTATTCAAAATTAGGCAATGCTGAAAAAGTTAACTATTCACAAAATATACTCATCTAAAGTAAAGTGCAAGAGAAAAGCAAAATAACATATAATTCTTCTTCAAACATAGGATCTTGAACAGTCTCACTTCTCTAAATTCTTTACCATGTACTTCAGAAGTGTCCTTGATCCCTTAACTACCTATTATAGACTAGCCTGGAACTGACCCTGCCTTCAACACTTCTACCAAGTATTGTGGAAGGATCCAAGGCTCCCTGAAAGAAGCTAACTCCAGGTATTCATCACAATTAATGAATAAATAAATAAAACATCAAACCTTGTCCTACACTAAGAAGTAGAACCAGAACCAACAAGAACCCCTGAAGACAACACCCTCAGGAAAGTGTTCTGATTCTCATAAGCATAATTTGTTCCTATCACAGGCAGAAGTATTCACCTTCTCGTAGAGTTGTTGCATACCTTTTCTGACAACTGGAATGACTTTTTCTTCTCCGTTGCATAAAGATCTCGCTCCTCTTCTCCTTTTGCGATTCGATATTCTTCCTGCTTACTACAAGCAAATTACGAAAATCTAATTCAGCATCTATTTAGATGATACTTAAGTTCAACTGAATAGCCACAGATCTGTGACTTATTAAAAAACAAACAAACAAAAAAAACTAACTGCTAATTCCAAAGAAGTTTCTTATTTCCAGATAGAGTGAAGAAGCTGGATATTAAAGAAAAGGCCTTCCTCATAGAGAGGTAAACATCAGAATATAATAAACTTTTTCAATCACATTTTAAATTCATATTTTCCCTTTTGTAATCATTTTACCTCCAAGAATTCACCACTAGGAAAGCTCTGTAAAAACTTATCCACAGACATGGCAGCATGTATGGCTGTATGATCAAAACAAAGTATCTACCTATCCATGTTACTTCTCCTTTTAACAAGTGCATAGTGATAATACTTTTAGAAGCAGCTGACTGCTTCTGCACTGAAGAACCTCTGTTATTCTCAAATTCACAGCACAGTTCTTGGCTTCAGCTTATCAAGTACTCAATGTTGCTTCTAGTTGTAACAAATCATGAGTAGTTCATAACAGTCTCACAAAAGCATAACCTTTCTGAACTCATGTCAATAAATTTATCTCTATTCTGGAACAGGTGAGAATCTAGGGAATTCATCTCAAAGTAACTCACAATACTGAAATATGTGAGGATAGTTCTCTGTTAGACAAACATTCCATTTATGTTTTTTGAATGGACTTTTCAATTAAAATTTAAAAACAACTGAAAATAAAACTGAATTAGTTTTCAATTTGTGCCATGTATCTATTTAGTTCAAATGTGCTAAGAGTAGGTTTAAAATTAAACAGTAAAATATATTCTCTATAGTATTACTTGCAATCTAACAAGTTGTCTACACACCTTAGTAAGGGTGGTGGTATTTCTGGTACGACAACTCTTCGCCTCCAAGCTTGAAGGTCTCGCTCAGTAGCCATCTGACTTCGTGGAGCATTCTGATGCATCTGGCGCACACCTTCAACTTGCCCACTACGCCGCAGACCAATATTGGGAGGAGACTGGATGTCGAAACTTGGCCGTCTGAAGGCTAAAATATATAAAAGTGTGTGTGTTGTTTTTTTTCCTTTTCCTTTCCTCCCTGACTACACGAAACAGGAACTGTCTTTTTTTAATCTCTTGTAAGAACAAAGTAACAGTTTTCCATATTTTTATCTCTGTGTTCATAAACATGTGTCCCATAATGATAGTCAGGAAATTATCAGTCTTGCTAAAAAAAAAGGTGCTTCTCTGAATTTTTTCAGGTAGTTCTGAAGCAATCAAGTTATAAAGGCAGCTTTCCTGGAGTTGGGCTTACATAATCAAAACTGCAAAGACACAGACCAGAAGCGTATCTGATTTACATCTGTAAGGCAGATGGGGCTCCAGTTTGAATAACGGTAAATATTTATTTTTGCAGATTTTAGAGAAATAACATTTAAAAGCACCACATTGATTTTTGAATAACATGCATTTACTCTTAAATATGTAGCAGTCTAAAATAAATTTAATTAATGCTTTTTTTTTAAAGAAAGAATGAAGGAGTTTGTTTTGTAATTTAATCACAGGAGTAACAGTGTTTTAACCAAGAAAATCTTAATCAGACATCCTCATTTTAAGGGCATTTTAGAGTCTAAAGCAACACTGAAGTTAAAAGCTACTTGAAATATTTCATACCATGCAACAAAAAATGAGATAAAATAAACACTGAAGTATTTATTAGGAAGTACTGACCTCTTCTAGGTGTTCCTTCTCCATTTTGTGTACCACTTGAAACAGGTTCTTGATCTGCTCCAGTTCTTTGGTCTTGTTGTTGTTGTAATCGTCTAATCATGCTATCAAGAATGCTAGGCTCCAAACCTTGCTCATCCTGATCAATTGTCTGTTGGCCTATAACTTGTTCAACCACTTCTCCATCACCTTGTAAATACAAATACAATACAAATCACAAATAAAAGCAATGGTTTCAAGTTAACTGACTACAGAAAACGATTTAATGTCATCACATTGAGATGTGTTCAAAAATTAAATACAATGAGAATAATTCTGAAAATCACTGAAATTACTTATTACTAATGAGACAGTCTAAGAACTATAAACATAGTTTATGCATATCAGCTCCAGCAGGGTGTGTGGGGGGAACGACACACTTTTTTTTTTTTTTTTTTTTGCTTTAATTTACTGTGTAACCTTCCAGCACCTTTAATGGACACAGATATGCATTACAGTTGTAAGCATAGAAGACAATGGCTTGTTTCAAGTCAGCTATGTCACATCTACTCTCTTCCCATTCAGAATTACCACAGTCTTCAGCAATACTGTTCTTACTTGTTGCTACATATCCAAGTTGAGGAATCAAATGTTCATCTGCACAATTCTCTCTTCCTGGCACTAGTCTTTGATATCTTGTTGGATGAGG
Organism: Rhea pennata; assembly: GCF_028389875.1. Taxonomy (NCBI): domain Eukaryota; kingdom Metazoa; phylum Chordata; class Aves; order Rheiformes; family Rheidae; genus Rhea; species Rhea pennata. The sequence continues at coordinate 119,992,904 of NC_084663.1, forward strand.
GTTTCCATCCACATCTACTAAGAAGGGTGGAGGCATGAGATGAGGAGCTTGTTGAGTCTGCTCATCTAGGACATAATTGTTGGAGTCTCGAATAAGTGGTCGATAGTCAGTGTGGAAGAACATCTGATCAGGAATCTAGGGAAAAAAAAAAAGTAGTTTGTATGTTGTCAACTTGAAAAAAAATATATATGCTAAAGAACATGAAAGAAAAGGTTACACTAATTCATGTGCCTGAAGTCACCTTAAAAGGTAAAGGTTAAGCTCTCATTGAAGAGATGTATGCAACTACTCTACATCTATAGATATGTCAGAATACTCACCTTGGAGAGATCTTTTAATCGGGCAACAAATGTTTTTAGAAAAGAATAAAATGAGATAACTTAACACAGAAGCATTGTGCTATACTTAAAATTCATTAAAATGTTTTATAGCCTACGCATATTTCTGACTATTCAATTAAACAAATGTTTGGTTTCCAAACAAGAAAAATCAATGCCTAAAATTCAACGTAAGTTCTCCAAGTTGATTTCTTAATTGTGTAATGTTAATCAGAAATAATTTTCCTGCAACTGAAACAATCTGTTAAATCTATGCAACCCAAAAAAATCCCTCTTTAAAATAATAAACAAAGTTGCTATTGCAACTTTTAAAAAATAAAAAATAGGGAGAAGTGAAGAAGAGCATAGACTGAGTTGTTTCAAGAAAATACAAATATGTATATTTATCTAAACAGAACGGAAATAAAGGCTGGTACATTCAAAAAGACAACCCTCTCATCTCATACATTTCAAAATCAGTAGCATTTGATGCATATTTACTTCAGCTTATTTTAGTAAGCCTGCCACAGTGAATTTGGGTTTGAGAAAGGAAAGGTCTAAAAAACTGCAAGTTCTGATAATGAAAATAAAACACAGCAAATTATTAACATAAAAATGTCTTGGTTTTGCTAATTTGGTACCAGAGCAATGAACTTCACGATACATTCCAATCTTAAAACATTAACCTATTTTGAGAAATTAGGAACAAAAGTAATCTTGATGCACTGAAGAGATTTTTAAAAGACATGCAAGCATTAAAACTTTGAAACTCTAAGTAAGAGTTAGTACAGATGACATTAATATATATTATTAAAATGTAAAACAAAATCAGTTTATGCTAAACTAGTAGAACAAGGAACCTCAAGCCAGCTATTAGGTCACTTTTACAAGGTTAAACAACATTTAAGTTTGCTGCTGGAAGATGAAAATTTGTTGCAGAAAACCTCTTGCGAGCTATTCCCAGGGAAATTTTATGACACTTCCCTGCCATGCCAGAACCATGAGCATAAGAAAACTCACAAACATCAAAAAGTCAGCTTTATTTAGATTCCCCTCCCTACAGAAAAAACTTTTCTACATGACATACTAGAGCAGCAAAATGAATTAATCTAATAACTTCACTCAGAAACTTTATCAGTTCTAAAAGGAAGTTGAACTTACCTTTTCATAAGGCCGGCTACAGCCAAAACCAAATATCAAGAGATGCCCATGAGAATCTGTACATGCAAAATGCTGCCCATCTGGTGAAAATTTACAGTCAAAAACAGCACCGTGTCCTTGGCCTTCAATCTAGATTGAAGGAAAGAAACTCAAGACAAGTTTTTCAGACTTTTTTGAGCAAACAATGCAGTAGCATTAAAACATTACTTACTCCACTAAAAGCAGTCATGCACCTTTCAGAATTCTTTATGCTTTAACTGAGGTATTTTATATTATTTTGGTTCATTTCATTTCCTTTCATACGCTAATGTAAGGCCTAGATCATACAACTTTAAAAGATGCACTAATGGTTATGATGGTTATGGAAACTGACTTTAAAAAAGAGGCTTTTTTTAGATGTCATAATCTACTTTTAAGCAGTATATTAACTACCATAAACTGATTGTTAACCACCTTAAAGAAAAAGCACAGAGAATCTTAAAACCAAACAAAAAATCACTTCCCTACTGACTGTATTCAGAAGTGCAAATGATAAGCTATCAAATAGAGTGAACTGACGTTCACGGGAGCTCTCTGCAAGAACCACCCCATGCCACTAATGCTTACTATAATAACATTTTAATTTTTAAGACTCTTGAGAATACTGATCCATATGACTCTCATTGAAATTACAGTCTAAAATGGGATCTTTCAATCTTTTTAGCTGGCACCTTATCTCAATTAAGAAAAACAGTTACTATGAATGAGGTGCAGGGGAAAAAAAAAGAGGTCTTTAGTGGTAGAAAGACTGGATCAACAGATGGAAGTCAGGCTAGCTCAAATATTGACCATGATGAAAGGAAAGTCATGCTTTCTTCCTCCATCCCATTTTTCACACCTGGCTACAAATTCTCATAACTCATCTTCCTTGTCTCAAAAGCTCATCAGACCATGCTGAGCTGATACAACTCACTAACCCAGGAGAAAACTAGCAATGAGAGGATGAGGGAATACTCCTCTGTCAGATTAGTGAACTGATTCAGCTTAATAAAAGGATCCAGTGAGACACACCTGATTCAAAGCGGAGTATGGAGCTGCTGAGAGTAGACAAGGGAAGGAGAATCTTTTTTTTTTTCCTGCAGTACTAAGTTGCTAATTGTCTCATGGTTAAGTTGCAACTATAATTACTAGAAACCAGGAAATTCAAAGGTAAAAATTCAAGAGAGAGACTGAAATCATGACTTTTGCTAGTTTTGGTCAAATTTTCTGGGTAGAAACAGGGTAGTGAGGGAAAGATACACACTTGGTGACACAGTAATATTGCAATTATTTAAACTGGTACCTGAACATACTGCTGCATCTTGACAAAAAGTGGAGAGTTATCAAAAAAAGAAAAAAAGAAAGACTTACCATATTAAAATAATGCCTTGTTTTCATGCCTTTTGTAATGTCCCATATAAAAATGCTGCCATCATGACCCGCAGACAACATAATCCTGGAATCAAAAGGATGGGTCTCCAAGACAAATACTTCATCTGCATGCCCCTAAAATTAAAAGTTGCAAGTCACACGCAAACAGAGGAGAAATCCAAATTAACAGAACATTTACACTAGAGTCCTGAAGTATTGTACCATCCTCTCCTCACTCTCAAGACTTTTGGTAAATAAGACCCCTATAAGCTGCCTCTGAAAATCTGAGGATTTTAAGAGATTCTACAGCTTTCCACAGCATATTTATCTGGACTGCTACCTTTACAGTTAGAGTGCTACAGAAAAAGTAGGGTGAAAATCCAGGCAGCCAGAGAAAACATTATTGTTCTGAATTAATTACTTCCTAGATTCAAACACGGAGATAAACAACTTTGGGGATTTGAACTTCTTTTCCAAATGACAATAAGCTACTAAATTGGCAAGTATGTTATTGTACAGCAATCTGAAGCTTTTATTTTACAGGAGAGGCAATTCAACACAGCATCTAGGGAAGGTTTGTTAGAAAACAGAAGCAAGCAGTTAGTTTTGTTTTAAAAAATAAACAAAACAAGGAAAACTCAATTTTTGCACTTGCTTTACCATTCACATAGAGCTTTCAAGACAAAGTAAATCTAATGATCAGCTCAGCATGCACGTCACTGCAATTCAAGGCAGCCTATCTACTTCAAAAAGCACGTAAAATTACATACCACCAAATCATGAAGCAACTGTCCTGTATAGGAATTCCAAACTTTGAGCAGATGATTATTCACAGCTGTAACAACGTAGTTATCATTCTGGTTCCAAGCTATCATGGTTACCTTAGGCTTCATAAATTTGTCTTCTTCTGAACATGAATCACTACTTTAAAAGAGTTGTGTATGTATGAGACATTTTGAATTAGCCCATTTCAATCTCAAAATAAAGAAAAATAACCTGTTTCCCAGATTTTCAGAGTTAATAATTAGACAAGGCAAGGGATTAAATTTATATTTGTATTTAAGGGAATTGAATTTATACAGGTACTTTTGTTTTTTCTTTTTTTAAAAAGAAAACCTAACTATAATGCTACTCTGCACTTCTTGGGTTGACTAATTCATACTTATAATTTTTGAAAGGGGAATAGTTTAAGAAAAAAATCAAAAATATTATTAAGGAAATAATGATGGTATCACAGAATTAATCCTTAGGCAAGCACTTCTACAATAGGATATCCTACTTTATTTTTCTAAAATTGGTAAACTACGTAAAAGTGCACAGAATTTATATTTCCCTCGGGCGTCAGTTAAAAGAGTATCAATAGCGAAGGCTTTTAAAAGGTTGAAACTCCCATAAGTCTGATCTCAAGAGGCTCAAGAAAGGTGGGGCAAGAATATCAATTTAAGTGAGAAATACAGAATTGAAGTTTATTAGTGTACGTATTTCACTGGACATCGCAACAGCCTGCTCATTTGAAATGCACGACAAAAATTCTTTTCATGGAGTCTCGTGTCTTCCCACAACTAGTGTCACAACGTAACTCCTTTTTAAGTTTGGACTTTTTAAAGCCAATAGCTTGACAATTAATTCTGTTTCAGAAGTTAATCTCTACAATACTAGGCATTTTTTCCGATTCTCAAATAAATGCATTAACACTATGACAACATTTTGTACTAATCTTAATCTATTTCCTCTTGTTTCTCTCCCAAAAAATACATTTGCAGGATATCATATCACTCCCTCTCATCATTTTAGTTAACTGAAGGAATCAGGCTTTGAGATATACCTTCATATAACATTATTTTCCATGTCAACTAGTACTCTCTTCTACAACTAATCTTGCTGATGTATACGCTACTGTAATTATACGTATTATCCCAGAGAAACGTCACAGTAAAATTTCAAGTATTTACATCTTCTTTTTTCTATTAAAAGCACATTTGTTTTTTTTCACAACTGCACCACACTGATAGTTTGCAATCATCCTCTGATAAACTCATACTTAGTTGTATTAGTTTATATATCTAATCAACTCTGAATTCAGAACAAAGTTTCTGCTTAGTTTCCGCAAAGATGACCAAGCATTCTATACTACTGAATCTCATCCAGCATTCAGGTTTATCCAGTGCGATATAAAAATCCTGATCTTCACCTCCAGTGACACTGTTCATATTGCACACCACCTGCATATTTCATTACTATACTTTTAAAAAGTGCTAAAGAATCAATAAAAATAGTTTGCAAGATCAGTCCTTGATGAAATCCACTGATTACCTGCCATCATCTCTCCTGAAAAGAGCTTATTATCTACCTTATTTTTGCTAACCCAAAAGGTTTCTCCTCTGACACCACATCAAGTGCCTTACAAAAGTTTTGATAAAAAGCTACTGCATATTCTGTTAACTCTTTTCTCGACAGATAATGTAGTAAATTTGGCAAAATGTACATTTGAAAGCTAAATAATTATTGATATATTTTTTTAAGCACAGGCAAGAGTTTAAGCATCTATCATCATCATTGGATATGAAACATCATTCATTTCCCCTAAATTAAAAATCACACTACTTAATCATAATATTGCAAAGACTCATTCCAATTTGATTGTAAGAAAGCGTTTGATGACTTTTTCAATCTTTCAGACTTCATGCAACAGAAAAAAAAAGACAACACTTCATCTACCCTGGCAATCGATCAGCCATATCCAACAAAATACTCCTCCATTCTGCTTGTTCAAAACGCCAGATTCGAGCTGTTCCATCTCTGCTGCCACTTATGAACCTTGAAGAAATTAAAAAAACAAAGTGACCAGCTCTTCAAAACAATTCCTGTTTTAAAATATTTTCAGTCATACACACATAAATGCATAATTAGAAATGTTACAATGAAAGATTGATAAATATGAAATCTTCAATCTGTGTTTGAGAGGGTTCTTTAATTTCCTGTGCTTAACCTTCTTTCCAGAAGCCTAGAGGGAACTTTTTTTGAACTGAAGCTGAACAGAACTGTCAACGGATAAATCTGAGAAGCAAGTTCCAAAGTTAAACTCATTTCACAAAAACTATCACCAACTCTTTTTCAAGTACAGTATTTTAATTAATTTTTTTTATTCAACTCATTCTGAGATTGTAGACTATCAGATACTGATTATTTATATGTAGTGTTAAGGACTGCTCAGGTTAGTAAACCTTGAGAGGTTCCCATCCACAGCAGCGCATAGAAAAGACCACCAGTAGTGGTTTCCATTAAGATAACGAACTGTAAACCACAGTGGCTCATGTTCCATTTTATAAACTGAACTATCAGCACAACAGAATGGAAACTCCTTAAGAAAGGAAAGGAAATACTATCAGACATCCAAAGGTAAGTCTCCCTTGCCCATGAATCACAATCCTCAGACATACAGCCTTTTTCTATGGAAGGTATTTCACCTGTATGCTGGGTATGTCAAGACTGTACTCTGATTTTGTTATGATTCATTTTACTAATAATTTTAAATCCTAAGTATATTTCATAGAAAGTGTTACCAAGCAGAAGTGCAGATGTATTTTGCTCATTTTTCACACGGCCTTTAAAAGGTAATTCATGCAAGTGTGATGGATCAGTGCAACTCAATGGTGCCAAAAGCAAGTACAATTGTAGAAAAACATATTTAAAAAGACAAACAGTTATAACTTCCAAACCAAATAGGTCAGTGTTCTCAGTCACAATTGTCTTGCTTTGAAAAAGAAAAGGGATCCAATAAAAACAAAGCTGTAGTTTACGGCTGCATTTCAAGTATGGGTTAAGATTTTCAAATGAATTTACACAGCAAACACTTATTTTTCCCAAATCAGCAGCACAATATTGTTAAATTCATTTGCTGCGGGGGAGGGGGGAGAGAGCACACTTAAAAAAAAAAAAAAAAAAAAAGAACAAAGATTAGAACTTATTTCAGATCATTTGTGTTGGATTTTCCTGCTTCACTTTTTGATCTAATACTTGCTGAAAATGGGAGAGAAGGAAGTAGAAAGAGGAGGCTTATGAAGCCACTAATAAGGCAGTTCTATTATTAATTTAAAAAGTGATTACATTCCTCCATATAGTAAAAAAGGCACTTAGTTCAAAGAGATTATCTAACAAAGATTAGCAGAAAGCTGAGGCACGTATATAGCTGAAATTTATACTCTCATGGATTAGTCCAAGTTCCACGTAAGTAAAAGTCTGCCTAAATAGAATTTTCTTACTGGAAATGTTCAGATAAGAAAAACAATACATTCTTAACTCCCTAAAAATGTATTATTTGTTTACATTTGAGTATCTTTCAACATACCTATCACCACTATTAGAAAACTGAATGCTGTCAACTTTATCCTGTAAGAAAAAGTAAAATATGTTAGAAATTAAATTTTGAAACATGAAATGTTTCCAACAAATCCAAGATGATGAAAAAAGTTCTGTAGCTTCTAGTAGTATTAACTATAGGATAAACCAAGCCCAAAGACTTACCAGAATTCACTAACCTTTTAATGACAAAATTGAAATGTAAGTTTTAAACAATGTTCCACTTGAATATGAAGTCCTAACAGATGAAACAACTGTTTTACTAATAACTTGGCAATTAACTACTTTTTAAGATTGAATTGAATGTGTACTTCCAATATTCTAAGTCAATTATACCCTAGAAGAATCTGCTTCTCCTACTCCTACTTATACAGCCCACAAATACACAATTAGTTATTTGGTTTTTGGCCCAGTGGAAAAAAAAAAGAAAAAAAAAAAAAAAACAGGAAAAGTAGACAGCATACTCGGATTATCCAGTGGCGCTGAAAGTCTTCTCTATAGACAGTGATATGGCTTAATCAATACACATTCTATAACATGAATACTTAGTGTGAGATAAAGTATTAGAGAAAAATGTATTAAGGCAAACAAAATTAAGAAACAAAATGAGGTTTTGAAGAGCTGCCCTTGAAAGAGCTTTAAGGAGTCACTTATATTTAAGTTACAAAATCACAAAATGGTTGAGGTTGGAAGGGACCTCTGGAGATCATCTAGTCCAACCTCCCTGCTCGAGCACGGTCACCTAGGGCATGTTAGACAGGGCTGCATTCAGGCAGGCTTTGAATATCTCCAAGGATGGAGACTCCATCAACTTTCTGGGCAACCTGTTCCAGTGCTCCGTCACTCTCACAGTGAAGAAGTTCCTCCTTATATTCTCCGTAATAAAGCTACAAAGGGGCGAGGAGAGTTCTGACAGCCCCTGTACAATAACACAAAGAAAACCTAACAATGCAAAATTTTGAGGAACTTTAAGCAGTCTTGTGTTAAATACTTTCCACTTCCCACCTGGTGGAAAAACTGCCTTTACATACCATATATGGAATCACCACCCCAAACCACCACAGTAATAGTAACAGACATAAGCTTTGTTATCCAGTAACCTGAGACCCCTACAAAAAGGAACTTTATGTGCTTTGATTTTTCATTTGAAAGCACAAACACCACTCTTCACTATACATGTCTCCCTAACATAACATAGCTACCTTTAAAATTACAAATTTAGAAATCATAAGTTTATCTGGCTGGCCATCTATTCAGAAGCCATACAGCCAGATTCACTATATCAAAAGAGTTATTTCCTAGGTGATGGATGAACAGAGTCTTAAAACTTAAATTTTGTCATTACACCATACCTAAATGTGAGGTATGATGTTTGTGTCAGTTTTCTGTATCCTTATGTGACCCTTACTTACACCTATATCACCTTCATACTCTACTGTACCACTCAACGAAATCTTGCATAGTATAGCAAATTAAGAAAGAGTATCCTTCCTGGCTTAAGTTCTCTGATGTTAATAAACAGAGAGGGCAGAGAACTGTTTCACTAGATGATTAAAATTACAATTCAGAACAAGATTAGATCACATTACCAAATATAGCAGTAAGAAAAGTTGAGTTGACAAGATAAGGAGATAAAGTTAAATTGATAAGTGATGAGGGGGAAAACAAACAAACAAAACATGAAATTACGCAAACATAAGGCCCCAGATCCTATTCATAGGAAGATTCACCGTACTGCTCTGAACGTATAAAATGTGTTAACATCACCCCTAAAGACTGTGACAACCTTCAGCACATGAATATAAGCCAAGTTTATTTTAAAAATACAATCTGCTATACTAAAGTACAAAACCCAAAGATGACAGCAGTTCAACTAGAAAGTTATCTTCCTAACAGTTATCAGTTATATCAAGAGAGCAAGTAAAGAGAGATACCACATATTACACAATGCATATGGGAGAATGAAACTAAACCAGCAAGCTGACTTATTACTAAGGAAGTACCAAGTAGCTTGCGCTGTCAACTATCTGAACACTTTCAATACAGGCCAAGACGAACAGAAGTACAATTCCGTAAGTTCAATTCTTATTTAAAGATTTAACATAGAAAGCGTCAAAATGAAAACACCTGATTAATAAAATCCATCTGCTCGGAACATATACTTCCTGCATACATTATGTAACAAATAGCTGTATGTGCTACATGCACTTATTACATAGATCAAAGCAACTGTGCAAGTCACATGCTTAAATTTAGAGGTATATATTATCAAGTTAAGAACGGTGTAATTCTAAATGTCCTCAGTATCTTCCATCCATGAAAACGGTCAAGAAGTATTTTGAGGCTACTGGCTGAAATTCTGTACAAGTTTTAAAAATATTCAATAAAATAACATTATTACAAATCCTTTAATCATGGTAGCTTGCAACTTTAACACTACTTTGATTGACTAATTACTGGAGTTAACAGTCTTACTTACAGCATGACTTTCCAACTCAGCAATTTTCTCAGGTGCTTCAGAGCCAAAAAAATACATCCTGATAACATGGTCAGTACTGCCAGTCGCTAAGAACATACCACCTAAAAATCAAGCATAATTAAGCTAATACATAAGAAATTAAAACAGATCATCAACATTTCTCAGATACCTAGACAAAAGAAAGTCTGAAGACTGTCTTAAAGTCTTCCACTGCTACACGGATGTGGAATGAAATCCCCTCCTCTCCTTCCCCAAAACTTTCTCAGACATACAAAACATACTAAAAATGCATCAGTTAACATACTAACCATGCAATTGCATAGTTGCATTCAATGTTACAAAGATATAAAAATACACAATTAGGGGAATGCTGAAACACTTAACGTTATTAATTACACACAGGAGCAATTACAGAGAATAGGACTAGTCATCATCATCTACACGATCCTTTTACTTTTACATGTTAATTGTGGCAGGCAAATCACCTCAAAAAAAAAACCAGACATATTTATAGATTCATTTATAGATTTTGCAGTAAGAAGGCATCTTTATGACCACTCCTGTATACAGCCTGGCATAGAATTGGGAACTATTTTTGGTAACCACTGCCACTCCTGTTGACTATATTTTAGAGAATAAATTTTGGGAAACCCTAAATGTTACGCTAAGGAAAGCCATAATATTATACTAAGGAGTTAAACAAATATAGAAATCCAGTAAAGAGGGCTGAAAAGTAAACAAGCATCAGGTGGCTTTTACCCCTGTAAACAGCCAATGGCAAATGGAAAATAGTATCACTTAATTTAGCCATCTTTCACAGTAAAGTAAGGCAAGTCACATTATCTTAAAGTTGTCATAAGCTAACAACTCACATATATACAATTACATAATATACACTGGCTGTTTTCTGTATATTTTTAATTTGCTATAACCAGACTGTTATATAGACTATTCATGGGTAAAGAGAAATACCAATGCTTCTTTTTTTTTTTAAAAAAAAAAAAAAATCAATCCGAATATGACTTACCTACACTGAATGACGAACAAAGCATCTGAACCCCTGGTCTAGGTTTCTCTGTGAATTTCACTGGCCGATTGCTTAAAAAGAGAAGTTGCTTGAAACAGGACATGCCATGCAAAACTTAGCTTTTATCAACCTTTCAGAACGTAAATATTCAAACACATTTACGTAACAGCTACTTCTTAAATACATACAGTAACATCTGTTCCATTTGTCTTTCCCATACAAGATGTAAGTTTACTTCTTTTCAAAGTGAGTGTCTATGCATACACAAGCAATATTTAAAGCTCACATACCCAGCATTTTGCAGAAAAAGTCATAAGCTGCTATTACCTAGCAAGGATAATATGACACTTAAAAGAACGCGTCTCTTTCATCCTTCAATATGATTTACCACCTCCATAACATATCCACAAGTACAGAATTAGTGTCCTCACATTGTAAAACTCCAATGGTACAGTAAATAAAGTCTAATGAATAGCATATTACAGAATGCTTTGGAAATTTGTAAAATTTTACAGTGCAGAAAGTTAAATACATGTTTTAGAACACTGTGCAAATGGTGATTTAAAAGACTGGTTTCCTGTTCTGCAAATGATGTCAGCTCAGCTGGAAGAGTATGTACTAGAATCTCATATAAAGTAGCTACATAAGGATAAGAACTACACTATGGAGAAAATCCAGCACACACTGTGCCACTTAAAAACATTGTAGGTTTCTGTTCGTTACTTCTCTGGTTTTCAATGCAAGCGTTTTCTACTAAAATTCTAAACATTTTCTTTGGTAAGTAGGAGAACGACTTCTCATCTATGTAATAAATATCAGAAATTCAAATTGTGATGATTTTGTACAGAAAACTACTGATAATTAAGTCCACATCAACCTATTTAAACAATACTTGTATCTCATACAGTGCTCTAGATTAATTTCTTAAAGGAGAGTAATTAAGAACACAATTTAAATATTCTCCTCCTGTAACATATATCTCTAAAAGTTCTTCAGATGAAACAGTCTCTCTTAAGGTTTTGTTGCCATTTTACTAATTTTAAAATCACGTGCAAATTAAAAATAAAATAATCTCCTGCCCTCTAAACTACTGAAATTCTCAAAAAATTTGTTCTAATATAAAATGAATTATTTATAATCAAGCAGCATTGTTTTGAGAACACTATATTTAATGATGCTGCTTAAAAATAATTCCATATTAGAATTATGTCCCCAGTTATTACGTGTTTTTTTTTTTTTTTTTAAGTTAGATCATTCCCCAAATATTCAGCTTACTTCAATCAAGAAGATTATGGCACAGAAAGAGTTAACTAACAATCCAGTTACATACTTGAATTTCATGGAATCTGTATCCCATTGCCAAAAGCAAACAGTTCCATCTGCACCAGTAGAGACCATGTATCGCATGGATCCTTTAGCCATTGGACTAAACTAAATATTAGGGGGAAAAAAAAGTAAGTAAAATCAACCACATGCATAAAGAGGTATTTAAAAATCTGTGTAGGATCTTATAAAAATGTTAACATCAAATCTGGAATTATTTTGAACACCGTCATTAAAACAGTTAAAAGCAGTTGCTGAGAAACATCAAATACTTTCACTTGCTTTGGTTTTTTTTAAGTCTTACCTTCATAAGCAACATTCACTGAAAACTGTCAATGAATGAAATAACAAGTATAACAGAGCATAAAGAAAAAAAAAACTTAAGCGTGTCTAGTGAAACTTCCTTCACTTTCTAATGTTCTTTAATTGTACAGAGCATCAGTTATGAGGTAGTTTGGAAAAGTATAACCTAGCATCAAATACTAATTTATACGAATTCCTCACACATGCTTAAGACATTGATTGCTTGCTATTCACAGAACTACTCTCTCAGAAAACTACAGAGGACACAAGGTTATCAAGCTGCTGTTCTACTACTACTACTGCTACCACCTCAGTCAGCCATAAACCTTAATAAGGCTATAATGGAAATATCTAAGGGCTACAAAGACAAATCCTCCTCCACACTTAAAGATTTTTTTTTTTTTTTTTTTTTTTTGCCAGCAAAGGAACAGATACCAAAACAAATTTTGCAAGTATGAAGAATACTCTTGCAAGCAGTTTTTGAGAAAAGAACTGCATAAAAGAAAAAATTTGTATTAAATTGCACAATTGCAGGAAGCCACTCTTCACCCCTCTAAGTATAAGCCTGTTTGTCTCAGTGGAAAACATAGCAAGTCTGGATAATAAGCTGCTAGTTGATTTGTTAACCAAGGAATTACAAAGGACTGAATCCAAAGGACTATCAAAGACATACAGTAATATCACAACACTTTCTAATTTAAATACATAGCATAGTATGCCAAACATGTTTGCACTTTTGAAGTAACTTACACTTTTGAGATTAAAATACATACCCATAAGGCAGAAGCTGTAAGAACCGATACACTGTATCAGAACACTAACCCACTTAGGCCACCACATAGTATCTCCAACAATAAACTGGAAGGCGCAACATTACCCAGAAATTCTCTACAGTTCCAAAAGCTCAAAATTAGATAGCTGTTTCTGAGCAACTATCAAAGTACAATTTTCTCTTAAGAAAAAAATATCTTGACTAATTTTTGACATGTTTCTCAGTAGTTTCTCTGAAATTAAAGGTTAAAACTTCTTGAGTTCAGTACTGTCATCTTTTTCTTTTTTTCTTTAAAGGGAAAAAGAATTCCTTTCATTATCTTCAATCAACTATTCAGGAGTTTGGGGAAGGCAAGAAACCTTTTCTATAAAGAAGTTTCTTCTATCATTTTTCACTTTTGGAGCCTGCATTTAAATATTTTGATCTTACATACATGCAGATAGTGACACAAAAATTAAGTCATCTGAAAACCTGCGATACAACAATGACAATTACTTGCTATTCATATACCAGCCCTCACAGAAAACAGAGTATCAATTCCTTGCATCTGAACATCAAGTAGTAAAACGCACGTTTACAAAGCGACTTAACTTCGTAACACCAACCACGAAGTACTTTTCTCCATAAACAAAAACCAAAGAACTTGTTTTCATTTTCAAGAAGTTATAGCATATAGATAGAAGGCACTATTTATCTAGAGCTTTCATGCAACTGTTTTTCAACTTCAGTAAGCAACCAAGAAAATTAGTTATTTCCCTACCAGCATGACAGCCAGCTAACCTGAGGGTGTCCCATCTCTCTATTTAAAATTGGCTCTTAACTTTCTAAATTGGGTGCAACAACATCTTTTTTCACCCAGATTATTTCATGTTTTCTATGGTTTTTAATCAAGCATGTTCAAACCTTCCACTCCATACTGTCAGTGAAATGATGATTTTTGAGTTTCATAGATTGGCTGCTTCTAACAATGCACCTCCATTCTTCACATTTCAGTATACTGAAGCTCTTAAAAACAAATTACAGGTATCCACCTTAAGACCAAGGTAACTTTGTAACATTTAAGTTACACACAAGAGTTTTCTTTAACACCCACTATTTAATAGTCCGGCTGACCTCACAGTACATTGCTGTGCTAGTGCTATTTAGTTAGAAATGAGAAAAACCATAGAACAGTGGGAGGGGTTCAAAACACCAAAAGCAGAGACTAAGTCAGAGTTAAAAGTCTCACCATCTGTACTATACTATGTACTTCACTATAGACCGCTCCTTCCATGCTTATTTATCATTTTTGTATTTTCTGCAAGTTCTGATTTTTATTTACGGAACTTAAAGTACTTATTCTGACAGAAATACTGTTGTGCACATACATTAACAGTTCTGAAGACTTTTTTAAAAGTATTTTTTGATTTCTTCTTTTAATCTCATTTGCTACATATGAAGAAAGTAAGTACCATCTGCTTAATATAACCTCCAATAGTACATAAAATATCTCATGACTCCAAGATAAAAGTATTAATTCAAAACATACCTGCAATGAGGTAATGGACCCGGTGTGTCCATGGAGGACAGCAACTGGTGCACAAGTTCTGAGACACCACACTCTGATCACTTTATCACAACTTCCAGCTGCAATCATAGTGTTTTCATAATTGACAGCCATATCTGAAATCTCTGCTGAATGTCCTCGTAAAGTGGCAAATAATCGACCATTATGAGTTGACCAGATTTTTACCAAGCAGTCGTCTGAGCCCTAAAGAGAAAAGTGTTAAACTCAGCAAAGAGTTCATAAAACATTCAGGATACCACAGTCCAAGTTTCCTTTAGAGAACCCACTATGGGGGTTTTTTTTGTTTTGTTTTGTTTTTTTCAAAGCTTGGCAAATGACGTATCTATTTAAAACTATGCATGTTATTTAAGCTGACAGAAAGTAAATCATATGACCCATAATAAAAAGAAATGTTCAATTGTGGTTCAGGATCACACTACAATCACCACAAATCTACACCATATAATGCAGAAAAACTGGATAAAATTCGGCAGAGTTCCTTACAGGACTGGCAGCTAAATAAAAGCACTCTGCAATAAAAGCAACCTCTCCTCTACTACTTCATAAAGAATGTGACATATTGAACATAGAAGCACATCACTGCAGAAAATTCCTAAATCAACGACAATTATCAAGTACAACAGTATCCCACATTTCTCACCTTTAAATACATCAAATCGTTTTGCTTAAGCATTGTGATAGAGCTAATCAGCTACACTTTAACACTTTATGCTACAAAACCTTTCACAGGTGGATACCAATAATGTGCATTTTGAAGTTCCTTTCCCTGTATCCAGCTACAAGTATTTTCATATTTAATTTATCAACTCACAGTAAATATTCTATGTCCAGTCCTATCGAATGCAACACAATATACAGCAGAAAGATGGCCAAGAATCCGTCTGTGCATCTTTATATGTTGATACATACTTCCTGGAAATGAAGTACCAAACTTTGCATATCCAGTTAGATGTTTTGCTCGATATACTTCCACTAGAACACAAAGAGATCAAAGAATGAACACAATGTTGTGTAAAACAAGTATATTATAAATCATTGTTTCATCTAACTTCCTGTAATATATTACTTACAGATTTACTAAAAGTCACTTTCAGATTTCATAGAGATAATCAGGCTTTTTTAAAACTCGTAATTTTTGTACATATAAAAGCAGGACAGTATTTTAAACTTGCTCCAACCAAAACATCCTTCTGTAAACATGATGCGGAAAATGCTGTCTTTATTTCCTCATGGCCTTCTATACATTAAATCATACAAGAGTCCTTCTATTCAAAGGCCACTGATATTTATTTCTTGTACGTTTATACACTTAGCACACAGGCTTGGTAAAAGAAAAAGATGCAATCTAGAGGCTAGTACGTCACTAATGCAGTAAGCAGACTTTCATAATCATGCATAATGCCACCAAATTCACATGGAGTTCTCCAGACAAGGCTCCAGACCAAGTTCTGAGATGCAATTATCAGTGACATAGGTAAGATCAGTGCCAAGGTACACGTTATATACTCACCAAGATTCGGTGGCATGCCATAGTTTACAGGAATTTCAGGAGGTCTTCCTCTATGAAGAGCAGCAAAAGCAGAGCCTTTCCAAACAGTGCTCCTGCAATCTTTGAAATCAGTTAGTCGTAAGTACATTTTAAAAATGCCAAGCAAGTTACTGTTCCAAAATGCAGGAACAAAGATACTTGACAAAGTTTCAATGCTGCGTATGAGAACGTAACAACTGAAAAAAATCAGAATCTCACAAGCCCCCAAACTTTTCTCAAACAATTGCATGGGGTGGAGGGAAGAGAGGAGAGGGGTAGGTAGTGAAAAGCATTTTTACCCATTTAATATAGTAACAAAAAAATCTTTGAAACTATTCCTAAATAGCAATACCTCAACAATTCAGGTAATTCAAAACCAACTTTTCAACTGAAATTTTCATACTCATTCTCAGCGCAAAGTATCTGTGAAAGATTTAAGACTTATTTAAGGTCACCTATTAAGAAAAAAATTCTCCTCATGGAAATTTATTTTGACAAACTCATGCTGAAATGATTGCAAGTCTGAATTTGTGGACATCACAGTCATTGCATCATTCAGTGTGCATCTTTTCAAACAGACAGGACAAATAATTGGAATCGCCTCCCAACTCCAAAGAGGGAAAAAAAAGAAAGTAGTATCCACTAAACCAGTGTTCTCATGGCATACAGCTACTCAATAGAACTTCATATAAACACATAAAAATCAATGAAAAGCAAATTCTAAAGCTAAAGTTTCTTCAGTGGATATCAAATAACAAATTATATGCCTACAAATTTGTAGCCATTCACCTTAGATTATGGACAAAGGCTGTTTCTGCATAAATACATAATTCATATATCCTAATTATGATGCCATCAGCCTTAACCAAAAAAAAAAAAAAATCATAAAACTGGTGCTACTGTCTGCCGTTTGCATCGAATAAACAGCTACCCCATTCAAAAAAAAAAAAAAAAAAGGCTGATATGAGATTATTGGGAGTATCAGGAGATGTCAGAAAAGTAGCACTTTTATCCTAAAGGTTCATTATATTGCAGAAATACTAAAAAGGCTTCAGCACTCACAGTAACAACAATTTTGGTTATATACCTTAAGACCTCACATTCACAAGAATCAATACAGAGTTATACTATTAAAATACAGACACTAGTATCTTTGTTGATTAAAGATAGTAGAGAAGTAGTGGGGGCCACTTTCAGTGAAAGCTCACTGCCATTCAATATTCCAAAAGTCTTTATCACATAGTTATTGAAATGTATCATACCCATTTCAAATAATAAACAATTCATACCTTTTGCTGTACGTAATAATGACTGTCTTCCTGCACCAAGTAAGGAATTCACTCTCGAAATGCTGGGTGGAATCTCCTTATCCAGTATAGGGCCAATACGCTTGCAAATTTGTAACAAATGATCTGGAGCCACATGTTTGTTGGATAGCACCTGATAGAAATTTAATTTTTAAACACATATATGTTATATTCAGAACAGATGAGCCTAAAAGCATCAATATTATACTAATATTTAAACATGTGTAATATACCTAAATCCAACTTACAGACCAAAATCAACTCTATATAAAGAGTTTTATCTAGTGAACACACTCCAACAATGGAAATGCTGTATTAAAATTGCTTATTGCACATCAGCATTTTACTACTGAAAATCTGCAGTATTCACACATATGGTATCCATTTCTGAATGGCACGCTACAATCAGTCTTTGCCCAATGTACTCAATTTTTTTCTTTAATTAAAAAAAGTAAAATAAGTAATCATGCTCTCATAACTCAAAATCATGAAAAATTCTGCTGTAATCAAGTATAAGAATCTATGCAACTAGTACTTCAGTTGCCCATTACTTTTTCAGTAAGCTGCAATCTAATAGGTTTGAATAAGTATACAATTCCTTCAGAAACAGTTTCCTTGAAGAATCACTACTACATAGGAAAAGACTACCCTACTTCCTTAAATCAATGGGATTAAGACAGTTATCTGTCCATTCAGGAAGGATTCCATAATTTCTACATGTAACAGTCTCCACATAAATAATAATAATAAAAAAACCACACTCAGATGTCTCCATCAAAACCACGTGTTTTATTCCTCAGTGTCTTCCTTTCCGGACATTTGATGGAAAAATTCTTCTCTAACTACACTATCAAACACAGTAAGGGAGAATTCAAATACACAAAGTAGAGCTCACACAGACTTAAGTAAAACAGAGCAGCAGCATAGATTTAAACTACTCAGGTCTGGATCAAGCAGGTAGAAGCAGACCCATGCTTATCAAACTGCCTGATCTGGCCATGTGTAAGTTGGTTTGACCCAGAAGCCATACTGCTACATTAGCAAATAAGTTACTCAGCCAAAGCATCTAGGAGAGACAGGTTGCAGCAATGCAGGTGCAGGACCCCTTTGTCCATCAAGTATGGAACACAGGCAGAACAAGCTCGTGTTTATGATGCTATTCCGTCAGTGTACTGATTGAATTTAAACAAATAAATTCCTGATTAGGCCAATCTCACAATCATAATAGTAGGAATAAGAATTCTGTATGTTGTCAAGTAAGATTTGTCCAACAAGCTGTCCAAATGTCCATAGGTTACAGTTTATACCAGTATACTAAGTAAAACTTTCGATGATTACTCAGGACCTTAAAAGCTCAAGGACAATTTATATTCTTCTCTAGCCAAAATGGTTTAAAAACACTGAATATTGAGAATAGTATAATTTAATGCAGAATTTAATACTTGTTTGAACAGTAAAAATGCAAGTTTGAAAACCAAGTAATGTACTAGCTTATGGGTTGCACAGAGATTATTTTTTTTTGTTACAACAGTAAAACAGTTAATACTGCTACAGAGTCAAACATATCCAAATAAATCAGATGAGTAGATGTTTAAGTTGATGAAGTATGAGAAAGTATACTTCATAATAGTCTAAAGATTGTATTTTTTCATCATTTCTTTATAAAAAGTTTGCTACTTGAATTGGTCTACTGTAGCACTGGCCAAGATATGCAGGACATAAAGTTCAGCGTATGCAACATCAAGCATTATAAACCATTTTGTTTGCGTACCATCATCAGGAAATACATTCCAAATGCAGTCCTTGATGGCAGCATATTTATAAAACCTAACAACTCTTTTTAAATAATTTCACTAAGATTTTTAGAAGGAACAATTATTTTAAACTCATGCTTCAATTCTGATATGAACAATAAGAAATAATTGCACCACATGATTGTACTTGTTATCAGTCTTGGTAAATTGAACAAAAAAGTGAGAGCAGCTGGACAAGAAGTTCCCAAAGCCTCTCAAAAGTAGAAAAAAAATAATCTTTAGAAGACAAATTATGAATATTCTAAAACACTAGCATCATATACAGGTATTTCTTTCAAATGATGCTGGAAAAAGAGGGAGAAGAGACACATGTCAGACTTCATCTGACAACATTATACACAAACATAGAAAAAAGCCTGCATTATAGTCAGAAGAATCACAACATCTCCTGACAATGTCACTGTTTTCCAGAAGAACTAGGGTCTAAAACAAAACAAAACAAACAAAAAAAAACCCCCACCAAAATCTTTAAAACTTAATACCACTGTTACGTTTACTAAATTCAAGTCAACTTGAAAGAATTCTTGAGTTCTTGTATTCTCATTTAGCAAGACTTGGCTTTTCATCTACTAACTGAAAGCATTAATTTAAAAACTCATCTGCCATATCAACACGTTACCAACAAGTGAAAAGTAAGAGAAATGGAATTCAGTTTATCATTTTAAGCAGCACTTAGAATGAAATTTTATTTAAAACATTTTCTTAATTATTTTTCTCCTCTACACAAACACTATTTTAAGATTTTCAAATCTCCTCATCTCAACGTGACTATAACAATATGCAAGCTGACAGGTAAGAGAGAACTCAGGTAACTTGGAATGCCTCAAGCTTTTAAAAAACAACAACAAATGACCCCCAAACCCACACAGATGCTACAAGAACAAACTTTTGTTTAAAGAAGAAGAGATCAAGAACAATGACAATTTAGCACATCGGCAAACTTGCTAAATACCACCAGAAACCATCACTTCACAAGATTCAATTGCCAAATATATTTTGCAGTTCTTAAGAAGCAGCAAAATAAAACGTCAAGAAAAGAAAAACAGCTTTCCATTCTAAGATAGCCCAAAGTGAAGGAATACATCTAGTTCAGCTAGTATCTGTAGGAAAAGTCCTCAAGTCCACGCTGCTGAGAGATCACTTGCATCTTTCTATCATTTAGAGACCAAGCTATAACTAGCAAGTAGCCAGAGAGCACAGGCACCACAACTGCCAACCCTTGATTTCTGAAACAGCGATTTCATTTCCTAATCTGTTGAAGGGAGTTGATGAAGGAAGCCAACCAGAAAATAAATACTGTCAAATCAAAACGTGCTTAACAAACTTGCTCATGAAACTCTGAAATGAAACCTTGCTTCAGATTGGTTCTTCCCTATATGTAGGCAGTAGCAAGTACCAATGCACAATGCCAAGCTCCACCTCTGCTATGTAAACAATATCCTCAATTTAAGACACCACTTGTGTTTTTGTTAGTCTAATGTAAAGAAATGAAAGGCCCTTCCAAAAAAAGTAATTCCTACGTCTTACTAGACCCGGAATGGAGCAAGGAATTAAAGTTCTGGGCCTAGTTTTGAAAGTAAAGGGTCTAACATCAACGTTATCATCTTAATCAAAAGTTAAAAAAAAAAAAAAAAACTCACCAATTCTTCAAAACTTCTATAATGCTCATTGCCTTCCCAATCCAACCTTCTAGGAAGTAACTAAATCGAGAAAGAAAAAAAAAGTGAGCGATTAAAGGGGAGGGAGGAAAAGACCATATCCAAAACAATGCGCTTTGGCGGGGGTGGGGGGGGAAGCTGGGACATGAGAGTGGAAGAAACTTGAATGACTTATGTAGTAAAAGCAAACTTCCGACTCCAGTAAGAGAGGTGAAATCATCAGAGAGTCCACACACACACAGACCTGGTGCTGCTCCAGCTCCTGCACCAGCACCTGCAAGGGAAAGGGAAAAAAAAAATACACAAGAGTTAGGGACAACCAAACTTCTTGCTTCTTCTCAAGCCGCGGCTGCTGCAAGAGCGCTGGGGAGGAGGAGGAGGAGGAGGAGGAGGAGGAGGAGGAGGGGGAGGGGGGAGGCGGGGGGGACGACCGGCTGTTCACACCTCCCCTTCAATCCGCTTTGCAGCAGCCAAGGGGTCCAAATGCGAGAGCGTGCACCCAGGTGAGTGTGCGGGGCCCCCGTACTCACCTCCAGTGCTCTCCTGCAGGGCCCAGTGGCCAGGAACCGAGCTATGAGGAAGTAGAGCTCTGCAAGAGACACGGGGAGAGAGACGAGGGGGGGGGGGGGGGGAATGAGTCTGGGGCTGGCTGAGCAAAGCGGGGGGGCGGGGGAGCCCCCGAGGTGACTGTAATTCATCATCACGATGAGGAAGATGGCGGCAGGGAGCGGCGGCACCGGCAGTTGCTCTCTCGCTCCGGCCCGCGGCCGCTCGCGCCCCGGCGGTTTTTACCTGATTCAATGAGCGGCAGGGACACGCCGCCGCCGCCGGAGCTGGAAGAGGCCGAGGGCTCAGCCATGGCGGCCCCGGCCCGGCGGCTAGAGCTCGCTCGTTCGCTCGCTCACTCGGCACAACTGCTGCTCGCGGCGGCCGCTGCTGCCAAGGCAGGGATTAGGGCTCAGGCAGCGTCTGGCGCGGGCAGGGCCCGGCTCGGCATAGCCCTGTCAGCGCCGCCCCTCCCCCACGCGCTCCCCCCTCCCCCCCCCCCGCCAGCCACCCCCCCTCCTTCCCTCTCCCCCTCCCCTTCCGTGCGCGGGAGCGAGCCGCCCGCGCCCCCCGCCGGACGCCTCGCTCGCGCTCGCGCTCCGGCTCCCCTCCCCCTGCGCGGGCGCTAGCGCAGCCTCGGCGGCGCCGCCGCCATAGCCGCCGAGCGACCTGCCACGGCGCGGAGAACCGCCACCTGCGCCGGGCGAGCCCGGGGAGGGCGGAGGGAAAAGTAGTCCGCGTCTCGGGCAACAGGGGCGCTGGGGGCGGCGGGGAGAGGGGCGGCGCGGGGCGCCGCTGGCGGCGGCGGGGGGCGGCGGCGGGGCGCAGGCGAGAGAGAGGCGAGGAGAAAGCGCCCGGGGAGGCCGAGGCGTCCCGGGCGCGGAGGGATTGTGCGAGGGAGGCGGGTGGTGATGAGACAGGCGGTGGGCGGGGTCGCTTTGTGAGGCGGGGAGGCGTCACAGGGGCTGCGGGGCGCGAGCGGCGCGGCCGTTCGGCGGCCGTTGGGGGCGCGGGGGGCGCGCGACCCCGGCGGGGGGAGGCGCGGGCCGAAGGCGCCGCCGCCCTCCCCTCTGCCCGGGCCGCCGCGGCCTTTGGCCGAGCCCCGGCGCAGTCGGGCCTTCTCCGGGTGATCCTTTGCCTGGGGAGGTGGTGCAGGTCTTGCGGGCTGTGGAACCCCGATGTTACGAGAGTCCCCCGCGTTGCCTGGCTGGCCGTTAGCCCCCACAACGTCCGTACTACAGGGCTGCTCGCTCTGCTGAACTGCTGTAGTTTGGAAATAACTTGACCAGCAGAACAAGTGTATTTTCAAGGCCTGCCGCGGGAGTACTGTTCCCGTTGGTTATGTAAGAACACAGTAGCGGCTCTGTGAGGCTGCTCTCAGCAGCCACTCAGAGCCATAATCCTGCTGCTACCAGTACGGTGTTTTTGCACCACGATCCATTAATTGTCTTTAGACCACTCCTATGCACTACTTAAAGCAGATTTAGCTTCACGCTGCCGCAGCCCGGACTGATGGGGAGGAGGCCAGTTCCTCCAACCGCTGCTGCCATCAGTGTTGCACATGTATGATGCTTGGGGTTACCTTAGCTTCCCTTTGGGGAATGCTTCCTCCCCATCCCTCTTTGGAGGCAGGGATCAGTTTGCATCTCCTTTCCAAAACTGGCAGCTTTGCTTAAGTGCCTCCTATCACCTCTCTTCAAAGAGGTAGTAGCCTCCCCACCAGCTGCCCCCCCACACACCAGCTTTGGGGGCCTGTTTATGGTGGCTTTTTTTCTCCTCCTTACAACTTGTTTCTTACCTCTACCTGCTACAAAGGCTAATGTGAATGGAGCAATGGCTGCACTCTCATTGTGTTTTAAATCTGGAGCTGTCCCTTTTCTTCCCCTTTTTCATTCCCCCAACTGTGGTAGTTTGGTATGCATTTTTTAGAGCCTTTGAAGCAAAATATTTTTACATATCAATGTAAAAAATATTTCTGTATTAATCTTACTACCTCAGATGCGCTCTCAGTTTTTGACAAAGTTTTCTTACACATTTGGGGAAGGCCCAGGAACAGGCAGTTTTTCCAGGTGTGTCCTGCTGCCCCAGCCTCCTCTTTTTCACCACCTATTGCCTGTTAAAAACTCCTGCATCACAATTTGGATGCAAGAAAAAAAATAAGCTTAATTCTTACTGAAATATCCCCTTCAAAGAGATCAGTCGTCCTCTGGAACATGTGCATTGCTCCAAGTTTTAGACAGATCATTCTTCAGGGTCACTTGCATCTCCCTAGATTTCACTGCCAGGCAAATCAGTATTAATTAAAGCTGGATGCACTTTAGCATCCTAGCTGTGTTCTTGTCTTAAATAAAGAGTGGTGATCTAGCTGACACTAAAAAATTAAGTCCAGAAGAATGGTGCAGTATGAGCATGCATAAAATAGCATTCTCTTAACCAGAACAGTAGCTGGTAGCAGTACACAAAATACATTTTTGTGATTCGCTAAAGTCTTACAGAAACATGTTTTATTCTCTTCATGCTGTATTTCCAAATGGATGATTCGCATTTTTGTATATGCAAATTGTCATTAACTGTCACTCCATTCCTTATTCACATAGAAAATACGTATCTGATATCATTACAAGATAGAAAGCTATCTCCAAAATAGGCCTATGTAAATTCTTGCCAGATGAGTCGAAATACCTTCCAATTCATTGTCCACATGCAGGATTGACATCTTGCGCCAATACATACAACTCCTCATTTTCCCAGCAGCCAGTGTTGTCTTTTATGGCTACATGTTGGCATTTCATGCACGGTATGTGGATGAGGGCAACAGTCTGCATTCTCTGCCATTTATATAATTGTATTCCTTATGGGGTGCAATGTGCTTGGCTTAGAATTGGATTTCTTTCTCCTGAGTGGACTGCTTATGACGACTAAAGAATGGTTCTTTGACAGCAGCCATTTTTTTTTCTTCTCAAAGGGTGCCCAAGCAGCAGTTATCTTTACATTAGAGGCTAAGAGAATCCTTTCGTGCCTATTTCTACATGAATATATTGAGCTCTGGGGACTGACATTAGAGCTGTGAAAGGCATCCCCTCCATCTACTGCAGAATCAATCTCCGGTCATACAGTCAATTTGTATTTCATAATTTAAGAGGTTGTTCACCTACTTATTTACTAGGCGTATTGTGTGTACTTTGGGAAAGTACACTTCATTCTTTACTTCATCAATAGTGGGCTCCGAGCACTGAAAAGCAGATCTAGGGCTCCTGTGCTCTTATTCTACTACCACTGTTCATTCTTCCTTCAGTATTAAACATTCTCTATCCTGTAGTGGCTAAGCTTTCACTGATTTGATTCACTTCCACAACAAAGCGACAAATAACATTTTTTCAACAAATTAAGTATTAGGCAACAGCTCTGATCAAGTAAACAGTGGATGACAGAGGTTAGAGGATGTTGAAGGCCAGCACCTCACCATTACAGACTCAACACATATAGAATGTATGCATTCAAATAGGAGGCAAAAGAGGTTATTTCAGGATACTTGCCTGCAAATCTGATGGTCATTTAACTGATGTTTTTTGACTTGCTAAAAATACGAAGAAAGCAAACATACTGCATGCACAGCTAAGCATCATGCTACTACTAAAGTTAAAGCAACAAGTAACATAAAGTAACAAGTAACAGGGGAAAGAAAAAGTGGCAGAAAATTACAGTTCAAGCCTTATAGACTCACAGAACATGAAGCCAAAGCTACTGCTAAAGCCAGATGAGTTCTGCTAGGAACACACCTATGGTAGAATGAGACCAGAAGCATATCGTGGTGCAGTGTTGGAAGACATCATCTAGAGAAGTAAGGAAAAATGGAACAGCAGGAGAGTCAGTGAGACAGGGAAAGAAATCATTTACTATAAGCAAAGCCGTTTCAAAGTTTTTGTAAAACATTGTAAAACAAAACATTACTTAAATATTTAAGAGGTTAAAATGGTAAAATGTTTTCTCAAGTGAAAGCATTACTTGAGAAAATAAGTTAGAAATGAAACTTTTTTTTTTAAAAAAAAAAAAAAAAAGAAAGCAACTTTATCATGGGATGAGGAAGACACCAAAAATGAGCAGGAAGCAGATACTGTGCTCACAGGTGGTATTTCACAGCATAAACTCTCAGTCAAGGGGAAAAAAAGAAACAAAGAAAACAAACATTTTTTTTCCTCCCAAGACAAAGAGGTGACAGTTATCTCACTAGCATCACATAGACTGGGAAGATAAAACCAAGCTACTACTTCTTGCTGCATTACAGCAAAATAATGGAAAAATGGAAAAAAGATAAAACTGCTGTCTTTGGGAGAACTGAAGAAACACTGTCTAGATTTTAGTTTTTATTTTAAGGGTAAGTAACAAATACTCAATATGCCCCCTTCTGCTGAAAAGCTGTTAAATCTTCAACAACATTGATTTAATGTTCTCAAATGCAGTGAAGGAGAATCAGGACAGTTTTATACTACCAGAATTAGTTCTCAACACAGCTATATTTTACTTTTTATTTGCAACTATGCTGTGTCAGCTTGCAACCTTATACACAGGGTACCGGTGTCCTCACAGTGTGGTAAGCCAACCTAATAACTCATCAGCACCAAAAGGGAAGTGTTCTTGTTCCTGCCTCCCTGCTCCTGGCCAAGCTGTTCCGCTGCTTATCTTCTGTGGGTTCCATTAGATAGACTCAGCAACTTGTGAAAGTTCATAGCATAGGTTCATAATTGGGGAAATTCTGTATGTATAGTTTAGGAACGCACTGGCTTACTAACCCCAACCCTGATGTAGAATATAATTATATTCAATTTCAACAAAAATTCATTCAAAATTTTCAATAGAAAGGCCTTCTTATAGCTTAGGTAAATGCTACGGAAGTAAAGCCTCAAAGCAACAGCACCTGATTAGTCATATTTGTTAGCATTCTAGAGGACTGCTTTGTGCATATTCATTAAAGTAGTTATTTACACACAGGTGCACAAGCAAACACTTGAATCCAAGACGGATAATCCAAGACCTGATGCTTAGTAATTACAGAAAGATTTTTTTTTTAACATGACAAACACCACTAAGCTATCAAAGTGGAAGTCTAGATAAGACTGCAACTACCTTAGAAGCTGAAGGCAGGAGGTGTTTATTTTTTTAAATGCTGCTTGCTGCTTGTTTTACCACCTACCTCTTGAAAAGTATGTTTTTAATAATGTTAAGAATATAGATAAGTATAAAAAACAGAAAGGACTTCTATTTATTGTTTTCCAGCAAAAACAGCTAGCTTAATGACTACACAAATTATACTCTGAGTTGTCATAGTCAGTGCAGGGGCTACAGAAGCTTCCTTTCATGAGCAAAGTTTATTTTTGTTTGGTGATTACAGACAATATGAACATTTCTGGAATTGCTTTTATTCATATAGATATTTTTAATCTAAAAACCATTTTTAAGCCTATTCCAGTTATTATTCATCTTTATAGGAAGCTGTCCTTTAAAACTAGACATGAAGTACCAGCATCTTGAATACTTGCATGATAATTTGTTACATCTGCCAAGCAGGAACTTTTTACCTATTCAGTATTTAAAGATATAATAAAGGTTTCCAATCTTTCACATTGGTTAGAAAGCTGTTGGAAAAAAATAAAACTGTACTTACCAAAAATAACTTTATCACAGACAATACAAGACTCGGCAAGAAATCCAACACTAGGGAGCAGTTTTATTAGGTAAGCAATTCTACTGATGGTACAATCATAGATAAATAACTACAATGTTAAAACGTTTTAAACACATCATGAATTCCAAAGTTTGATCTGTTATGCTTCATTTAATAGGATAGAAAAACTGTCCCTCACTCTATGGAACGTGAAGTCTAATCAAGCCTTCGAAGCCGTCAACATTCCTTTGATTTCTGGTTTCATAGAAAACAGACAACCAGTACATGATTTTACCACTTTAAAAAAGCATTTACAATTATCTAAATATAAAAAAATGGGTTTAGTTGGGATTCTTTTTTTTTTCCTTTTTAAAAATGTGTTTTCTAGAACTACTAAAAAACTTGCATTTACAAAATAGTTGATAAAAATAATCCTCTGAATTGTACAAGAAAGATATAAGGACCACCAATTAAAGAGCTGGTACAAGATGTTATTCAGACTTAGCTTCTTTCTCTACTGCTGCGTCAGATGCTGGGATCTGAAAAGAAAAGAAGGTTCATGCAAACTTAATTGATCAAAAATTACAACACTGTTTAGATTGGAAAACTCACTGTGTTTGCAACAGTAAGTAAAAATGGAATGTAGCCTATGTATTAACAGAAAAAATATACTTAATTTAGTTATTCCAAAGTTTTCCAGCACCACCAGAAGAATAGAATGTTTAGTCATAGTATTAACCAAACAGAAACCATTAACATCTGTTAACATGTCTTCTACCTGCATCTGAGGGAAGCTTTTCAAGAATCAGGTACAATAGCCACTTCCATGAACAGGCATTATTCTGTCTGAATTTTAATGTTACTGGAAGAGTACATTGGACTTTCACAATAGTTCACTGATACTATTGTACTGGTTGAAAACAGTAGTGTCTAAATAATACGAAATGGGACACATTATACCTCTGCTTCTTCTAGACTTAAGTATCTATTAATTCAGAAATTTTGACTGGTGGGACCAACACAAGCCTAGCGTGACCGTATGCCCCAAAACTCATTATCCATTCCTTAAATTTACAGCTTTTCTACACTAGCAATTCAAAGAAACCACAGTTGAGAAAATATTGCCAAATTTAACTTTCATTAGTATTGCTGAAATTCTGTATGCATACATTTGAAGTAAAACGA